>NW_006399901.1:1603554-1622267 GCF_000299155.1 Elephantulus edwardii | reverse complement strand
ATCATTATTGTTGCTGTTGTTAGGTGCTGTGAAGTCGAGTACAACTTGCAGTGACCCTGTCCTCTCCTGTGCCGTCCTCACATCGTCTGATACCCCCGATCCCATTGCTGCAGTCACTGTGTCAATCCACTTAATTGAAGGTCTTCCTCTCCTTTGTCATCCTTCTACCTTCTCAAGCATGATGTCCCTCTCCAAGGAATAACCGACATGCCCAAAGTATGTGAGATGAAGCTTCATCACCTTGGCCTCCAAGGACCACTCTGGCTGCACCTTCTTCAAGATATATTTGTTTGTTCTTTTTGTCAGTCCGTGGGATATTCTGTAGTCTTCTCCCTTAAATAAAGTCAGAACTTGTAAATAATTTTATGCTCACTCATTTATTGCAAATGAGTCAGAATTCGTCTCATAGCTGATTATCTGGTGGGTTTCCGGAGGCTATAAATTCACAAGAGGAGACTCTTCACCCTTCTCCCAGGATGTTGTTGGTAGGTTCAAATTGCCAAAGAGAGAGGTGGGTTAAGCAGTACAACTCCCTGCTGACTATGCCAGTAGAGTTCTTGAAATTTATTTATTGTTACTGTTGTCATTTCATGCTGTTGAGATGCCTGCAATCAATATAAACCCTATATTAAAAAAAGCAGCTCTGAATCCTTCCCTGTCCTGAGCTAGTCTCACTGACTCCAACACACCATCCCCCACTGCCCCAGTTGCTGTATCAATCCATCTCATCTGGGGTCTTCCTCTCCCATCCTTCCAAGCATGATGTCCTTCTCCAACCTCCTGGCCATGTGCCCAAAGTATGTGAGATGGAGCTTCACCCTCTCCAAGACAGATCTGTTTGTTTTCTTGGTGGTCCTTGGTATGTCCAAGACTCTTCTCCAGCACCACAATTTGAAGGCATTGATTCTTCTTCCGTCATCCTTAGTTATTGTCCAGCTCTCTGATGCATTGCAAGTAATTATGAAGATTACCGGATTAGGTGCACCTTAGTCTCTAGACTGACACTGTTGCTTTTCAGTGCTCTGGAGAAGTCCCTGACAGTAGATTTTCCCAGTGCAGTTTGTCTTTTAATTTCCTGACTGCTGGTGCCAGAGTGCTGATTGTGGAGCGGAGCAAAGTGTAATTGTTAACAACCTCAACCTCTTCTCCATCTTCATAAATAAAATAAATAGATACTAAATCTTCATTCACATCAATTAAAATTTCATTCAACAGGATCTTCCCTGTGCTTTATTCTAACCCTCTATACATTTGCAACCAAGGTAGAGCCAGAGTTTGTGGAGACTGAGATGGATTGAAAATGTAACAGAAAATTAGTCCCTGACAGAACACTGTTAAACAATTCTCAGGATTTACCAATCACAAAATGCAACGAGTTTATTGATAATGTTTAAACTTGAAATTGTAACTCTTACTCAAACCCCTTGATACTCTTACCATGCTTGCTGTCAAACTCCCACAGTCTGCAGGCACATGTCATCTATTTCATCTGCTAAAGTTCTTCAAGTTCTCTCTGCAAACTTCACCTTGCATCTATGTCTGTAACTCCTCATTTTGAAAGTATTCGATTCCTTCAGTAATATTTCTGTTTGAGCAGAGTATCAGTCTAGCATTTCTACTAGGACAAGGGCCAGAAAGTGGATCAGTAGTTGTTTAAAGTTGAGCAGTAGCAGGCAATGGGGTTTGGCAGCTAATAGAGAGGTTTCCGGAAAGATGAAAACACTTTGCAAGTAATTTTGGTGATGGTTACATAACCTTGTGGAAAACACTAAAAACCAATTACTTACACATTGAAGTGGGTAAATGACAAGTTAATTTAAAGGTTGGGGGTGGCGAGGTCTTGGGTTTGTCATGATTGTGACCATCACTCAAAGTCACAGATCCTTCTGCATATTGTTGTCAGGTGATACGAGGTTGACTACAACTCACAGCATCTCTATGAACCACAGACGTGAACCACCCTCTCAACGGCCACCATGCTCAAGCTCATTTTTTTTTTAATATTCACCATGTCAATCCATCTCACTAAAGGTCTTCCTTCTCTTTCACCAACCCTCTATCTTTCCCAGCATGATGTCATTTTCCACGAACTGGCCTCTCTTGACAACACGCCCAGAGTATGGGAGACCAAGCTTCGCCATCCAAGCCTCGAAGGAGCGCCCTGCTGCGTGTCCTCCAAAGCAGGCACATATGTCCTTTTGACAGTCTACGGAATGTTCAGTACTCCTCATCAACATCGTGGCTCGGCATTGGTCCTTATTCACTGACCAGCTCTCAGATGTGTAGGAAGCAACTGAAAATACCTTGGGGCCCTCACGTAAGAAATGGAAATGGGATTGCACCCAAGCTGTTTCTTACTCTCACCTGAGGGCAGGCTGCTCCTCCTTGGGCTTCCTCAAATATACCTTGGGCAGCTATACTGTGACAGAGAGTCCCAAAACACAATCTAAATTTATGCCAAGACTCAAACAGTGATGGGGCTCTGGTGGTATAGGCTGCTGTTGTTGTTAAGTGCTGTCAACTTAAGTACGACTCATAGCAATTGTATGAAGAACAGACCTAAACTCTGACTTTTCCTGTGCTATTCTCGTCATCTCTGCCATACTAGCTGCATTCACTGTTATCTATCCATATTGTTGAGGGTCATTTTCTCTTTCAATAACCCTCTACCTTTCCAGGCATGGCGTCCTCCTAAGAACATGCCCAAAGTGTAAGGAACAAACTTCTCTATTCTTGCCTTGAAGCGTTCATATGGGGTTCACACTCAGTTGATATCAGACACATGTAAATAAGATCACACAGAAATACTATTTGATGGCCATTATTAAATTTGAAGAAATGAATATATGTTGTAACACAAAGTGCTAGAGAGGATGTAATCGAAGAGAACTCAGCTCCTGCTGAAGGCTGGCTAAGTTGGTACCACCACTCTGAAAAACAATGTAGTATTATCATTCAAACCTCAACGTTCACAAACCCTGAGACTCAGCAATCCTAGTCCCTGGTGTGTCTGTGACAAGCTTCTGCACATGTGACCCAGAGATGAACACAAAAATATGCACACCAGTGAGCCCATCATTGCTAACCACTGGAACCACACCAAGTGTCTATACACAGAGGTAAAATTAATTTGGTGCAATCACACAGTAAGAGGATTAGAAGCAGGGAGTTCTGGTGGCCTAGTGGCAAGAAGGTGCACTGCAAATCTCACAAAGGCACACGGTTCAAATCCACCAGATGCTCTGCTGGAGGAGGGACAATCTCCTCCTGTGCCAGTCAGATCCAATATTCCACTATGACGGTACACTATATATAAATCTAAATCTAAATAGAAATATAAATAAAAAATATATAAAATATTAGAAGCAGTAGAGAGATATGCAGCTCCATCCAGCAACACAGGTAAACTTTTGGGAAGCATTGAATAAGAAAATGTTAAGTCTTAAAGGATGTACATGGTCTGATTTTTAAGCTCAAGTTACCAAAAAAACAAACAAACAAAAAAATTTAAAATAAGCACTAAATAGTATGCTCTCCAAATAAAACTAGCGATACAAGTATATTTTTTAAAAAGCAATTACATGTAAACCTTATGTGTGGACTAGTAATTTAATTGGAAGGTGGAAAGAAGAGGCTTGGGATGGGTAGGGGAGAAACACACGGATCTCTGAAGGTTAGTGGCAAAATGCCGGCTAGTTGAGTGTAGAGGTCGTTTCAGTACTTGTTCACATAACCACATTCTCCGTAGGTATCGTCAGTGAGACGCACACGTTCTTTCTTTGATCTGTCCTCTCATGGTGGGGATGGCGTACCCTCCAGTGGAATGCATCTCTACACTCAGGATTGTTGTTTGTTTTCTATAAAATCTACTGTGCAATAAAGTATGTGACCTTTCAAAAAACTTTCTAAGATGCATGTCCCAAAATGAGTATTTTTTAAGCAACTGTTCATGAATGAGACACAATGCATATGGGTGGCTGTAAGAAAAGAAAATAAAAAATAGCATTGGTCCCCACTAAAATGCAAACTAATTGTGGTCAAGTCAGGATCAGCTCATAGCTGACTCCCCAGTGGGATTCTGAGGCTGTAAATCACACTGGAGAAGAATGCCCATCTTTCTCCAGCACAGCAGCTGCTGGCTTTGAACCACTAACAAGGCGTGGCCTTTAGTTAGCAGCAAAACTCCTCACGTTCTATGCCACCAGAGCTGCCTTCCCCACCGCAGGGTTTAAGTACTACAATCAAATCTCTCTCTCTTTTTCTCTTTCAAAAAAATACCAAAGATTATACAAAATGTAAAGGCTATTTCACAGTAAAAAAAATCAAAGGAGGTATCTGATGCTTAGTTAAAATCACTGACAAGAACAGCTAGGCCATTTCTAAAAAAGCAGAGCAGTAAGTCACAGTGAGATAACACCCATCAAAGAAAGACTACAATAAAAAAAGACAACATCAAATATTAGGAAGGATACGAAGCAGCCTGAACTATCCTACAGGGTGGGTGGGGGCCTAAAATGATACAATCACTCTGGAGAATTGTTTGAACATCTCCTATCAAAGGAAGGATAATTTTTTTTTAAAAAAAAAGGAAGGATAATATCTATCTTTTAATCCAGCAATTCCACTCCCAGGAATTTATCCCAGAAAGATGAATGCAAATGTCAACAGTCATTTTGTCTAGAAGACTGTGTGACAATGTTTAGATGACTTTTCATTTGCAGTAACTTCAAGCTCTGGTATAGAAGGGACAGACTGTGGTCCAGTCATACTAAAAGCAATTAAAAAGAGCAAACTTCTGATACACACAACATAGATAAACCTCAAAAACATGCTGCGTGGAAGAAGTCTTACATGGGGAAGTACATACTGAATAATTCCATGAAGGACAGGCAAAATTAACCAAATAATGCAGGACAGCTAGGACCCCTGATGTTAGGTGGTACAAAGACTGCCTGAGGCTGATGAACAGAGAAGGCTTATACATTGGTAGTTTGGATTACAAGAGTATTCATTGGTTAGAATTCCAGTAATGACACATTTAAGATTTGTGTAATTCACAAACAAAATACTGAACTCTATTACTGATGTGAGAAGAATGGGAGTCTCAGAGCACTTAACTGAGCTCATGTAAAACCTATACCTAGACCAAGAGGCCACAGTGCAAACAGAGCAAGGAAGTCGTGGTGAGAAGGTGGAGGGTCAGCAAAGGAGAGGAAGATCCTCAACCAGGTGGATTGACATGGTGTCTGCTGCAGTGGGTCAGGCTGGCACAAGATAGGACAGGGTTCACACAGTAGCTATGGGTCATACTTGACTCAATGGCACTTAACAACAACACGAATGATGTGCCTTCTACAGTGTTTGAGGGTAAAGTACTGTTGTCTACAATTCACCTTGGAATGTATTTTTTAAGAAAGAAAAAAAACTAGGCTGACAGCTGGGTAGATGGGTAAATAAATATATGAGTGAGAAATACGTGTGTGTGTGTGTGTGTGTGTGTGTAGGTACATGTTGTCAAAGAGTTTCCGGGGGCAAGCCATTTTGGAAGTGGATGCCACTCCTGCTCCCAAGATTGTTTTTTTGTGTGTGAGTGTACCATTGAATAGGATCTGACTGGTACAGGAGGAGATTGTCCCTGCTTCTCTAGCAGAGCATCTGGTGCATTCGAACTGTGTGCCTCTGGAATTGCAGTGCAGCTTCTTGCCCCTAGGCCACCAGAGCTCCCTTCCAAGCTTGTTTAAATCAGGAAGCTCCACCAAACACTGTCCACCATGGGTAACCATTATCACGTTTGGCACACCAGTGTCACAGTGTTTAGCATCACAAATTACCTCTGTACAGCAATGGTGACCAGTGCTATACCACGGAGAAGAATGTTTGACAAAAAACAATTTAAACCAGGCCTGTGTATGTACATATATGTGTGTATGTATGTATATATATCTGTATCTCCAAATCCCCTACGGAGTTCCACTAACGCACCGGGTCACCATGAGTCATAATCACCTCACTGGCAGTGAGCAAATTCTCTCTGCTCCCCTTTGGCGCCAGCACCCTGGGGGTCCGTGGCTGCATGGTTTTGCTGTGTGTGGATAACTGAGTCTTTCTCAACTCAATGTGAGAACTCTCATGTCAACACCTTCCTTACTCAGATTTGAAGAAACATGGCGGGGTAGGGTGAGAAACCACAAGTGTGAAACCACATTTTCTGTGACAGCAAGACCTAAGTCAAAGCTGGGGCCAGTAGGAAAAATGTCCACCTCTCAGCACCTCACAGGAGAAGCTCCTGGACAATAGCTTGAGCTGGTCAGCGCTGGCTCGGCCTGCAGAACACTGCTGTCCAAGAACCCTCCCCGACCACACTGTGACAGGGAGAAAGCCTGGCGCTTCTGATTAATCGCAGGTCCACACAGCCACATCTCCTGCTATCAGCAGTTATTCAAATGCAACCACTTGGATTACAGCTCTTCACAACGGAGACGACAGTCTCTCCTTGTTCAGGTGGCAAGAAGGGCCTCCTGGTCAGGACAGGGGCAAGGGCAGGGAGCTGGGGAGGGTAAGAAAGAAGTGGGCAAGCAAAGATGGCAGCTCCCATTGCACAGACAGCACAAAACACTCAGGGTTGTGAGCTGCTTCCGGGGCAGTTTATTTTATTTGCCTAAGTCTGCAAAGAGGAGCAGGATAAAGGGTCAGCCTTCCGTTAGGAAGGTGACCAGGGCATGGAAAGGGTGATGACGTGAGGCACTGGCTGAGAAGGTCCTTGGGCATCAGTCAAAGCGTCTCCCTGTGCTATTGCTCATGATGCATGCTCAGAGGGTTCAAGGTTAATCGCCACTACAGTTCCAGAGACCACTCTCCAAACCCTACTCACCAAGGAACCTTACATGGCTGGGCTGCCGGTCATGCAGAATAAAAACCAAGCCCCTTTTATGGCACAGCCTTCTGCATTTCCAGAGGGGAGGGGAAAGATTCAGCTGGCAAGCCAACACAAGGGGGCAGGGGGCCTCTAACAATAACCAGCTTTGTGCTTTGTCTGACCCAAGTGAGAACACTGACCAAGCACAGTTTCATGTGGTTCAAAGGCTCTTCTCTCAGAACAAAGAGCATCTAACGCAAAGGGCTCTGGGAGTGCCGTGAATGGAATCATTTGTTCTGGTGACAGGAGGTGCCACCGAGAGCAGGCTTCTCGCTTTTGCCTCACTGAGCGCACTGCTGGGAATCTGCTTGGGAACAAACTCAAAAGACAAATTCCTCACGCCAAAGTGATGCAGGGCAGCAGCTCGGCTGAAGGGACGATCTGGGAAAGACTTAAATGTCTAACAGGGGAAAGAGACACAGAAGGTACATGCGAAGCCAGTGGGAAGCAGAGCACAGTGGCAATGTTATGTACTTTGAAGATGCAGCCGATATAGGGAGGTTGTTCATAAGGAGCAAAAGCATAGCACCAAAATAACCACCTAAGAACAGTGGCCTGAGAAGGAATGTTGTTGTTGGGCGCTGCTGAGTGAACTACAACTTATACTGAGCCCGTGAACAACCAATATGACCCTAGCCCTATCCTGTGCCATCTTCATCATGTCTGATAGGCGTATAAGCTCACTGACACAGTCATTGTGTCGATTCATCTCCTCTCTTTTGCTGACCTTCCACCTTTCCAAGGACCAGCCCCTCTTAACAATATGCCATAAAGATGGGAGATAAGTTCACCATCCTCGGCTCCAACGAGCACTGTAGCTGCACTTTCTCCAAGACATATTTGTTTCTCTTGGCAGTGCATGAGATTTTTGTTCAGTGCTCTTCTCCAACATCACAAATCAAGGGCATCAATAATTCTTCTGGTATCCTCAGTCACTGTCCAACTTTCAGATGCATAACAAGTAACTGAAAAGGCCACGGCTTGAATTAGATGCACCTTCGTTTTTATTCAGACAACATTACTCCTTAACACCTTAGAGAGGTAATGGAGGAAGGGAAATGCTATTATTACCTTGAACACCTGCAACTGTTGTCTTAGCAGTAAAGAACACTTACAGGAGGATCGACCTGTTGAAAAAACCAAGAGAGCTTGGCCAACAACAGTGTGTGTGCGGGAACAGGTGGGTGAGGTTGAGGAAGGGGTTTCATCAGGCAGAAGAGCAGCAAACAGCTAGGCAGCTGAGAGTCACACTCCAGGGGTCCCACGGCCACAGCACAGACCAGGCTGCTCTGATGAATGTACCCAATGGACCTGACCAGCCGCTCAGAAAAGACATCTGTCCTCTAACTGGCTCCCACCTCCAGTCGCAAAGGATGCTGGACGTGCCAGCTGGGAATGTGGGCGGGCCAAGGGTGCTGTGCAGGTGGGTTCCGGTCCGAGTCCTCGGCCTCCTTCGCCTCACCACCCCACCCCAGCCCGTTACTATTTCTGAAGCTGTGCGTCAGGAGTCATCATTATGCACACACACGTCAGAGGGAGCAGGACAGAAAAGGAAAGTCGTCTTTGGCAGCTCAGAACGTTATCTTCGTTCACATTGCTCATCTCAGTTGCTGGCTGGAGCTGACTGGCACTTTATTGGAAATGGAGGCCTGGGGGCAGGAACCCAAATCCACAGGGTGCCAAGCTGAGGGTCCAAACAAGCAGCCCTGACATGTCATTGGGAGCTGGAGGAAGATGTCCACGGAGCAAGTCTCTCAGGCCTGGGTGGGGCCCTCGATGCTCAGGTTCAGCCCATGTAGCCTGATGCCAGTTGTCCCCTGTCCACACTGGCTCTGAGGCTTCCTCTCTGTTTCTCAGGCCACCATGAGGTCTCCCCATCTGTCTCCTAGGGCCTCTCTGAACCCTACTCCTACCTAAGCTGGGGCCCTCTTATGGGGGTGTCACCTGTCTCTACCTCGCACCTGGACATCCCTCTCTATCTTTGCGCAAGGGGTGACACATGGCCAGCCAAACACTCTCTTGATAAATGTTTATCTCAACAAAAGCTGCTGTGGATGGTTGTGCAGGTTGTACCCTGCATAACCCTAGGGGGTGATGTCTGCACCAGCGTGCAGATCTGGTGGGGTGTTTGTTTGTTTAAAAACCCTTTATAGTAAATGGAAAAGAAGAGTCTTGATATAGTGAGCACATCACAGCAGTTTGGAGATGAGGGAAGTGTACAGGATTCTGTTTCCTTATTTGCACAAGGTGCTCTATGGGCCGATCATACCAAACTCTAAATTCAAAATCAACTGCTCCCTATTCCTTGGGGCCCCTCATGGTGGCAGAGCCCTGAGCTATGGGCTCCACATGGCCTGTCATTCCCAAATTGCCCACCTCCTTCCTGGGCATGCTTCTGATCATGCATAGGCAGAGGTTAATGCCTGGCTCATGAGCGGTGCCCTTCACTGCTGCACCCAGGGTGGGGGCTAGGCCTGACTAGGACCCATTCTCTGAGCCACAGAGCAGCCTCCACTCATCACTCGGGGGCTCAAGATACGCAGGTGAGGCCCTGGGGCAGCCCCGCTTGTCCAGCAGGAACCACCGGGTGAAGTCTACCGGGTTCCACACACTTACCCACGTGCACACTCATGTGCAATGCTCCTTGACACTCAGAAAATTCTTCCTCCCACAACCTGAGACACCCCTGGCACACAGCCGCGCCCACCCTCATTCCCTTAGCCTCCTGCCACTCCTCCGTCTCTGTCTGCAGAACTTTGTGTCTCAGACTTTGAAAAGATCTCAAATCTCAATACTATGACTGGTCCTTCTTGGGCTCCAAGCTTAGGCAGACAGGCCTGCGCTCTGTCCTTTCCCAAAGGAGGCCAGGCTCCTGTGCATCCTTCTAGGCTGCGCTCTGTCACAGGGCTAGGCCCAAATGGCTGCTTGGTCAGATGTCAGCCCTGAGGAAGTAACCAAGAGACACCATTGGCCAGATTCTTTGCTTAACAGAAAAGATAGATTCATCCAACATCTCTTAATGTTTACTGATCTTCAAGTTCAATGAAAACCATAGAAAATCCTGATACCCTATACCGCCCACCCCTCTGTCCTCCACCTCTGGGGCATAGTCTGTAGTAAGTCACACTGCTAACCAAAGGCTGCACGCACTTCTCCAAAGGTTCGATTCCACCAACTAACTCCTCTTCCTGGGCTTTACCACCTCAGAGACTGGAAGGAGGGTCATTATGAGTCAGAATCAATGTAGCGGTAAGGGAGCAACAAGAGTTCACCCCAACTTTCTCCACTCCGAAGGTCTGCTCCAGGGCACCCCAGCCCTGCCCACTGTGGCCTCCAACACTCAAGCCCAGCAGATTCCCAGTCCAGAACCTTCTCTGCTAGCCTGTCTATGGCCCATGACCCTTCATTCAATGACATGTGGTGAGAGCTGGCCATCAGCAGGCTCTGATCTCATTTGTGCCCCTTGCAGTTCTGGGAAAGTTGCTCTCCTCCTTGGGAGTTCCCATCTGCATAATGCCAACAGCTGTCTCACTTGCCATCACTGATTCAGCATCTCCCGTGGCCTCAGGAGAAGTCAGGAACACTCTGTGCACCCTCCCTGGTTTTGCCCAGGCTGGCCCCATGCACGCATCCTGTGGTTGTGTGGCAGGCTGGTTCCTTGCCTCAGCGCACCTTCCAGCAGTAAAATGTTGCTACCCGGTGGGTCTGCTTGTGAAACTACGTTTTTAAAAGCTCACATACAGGCAGCTACACTCACAGTGGAGGGACCCAGGGGTAGTAAAGGTGGGCAGCTGCAAAATCCTAGCAAGAGCCTGGAGACATTCCTATTATGTATTATTGTCACTAGGTTACTTTCCCAGGTAGTACTGAACTGTCACCACACCCATTCTACAAGAAGGCAGAGAGGTTCCATGCAGTGACGTGTCGGAGAGATTGTCCTACATCCACACATCTTACCACGTAACGCTGACCACTAATCTTTCTCCTGGGTGTGAGGATGGCACACACAGGGTCACTGTCACTCTGGAGTCCCCTTTCCACAAGCTATTTGCTCTCCACCCTTTTCAGTGCCATGCCCTCCTCATCACCTCTGACTACATGCCCTCTTCTTGTCCATCTGTTCTTACTGGTCCAACAGACCACAACTTGTAGAGCCCACGCCCACCTCTCCTGCCATGCTCAAGCACCCCCTGTCCCATCCTCCACCTGCCCCCTCTCCTTCATCAGACAAAACCCAGCCGTGGTCACCTTCCCCCAGGGAGGTTCTGCATAATCTTCCGGGGCCACTAAGAGTCACCTCCAGGCTTCCTCCATCAGTCCAGGGAAACTACTACCCAGAGTTGGTCACAAAGAGAGCAGACAGGTGACAGGAGTCATCATTCCAACCAGAAAACTAGAAAGTTACACGTGAACCAGGAGGAGCCCCAGGGAAGAGCAGGGCCCAGGGACCCCTCATCAGGGACCCTAGCAGGAACCCCCACCAGGGACCCCCACCAAGGACCCCAGCAGGGACTCCAGCAGGGACCCCCAGGAGGGACTCAGCCTTTGGAGGCCCTTCCATCCATGAGGGAAGAGGAACGATGATGACATGCATGTGGAGGACCGTCCAGCACTTACAGCCCAATAGAAGGGAATGATGGACATTCATATCACCTAGACCAACAGAAGGGACCCCAGAAGAGTCTAGAAGAGGGATCCCCACTGATCTCACTGAAAAGTGCTGCAGGAGTAATTGAAACGGGAAATAAATTTTCACAGATGCATCTGATGAACAAGCGAGGGGTGGGCATGGACCTTTGCTGGAGTGGAGAGAGCAGTATGTCTGGGCTGGGGTTGGGGTGAGGCCTCAGGGTGGTCACCTGGCACCTGTGGGGGGGTTAGTGATTAGCACAGAGAGTCAGCCCTCATCACAGGTCCTGGTTGTTCCTCCTAGGACCTCAGCAGATGTCAGATACAGAGAGCACATGAGCTGACACCTTGACAAGCCCTTCCCAAAAGGAGCCCACGGTGACTTCTGGAGGAAGACACCTCTTCGTACATCCATTCTCAGCAGGCGTCCTGTGAGGCTCCGTCACTGAGAAAGGTCCCTATCCTATGCCTCAAAAGTGAGAAAAGACTACATCAAAGCCACAGGTCTGCAAACACCCAAGTCCCACCTCACAGCCACACAATGACACTAGTGAGGTGGGACACTGAGCTTGGGAACCTGCACAGACACCTTCTTGCCTGAGCTGGTACACTGGCCCTCAATGGTCCAGGCTGGCTGCTATCATCTTGATCCCTGGTATCCTCTGTGCCCGAGCTCGCCTGGTCTCTGGTGGTGAAGAGTGCCTGCCTATTGCTGTATAGCAGCAAGTGAGAACTGCTGATCCTCCAGCAGGTTTTTAGAGGTGGTAAATCCCATGGGAGGAGGCCGCCCATCTTTCTCCTGGGGAGCAGCTGGTAAATTCAAACAGTGTGGCAGCGGAATTCCTTACCACCAAGCCACTAAGCTCCCTCCTAGGTCTTGTTTGTTCTGAGCTTCACATTCCAACTAAAAAAGATGTAGGTGCCCACTATGTTCACAGATGCCATGTCTCTTTCATTTATACACACACACACACACACACACACACACACACATACACACACACCCTAAAAGGACCATTCCCTACTCATGCTGGACCAGGCTAGGCTCTGTTCAAAACAGACATGAGCTAAATAACAGTCTCACTGATAGAGTAACAATCAAAACCCAAATGTCTAGTTGATTCTCATTCACAGCCATTCTACAAAACAGAAGAAAAGTACTCAATCCAGTTTCCAAGGCTGTGATTGTTACTAAGGAGCGAGGAGCAGCTGGTGAGTTTGAACTGCCCACCTTCTGGTTAGTGGCTGGAGCATTTAACCATGGTCTCAGAAAGTCTCCCTACTGACAGTGCTGACATCTTTTCATCTCCTAGCAACCCCGAGGCTGGAGCTGGGTCTCCTTCTACTTGCATAGCCACTTCTGTTCCTGGTCACCCCTCCTAACTCGCCTCCACTTACTCTCCTCAGAAAATGCCATGCAGAGTGAGACTGTGAAGAGGAATGGGGGTGAGAAGATCTGGTCTTCGACAGTCGACACACCTTGAGCTCCCAGACAAGGGAAGCATCTCTCCTACAAGCAGATCAGACCCCACTTGTCAGCAAGTTTCCAGAGAAAGTCAATCAAAGGAAACCACTAGGTGAATCCACAGAAAAAAGGCCATTCAATGTGTAATGGATACAAATTTTCCTTTCACTAAAAGCCAAAATTCAGCTCTGAAGGAGTCTATCAAAACTGACACCAGAAGCATCATGCAAAATTTTCAGACAACCAAACCACTTTATAAATGACACTCTATTTCCACTAAAAACCGGAGTGGCGTCTTATGCTCTAAACTCAGAAAACATTCTTTGAATAAAAATTCAATCGCACGTTTCCTTAAGGGAGCTGTAGTAATGAAATAAAAATTAAAATGATGTTTACAACTATAAAGGCTTCAAAGGCTTCCCAGAGAGGCGGGCTTTGGGGCAACTTTAGCTTTAAATGTGCTTTGGGGGCTGTGCCTTTCTGAGGAGCCAGGAGCAAGGAAATCACTTTAATAAGGGTTAATGCCCATCAGGGAACGTTCATTTCTGACCATCACCAGCTCTCATAATTCTGTGATCAATAAACTGCTTCCGTGTACTTTAAACCCACAAGGGTCAAGGAGTCATGATTTCTACCCATAGTTTCACGTTCTAAGAGTAACACTCAAGATAAATGCAGAAAGTTCCACTTACTCAGAGTCTACGATTAAGCAGGGTGCAAGCCTCAGGAAGGGGCAGGCAGGCAGAAGCGTGGCCAGCGGGCATGGTCTCCCCCAAAAGCTGCCAGCCAGCCTGTGGCCCCAGCGCCCACACACCCGATCCCACAGCGGTCAGCAGGACGCCACCCCTGCAGGGAGGGGGATATCCCTGGCTTAAAACATAGGGGTGACTCCCCAGAGCCTGTCACACTTACTCAAAGCTGGGGGTAGGGAGAGTTGGCAAGGAGGGGGCGCACCCTGCAAAGCCCATACTTTGGTTACAACACTACTTTCGTTTTCTTCCAAGAAAGCTCTGGACTGGACTGCATTTCCCCTCTGCAGAGGTTAAGGTTACTCGGAGACTCGCGCCTCTCTAGCCACAACCTCATCTTTCAAAAGCTGGGGAGCGAGTCCAGAGCGCACGCGAGGGCAGCGGGGAGAGGGAGGAGGAAAGGGGGGGTGCGGGGACAGGGGTTCCCTGAGGTTCCCCAAGCGCCCCACGCGGGAGGCAGTGACATCAGAGACAGAGGCGCAGTGAAGGGGGAGGCGCAGATAAAAGGGAGCCTGGTGGGGGGCACTTGCTCCCAGGAGTAAGTTCATGGGGCGCCTGAGACCAGGATTGACATGAATGACATTCCGAAGCAGTGGGACAAGAGGGGGGAGGCATCTCTGCTGACGAGTCATCGTGACACGGGGGCGGGCAGGGGACTGGAAACTGGCCCCTGGGCGCTGGAACTTGGGGTCACCAGAGGCTGGGTGGACGCGGGCATGCAGCGAGCCGGGCGCCGGTGGCACTAACCCTTCTTAAATTTATTCAGGCAGCCGGAGCTGCAGAAGGAGCGCACGGAGGCCGCCTCCCAGCAGCCGCGTCCCTTCATCCCCGCGGCGGGGCGGCCTCCGGGCTGCGGGCTGCTACATGGCGCCGGGCCGGGGTGGGGGCTCGCCCGGACGCGAGCGCACAGCTCGGCGGGCCGCCGGGTGGTGGTGGCGGCAGCGGCGGCGGTGGCAGCGAGTGGGTCCCGGCGCTGCGCTACCACAATGCACCACTGCCGGTGCACGAGCCCGTTAACCCCGTGGGCGCCACGGGAGCCGGGCGCGAGCGGCCGCGCGCCGCCCCCTGCTCCTCCCCCGGGAGCGCAGCCTCGGCCTGGTGCCACCCCCGGGCTCCCCGAATCCAGGGCGTGCCAGCTGGGTTTCCCCTTGAACGCGGAGATGCGGGCAAAGGGGCTGTTCCCTGAAGCAGGCAAAGGGGCAACTTTATTTCAAAGGAAAGGATAATGCCCTTGGGAAGCGAAGGGCGCGTGGGGAAGGGAGGTGGTGCAGGGCCAGAGGGAGATCCCAGGAAACTGGGATCTCCACTGCCAACAGGCCACCCTGTGATTCTGCTGCGGTGGCAGCCGATGCACCTGTGTCTCGCTACCTGAAGCCACCTGTCCTCAGGGGGAAGGCAACAGGCGGGGCTCCAGGGAATGAGGCTCCCTTGGCAATGGCCAGAGAACCTCGGGACAACTGGGGACAAACGTCTTTCTCTGCCCCAGCCTCTGGTCCAGCTACATGCAGGACGTCTCTGTAGCTTGTCTGAGAATGCCCAACTCTGAGCTTTCCTGTTGGCCCCCTCACCCCCCACCCCTTCCCTCTTTCACGGCTCCCTCTTCCACCTAGCTGGGGGCAGCTGCAGCCAGCCAGTACTCACGCCAGAAACGTGCGTGCCATCCTTGACTGGACTGTTCACCTCTAATCCTATTCAGCTCGGCGTGCCCCAAACGGCCAGAATGCCATCCCTTCTCAACGCAATTGCTGCCACCAGGTCTGACTGACCCAGCCTGTGGATTTTCACGGCCAGCAGCGCGGGCATTTGGTCCTAATTGGCTGCCACTCTTGGCTAGGCAGACTGAGCCACAAGCAGCCCCCTATAAGCAGGCTCTCCGTCTTCCCTTTCTATCTGCCTGAACACACCACAGGCAGGCCTGTCCTCATTGGCCAGCCTTGCCCAGCTCCCCTTGCCTCTTGGTGCCTAAGCCCTGGGTCTGTTCCACCCCCACCAGAGCCCTACTCAACATCTTCACCTCATAGCAGCTCCATCAATGGGATTTTTCAAGGGTAATTTACTGAAGGTATTCAATTTTCACCAGCTAAAAGGTGTTCAAGTACAGAAGATAGTCCCTGTTCACATAATAGTCTCTGGGTGCTGAGATGCTGATCTTTGCAACAACAGACTACTTCCACCTGGAGACGTAATCCTTGGCGAATGTGTTAGAGTCACTGGCTCATGGTCGTGGGAAGCTTTTAGTCAACTACTCTGGGCCTTGGTTTTCTGGCTACAAAACAGTGAAATAACAGTTACCACTGTGGACTACTGCTCTCTCGGCATTAGCTATACACTCTTAGTAACTCGCCCCCAAAAGCCTTGCCTGGTGGGTTCCACCAGCACCCCCTTCTCAGCAGGTGCTCATAGTCACCTGGCTATGCAGCTCTGGCTTAACTCAAAAGACTGAGTTCTGCACCCTTCTCCAAGCTACATCGCAGGCTACCGAGGCTTCATGAGGGGGAAGAAAATGGGATGGGTAAGATGAAGTGTTGAGATGCTTTGGGGACATTAGAAGCACACAGTGAAGTAGCTATGGGTGCAAAAATCTACCCAACTGGAGATATTTAACCAGGCTGAGTTCCATGGAGCTTGGAAGCCGGAATCCTAGCCCTGACGAAGGCTGCCTGGCCTAGTGGACTCTGGGGGTGGCTGCCCTGAGGGTGGTTGACCCTGTTTGCTGCTGCTGTTTCTTCCACTGCTTACTCACCCTCACCTACAGCCATGCCCTGACTGGCTCACAGCTGGGTAACTGAGACAAGAGGGAATAAAACCAACTGAGGATGAATTTGGAACTGATAAAGAAAAAGTGGGAGAAAATCTGGCAGACCTGCTAAGGCTCCCTTGGCACAGGATAGAGCAGGGTTTAGGGCTGTTGTACATAGGGTCGCTATGAGTCGCAAACGACTCGACGGCACATATCAACAACAACTATAAATCACATAACTAATTACTAGATTTGCAACAAGGGTAAAAATAGGCAAACATATGTGGTTTACAAAGGTGGACAAATAGGGTATCTGTGTAAAGGAATGTCTATGTGAGGAAAGGCATGGTTAGGTACATCTGTAGGTGTGTATACATGTTTGTATGCTGCATACATACATGATGAACCACAGAGAGGACACAGTTAGGAAGGCTCCCCAGACATGTCCCCAGAACTGGCTGACAAGGTTGAAAGGCTTATGTCCACCACCTCAGGGGATAACTTAGTCAAATGTCATACACACTAACTAGGATAGGCAGTCTCCATCCATGCGATTAACTGATTCTGAAAACCCACCGGAGGGTCAGCTATGAGTTGGTTTCGACTCGATGGTACACAACAACAACAACAACCTCCTAGCTTGGTGAATAGTACCTGAGGTCTTAAAAGTGTGTGAGGGGCCATCTAAGATATAACTTTCTGGTCTCTATTCATTAGAAACAAAAGAAGATGAAGAAAAAGTCTCCAAGAAGAAACTAATTCAAAGCCCTAATCAACAAAGCGGGAGTTAACCGCCTCTGAAAACCCACCCACTTGAGGGTCAGCTATGGGTCGGATCTGACTCCATGATACACAACAACAACAATCAACAAAAGGGAGCTCTGGTAGCCTAGTGATAAAAAGCTATGCTTCAGTATCAAAGGCACATGGTTCAAATCCACCAGCTGCTTCGTGGAGAAGGACGGGTAATCTCCTCCTGTGTAATTAACTGCCTCTAAAAACCTGCTGGAGGGTCAGCTAAGGGTAGTTCCAACTGCACAGTACACAACCACAACAATCAACCAAGAGGAGCTCTGGTGGCTAAATGGTAGCGAGCTGCGCTGTCAATCCAAAAGCATTCCGTTCAAATACGCCAGGTGCTCCACAGGAGAACGAGAGCCGTCTGCTCCTGTGTGATTTGTTGTTGTGTGCCATCGAATCGGAACCGACCCATAGCTGACCCTCCAGAGGGATTTCAAAGGCAGCTAAATGCACAGGAGGAGACTGCCCATCCTTCTCCTGGGGAGCAGCTGGTGGATTCGAATCCCCTGCCTCAGGGATGGCAGCACAGCTCTTTCCCACTAGGCCACCAGAGCTCCCTCTTATGTGATTTACTGCCTAAGAAAATCCACCACTATGACTGACTCGAAGGGAAATAACAGCAAAACAAGCGACAAAAACTCAACCTCCTCCTAACAGACCCTCAGGGTTTTTGGAGGCTCTAATTCACACGGGAGAGGACCGCTCATCTTTCTGCTGCAGAGCAGCTGGTGGATTTGAACTGCCAAAGGGGTGCCACGTTGGATAGTGCTGCAGTTCCCTTCAAACTATGCCATCAGAGCTGTAAGGACTAAAAGCCTAAACAAACCACAGCCTTTTCTATCCTGAGACCAGAAGAACTACATGGTACTTGGCTACCGCCATTGACCATTTGACCAGGTGCACAACAGAAGAACATGGATCATCTGTAGTCTAAAAATAAGAAAAAGCAAATTCTTTTAAAAAAGGCCAGACATGATGATGGATAGAGACTAGAGGAACTGCCGGTGTTATTGCCGGAAGATAGTCTCTGAATGTGGAACTGAAAATACTTCTGCAGGTTATCTTTTAGCCAACTAACAGATTTCTTAAAAAAGAAACAGTATCACACATGAGTTAATTGTTCCCTTAACCAATGAGAACAAACAGCCAACACTTCCTCACTAGGAAAGATAAGAAGTCAAGGAGGGGTAGGGAAGCTAGATCAAAGGAAACAGAACAACTAGAATGGAAATGATGAGATTGCTGACAGTTGTAAGAACTGTAAACCACTGGCACTGAACAATCTGTGTAAGGACTATTAAAGGAGAAGTGAGTATGAGGTGTGAAATTTCACCTAAAATATTTTTTAATTGTTGTTGTTGTTGTTATATGCTGTCGAGTCACTTGCGACTCATAGTGACCCTATGTACAACA
>NW_006399901.1:1597608-1601905 GCF_000299155.1 Elephantulus edwardii | reverse complement strand
ATGCTGAGCGAGTTCGGCCCTTTTGATTTTCTGACTCCAACTCCTTGCACATTTCATTGTAATATTTTGCTTTGTCATCCCATGCTGCCTTTTGAAATCTTCTATTAAACTCTTTAATATCTTGAATTCTTCCCTGTGCTTTGGCTTCTCTGTGCTCCAGTGCAATTTTCAGAGTATCTTCTTCTATTCAAGTGAAATGCTTCAAAGGTACATCACAGCTTAACACTAAAGAGGCTCTCTCAACACCAAGGGAGCTCTGGTGGCCTAGTGGGTAAGGAGTCATACTGCCAACCCAAAGGCACGAGGTTCAAATCCACCAGCTACTCTGTAGAAGAAAGATTGGCAATTTCCTCCCATGTGATTTACTGCCTCTGGAAACCTGCAGGAGGGTCAGATAGGAACTGGTTCTGACTCCACAATACAAAACAGCAACAACAAAAGGTACCAAGAAGTCCTTAAAGAAGAAACTCAAATCCAAAACCCATTGCCCTTGAGTCAATTCTATACCTCAGTGACCACATGATAACAGAGCAGCTCTGCTCCAGGGGTTATCTGGGCTGTAATTTTTACAAACTGAGATTACCAAACCTTTCTTCTGTGGCACCACTCTAGATATGGTTCGCAGGTAAGCACAAATAATTGGCAACATGAGTTTAAAAGTTGATTGAACATTGTGAAAGTCAAACAGAATACATGTATGACAGACAATTGGTAACTCTTATCACTCTGCATCTGCCTTCAACCCCATCACAATGTTGCCTTCCTGGTCACATACGGGTGAGGCAGAACCCGCAGCCCTATATTTGTGCCCCTCTGGGACTCTCCTATCATACAGCTCCCCTAACTAGCTTCAGCAGGATGGACCCTGGGCATTCTTCAGGGGACCTCCTAAGACAGAATGCACTAAATCTACGACCTGCCTCAGATAACCTGAGTTAGAAATTCAGGGTGGGGCAGCTACAACTCTCTCTCCATGCCCACATCCAACACCACACCAAGACCAGTTCAAAGTCTTTGCTTTCTTCTCATGTCTATGGTAACCACCTCCATTTACTAGGCCCTATCTAGACTGCTGTTGTAATCTCTTCCCCAAAGGGTGGTCTCCTCACCTCCACTTTCTGCCAGAACACTGTCAGTCAGATCCTGTTTTCAATATGCTCCCTTCTTTGCTCAAACATTTGGGACACACAGTCACTCAACTTAAGTTCATATAGACGGATCTCTGTGGTGGGAGGTGTACCAGCTGCCCATATGAGCACGAGGCAGGCAGCAGAGAAACTGGTCCTTAAGCACATGTTACAGTATCACCAGATGAGGGTGAGGTCTTTGCGGGCAACGTAGCAGCACAATGAAGAACCACAAATACCTCTATATCCTCTAGCCTTGGAATTCACTGGAAACCCTCGGGAGGGAACAAGCTTTGTATTTGAGACCATATATTGCAGAAACTGAGAAGCAATCTCAGTTTACCAGCAGTTGAATGTTTATCAACATCATGTAATATTGCTGCATTGTTAAAATGTACATAATACAACAACTGTGAAATAATAATTAAAAAATGCTTAAAAACCAAAGAGGAAGAAAGTAAATGCACATAGAGTCTGTTGCTGTGTGAAAACTCTGCACGTATTGTTGCTGTTGTTGTTAGGTGCCACTGAATTGAGTATGACTCACAGTGACTCTATGAACAACAGACTTGAGTCCTGTCCTATCTTGTGCCATCTTCATCATCTCTGATATCCTTAAGCCCATTGCTGTAGTCACTGTATCAATCCATCTCACTGGGGATCTCTTTCGCTGACCCTCCTCCGCCTTTCTGAGCATGATATCCTTTTCCAACGAACAGCCTTGCCTTACTACATGTCCAAAGTATGAAAGATAAACCTTTGCCATCTCTGCCTCCAAGGAGCACTCTGGCTGCACTTTTCCCAAGACATATCTGATTGTTGTTCTTTTGGAAGTCTGTGGGTTCTCCAGCACTACAACTCAAAGGCATCAATTCTTCTGTCATCCTTAGTCACTGTCCAGCTCTCTGATGTGTGACAGGTGATTGAGAAGACCATCACCTGAATCAGGCACATCTTAGTCTTCAAACTGGCATCATTACTCTTCACAATTTGGTGAGGTCCCTGATAGAGGACTTGCCCAGTGCAGGACTTGCCCATCTCCTGTTTTCCTGACTGTGGGTTCCAACAGTGTTGACTGTTGATGCAACCAAGATGAATTTATTGACAGCTTCAATTCTTTCTCCATCTATCATAATGTTGACTGTTGGTCCTGTGGTGAGGACCTTGGTTTTCTTGATGTCGAGATGTAATGCATACCAAAGCCTGTAGTCCTTGATCTTATGAAGCAAGCACTTCATTTCCTCCTCACTTTCAGCAAGCAAGGTTGTGTCATCTGTCTGTGTAATGATGCAGCAGGTGTTGATGAGTCTTCCTCCAATCCTGATGCAACATTCCTCTTCATAGGGTCAAGCTTTGAGAATTATTTGCTCAGCATACAGACTGAATAGGTATGGAGAAAGGATACAACCCTGATGTACACTCTTCCTGACTTTAAGCCTTGCCATGCAATATGCCCTTGCTCCACTTGCACAACAGCTTCTTGGTGTAAATGTCTCATGAGCACAATTAAGTGTTCTTGAATTCCCATTCTTCTTAGTGTTAGCCATAATTTGTTATATTGCATATAGTCAAAGGAGCACTGGTGGCCTAGTGGCAAGAAGCTGCATTGCAATCCTGAAGGCATGCAGTTCAACTCCACCAACTGCTCTGCAGGAGAAGGATGGGCAATCACCTCCCATGTAATTAACTGCCTCTGAAAAAATGCTGGAGGGTCAGCTATGGGTCAGCTCTGACTCTACAGTACACAACAACGACAACAGTCAAATACTTCCTCATAGTCAATAAAGCACAAATAGACATTCTTCTTATATTCTTTGCTTTGAGCCAAGATCCATCTGACATCAGCAACAGTCTCTTCTAAATCCAGCTTGAATCTCTGGCAGTTCCCTGTCAATGTACTATTATAGCATTTTTGGATGGCCTTCAGCAATATTTTGCTTGCACATGATATTTAGTAATATTGTTCCATGATTTCCATATTCTTTTGGATCATCTCTATTGGGAGTAACTCGAAATGCCCCATGCCAGTCCATCTCATCTCTCCAATGCCTAGTATGGCAATATTAATGTGTTCCATTTCTTTCTTAACAATTTCTAATTTTCCTACATTCATGGTTCTCACATTCCATGTTCCAATTATTAGTGTCCGCTTACAACTCTTCCTCTTCCTTTGTATTTCCATGCTTGACAGTTCTACCTAGGTTGCCCTTTCTGTTCGTCTACGTGTGTTGTGTTGTACACAGGGTTTTCAGAGGCCTGCCATTTCAGATGTGGATGGCCAATCCTTCTTCCTAGTCTGTCTTAATCTGAATGTTTAGATTTAGAGGAGTATCTGACAGACAGCAATTTGTGGAGTAGTGAAAGATAAATCCCTCATTTTGGAGTTGACTATTAGTTACAGTGTAGTCCCTGCCCTTAGCCCAGTGCCTTGACCCACTGGCATGGGGCATTTCGAGTCAGATGATCATATGATATATTATTCTGGAGACAAAAAGGTGAGGAAAAATGGAGTTGCTTTCATAGTCAAAAAAGAAATTTCTAGAGTGATAGGATTATATCCATACACTTACAAGGAAGTCTAGTGAACACTACTGTCATTCAGATATCTGCACCAACAACCAGAGCCAAAGAAGAAAAAACAGATGATTTCTACCAACTCTTATAGGCAGAGATAGATCGAACATGCAATCACAATGCATTGATAATAATGGGCGACTGGAACGCAAAAGTTGGGAACAGGGAAGAAGTATCAGTAGTTGGAAAACATGGACTTGGTGACAGAAATGAAGCTGGAGATAGAATGATTGAATTTTGTACAATCAACGACTTATTCACTGCAAATATGTTTTATAAGAAATATAAACGCAGGTTATACACATGGATTTCACCTGATGGTATGCATAGGAATCAGATCGATTACATCTGTGGGAAAAAAACCACTGGAGAAGCCCAATATCAGCTGTGAAAACTAGGCCAGGAGCTGATTGTGGAACAGACTACCAGCTACTCATATGCAAGTTCAAGCTGAAGCTGAGGAAAATTTAACTGAATCCACAGGAGCCAAAATATGACTTTGAGTTCATCCCACCTGAATTTCAGAATCATCTCAGGAACAGGTTTGAGGCCTTGAACACTAATGAACAAAGACCAGATGAGTTGTGGGAGGATGT
>NW_006399901.1:1570448-1595815 GCF_000299155.1 Elephantulus edwardii | reverse complement strand
TAGAGGGACAGCGCAGGAGGGGAAGACCCTCTATGAGGTGGATTGATTCAGTGACTGGGGTAATCAGGATGGGTGTGTCAGAGGCAATGAGATTGTCACAGGATACAGCACGGTTTAGGGCTGTTGTATACACAGGGTTGCTATGAGTCGCAAACGACTCGACGGCACATAACCACCAGCACCACCACCTATTGGGAGTTAGGACAAACAAGGATCTCTTCCCGTCAGTTGGTCAGACAGGTGTTCTCTAGATTTCCTGGCATCAGCTGGTGAGCACATGCAGGGCTGGATCTGTTCACTGAAACATGTCAATTGCTATTCCATCTTTTTCTAGAGCCTTATATTTGACAATGCCACTAGTGCAGCTTAAACTTCATCCTTCATTGCTGTTGGCTCTTGTTTATCTAGAACTTCCTGAAATATTTCCTTTTTTAAAAATTTTATTTTATTATTTTTTGTGTGTTCTGTCAAATCAAATCTGACTGGTACAGGAGGAGACTGTTTCTCCTTCTCCAGCAAAGCAGCTGGTGGATTTGAACCGTGCACCTCTTGGATTGTAGTGAAGCTTCTTGCCACTAGGCCACCAGAGCTTGCCAAAACTTCCTGAAATATTTCAGTGCCAATTAAATCTGTTTGGTACAGGAATTCTGTGTGTTCCTTCCATCTTCTTTTGATCCTTCCTGGATCATTCAAGATTGTGCTCATCATATCTCTCAATATTGCAACTCAAGGCTTCGATTAATTTTTCAATTCTTTCAGCTTGAGAAATACTGAGCGAGTTCATCCCTTTTTATTCTCTGCCTTAAGCCCCTTGCACATTTTGTTACAGTATTTCGCTTTATCTTCTCGAGCTGCCCTTTGAAATCTCCTGTTCAGCTTTTACTCTGGCATCTCTTCTTTTTGTTTTTGGCTTCTCAATATTCTTGTGCAATTTTCATAGTCTCTTCTGACCTTCATTTTGGCTTTTTCTTTCCCCTCCTTCTTTGTAATGACCTTTTGCTCACTTGCAGGATGATAAACTTTATACCCTCCCACATTTTCTCTGATCTTTGATAACTGGTGTTCAATGCCTCAAATCTGCTATAGAGATGATTCTTAAACTCAACTGAGATAGACTCAAAGTTGTATTTTTTGTTCCTGTGAATGAGTTTTCATTTTTTTCAGCTTCAGCTTAAACTTGCATATGAGTAACTGATGGTCTGTTCCACAGTCAGCACCTCATCTGGTTTTGACTGCTGATATTGTGCTTCTCAAACAGTTCTTCCTGCAAATATAGACAATCTGATTCCTATGCAGTCCAGCAGCTGAGATCTATGTGTAAAGTCACCATTAATGTTGATTTTAAAAGTTATTTGCTATGAATAAATCACTGAGCACACAAATTTAGATCATTTGGTCTTCAGCTTCATTTCTTTAACTCGATACTTTGCAACTACTATTCCTTTCTCATTGTTTCCAACTTTAGCATTCCAGTCATCAATAACTATGAATGCATTTTGACTTCATGATTGGTCAATATCAGACTTCAAAAGTCGGTAGACACCCTTAATCTCTTTCTCATTGGCTTTAGTTGCTGGTGCGTATATTTGAGTAACAGTTATATTAACAGACCTTCCTAATATGTGGGTGGATTGTATCCTATCCCTCACAGCACTGTACATCAAGATGGATTTTGAAATTGTCTTTTTAACTATGAAAGCAACACCATTCTTCTTTAGTTTTTTCCTTCCCAGCACATATCATATGACTGTCTGATTCAAAGTGACCCATTTTAGTCTACCTCAGTTCACTGTTGCCCCAAATGCCAATCTTCATGCATTCCATTTCCTTTTTATGTGATGCCCATACTAGCACTGGGCAGGCAGCAGAGCAACAGGTCCCCAAGAACAACAGCATCAACAAACTAGGTTGAGGTCTTTGGGGGCAATGTGGGAGCACAATGAAGAACCACAAATACACCCATATCCTCCAGCCTTGTAGAGTCACTCACAAGGGAACAATGGAAAGAAATAAGGAGCTTTGCATCTGAAACAACTTACTGCAGAAACCTAGAAGCTATCTTAGTTTACCAGCAGCTGCATATTTATCAACTTCATGTAATATTGTAGCACAGTTAAAATGTACATATATGACAACTGTGCAACAAAAAAGTACTGAAAAACCAGAGAAAAAGAACACAAGTGCACACATAGTATGCTGCCAATTGTGTGGAAATTTTGCATATATGGTTGTTGTTAGATTCTGTGGAGTTGAATATGACTCACAGCAACACTATGAACAACAGATCTGAATCTTGTCCTATTCTGTGCCATTCTCATGAGTTCTGATATATTCGAGCCCACTGTTGCAGACATTGTGTTAATCCATTGCATTGGAGGGGTCTTTCTCTCTTTCGCTGCCCCTCCACCTTTCCAAGCAATAGCCTCTCCTAGCAATACATCCTAGCAGTATGAGAGATGAAGCTTTGCCAATCTTGTCTCCAAGGAGCACTCTGGCCCCACCCTTTCCAAAACATACCTGTTTGTTCTTTTTACAGCCCATAGGATACACAGTACTTTTCTCCAGCACCACAAATCAAAGGCATCAATCATTCTGCCAGCCTTATTCACCATTCAGCTCTCTGATGCATAGCAAGTAATCGTGAAGACTATGGCTTAGATCAAGTGCACCTTAGTCTCTAGACTGACATCGTTGCTCTTCAGTACTCTGGAGGGAGTCCCTGGACAGGATGAAATCAGGCTGTTCCTTGGGGCAAGGATTCTAAAGCGCTAGCTATCTCACAAACTTTGTGCATGTTGTCAGGAGGGGCCAGTCTTTAGAGAAGGACATCATGCCTGGAAGGATGGAGGCACAGCACAAGAGAGGAAGACCCTGGATGAGATGAATTGACTCAGTGACTCAGGTAATAGGGGTAAGTGGCTTGGAGACAATTAAATTGGATCAATATAGAGCAGGGTGAGCTGTTACACATGAGTTGCAAGCAACTCACTAGCAAACAACAACAACAACAACAACAAACAACAGTCTTTGATCTACTGTAGCAAGCATTTCAGTTCCTCCTCAATCTCAGCAAATAAGGTTGTGTCAGCTACATAATGCAAATTGTTGATAAATCTTCCTCCAATCCTGATTCCACATTCCCTCTCATAAAGTCCAGTCTCCTGGATGATCTGTTCAGCATATAGATTGAAAAAGTATGGACACAGGATGCACCCCTAGCATACACCTTTCCTGATCTGTTCTGATGATTGCCTCCTTGTCCAAGTATAGGTTTTGCATGAGCACAATCAAATGTTCTGGGACTCCCATTCTTCTCAAGGTTAGTCACAATTTGTTGTGAACCACAGGGTCAAATACCTTCGCATAGTCAAGGACTGACATTCCTCTGGTACTCTCTGCTTTCAGCTAAGATCCTTCTAACATTGGCTATAATGTCCTAGTG
Source organism: Elephantulus edwardii (assembly GCF_000299155.1). Classification (NCBI taxonomy): domain Eukaryota; kingdom Metazoa; phylum Chordata; class Mammalia; order Macroscelidea; family Macroscelididae; genus Elephantulus; species Elephantulus edwardii. The sequence goes on along the minus strand of NW_006399901.1, from coordinate 1,592,373 downwards.
CCATGGCCTCTTCTAAACCCAGCCTACACGTCTGGCAGGTCAATACAGAAAACAAAAATCCTCACCACTGGGCCAATAAGTAACATCATGATAGATGGAGAAAGGACTGAAACTGTCAATGATTTCATCTTACTTGGATCCACAATCAACATGTGCATATATAGCAATGACAAAATATCACAGGCAGATTTTCCTCTGAAGCTAAATCCCAGAGTGCCTGGGCTTTTCTGTGTCCTAGCTTGTCTGTCTCTGCATCTGAGTTTAAACTCCTTTAAGATATAAACTGGGACTTCCCTTACTATTCTCAGCCCAGACTAAGAGAAAGATAAAAAAACTCCAGCTAGACCCAATGAAGAAGGCCTAGCCCAGGGCAGGTTCTCATTGACTGAATGCACACGGGGCTAGATCAATGAAAAGGTCAATCAAGAACCTTTGCACCTTTCCCTCACCCTTGGTTGGACAGAACAGAGGTGAGCCCAGGCTTGGGAGTCTGGAGGCAGCAGGGTCTGATGGTGCTAAGTTACCACAGCCCTCAACTGCTGTTGAGCTTGGAGACAGTTGGTTCCCCAGCTGAGCTGCTGACTTATCAATAAAGCGGACCCTGGGCTCACAGAAGGACAGCACTGCCTTCTCTGGGTTTTCTGAAGATACAAGAGCTCCAAAGGCCTGAGCATCACCTACCACACACATGTTCCTCCTGGGTTCTCCAAAAACAAAGCCATCGAGAAATGACTCTGCACCAGAGCCAAAGAAATGTTCGATTTCTCATTGATTATTTGAGATCCGAATAACAGAAAGGGAGAGAGGACACCATTCAAAGATCATTCAGTCTGGGGTGGTGGGTGTGGAAAGAGAGAGAAGGGGACAGATTTCACTCAGGGTGGTACCTGTCCACAAATGGCCTCTGGAGAAAAGGCCAGGGCCACGTCTCTGGGAGCCAAATGTACCAGGCTTTCCTCCAGGTAAGCCAGGGCCTCTGCTGGCACCTATACCTGCCTGCCTGTGCTTCAGCTCATCTGGAGGAATGATACAGAGAGCTGGAGAGTGAATCAGGTTTTATCAGGCTTTCCCAGCACCTTCCATTCTCAGAACTCGCCCCACCTGAATGCTTTTGTCAGTAATCAACCAAAAGACCTTTTGTCCTAGAGAGAGTGAAGCCAGCCTGCTCCTTGGAGGCAAGGATTCTGAGGCCTCATCTGACAAACTTTGGACATGTTGCAAGGAGGGACAGTCCATGGAGAGGGACGTCATGCTTGGAAGGGTGGAAGGATGGAGAAAGAGAGAGACCATTGATGAGATGGATTGATACAGTGACTGGGGTAATGAGGGTAGATGTGTCAGAGACAGTAAAGTTGGCACAGGATAGAGTAGGTTTCAGGGCTATTGTACACGAGTCGCTAGGAGTCGCAGGCGACTTGACGGCACATAACCACAATAACAACAAATATTACTTTCACCAACAGATCCCTTGAGGCAATCAAAGAGCTATAATTCCTAAAGGATCACTGTTCATTTAGTTATCAATTATTCGTTGGGTTTGGTGTTAGTTATTGGTTGGGTGTTTTTTTTTTTCTTTTCAAGAAAGTCACAACAAAAGGAAATGAAAGCGTGTATCTATTGCTGCATATTCATCCTCTTTAATTGCTTATTAGAGAAATAAAATAGCCTTGGGGTACCCTTTAAGTAGATTAAAATGTGTTTCATTATTAATATGCACAGTCAATGAGATTACAGTAAGACAGACAAGTCCATTTGCTGTTCGCAATAACTGGAGTGATAACTGGGGAGCCCATTTCCTAAGTGCTATTATAGTCCATCAAATGCTGTAGGGATGGTGCCAACCCTTAACTCAACAGCCTGATGCCTGGGAAAGTTCCCCTCAGTAAATCATTCAAGAGACACAGAGAGCTTTCTGATAGTCATTGCATCCTTGTCGGGCATTGCACGAGTGGGAAACTCAAATGCTTAACAACTGGAAGAGTGCAACAACCTAGTGGAATAGTATGCAGTCATTAAAATGGTCGTTATAAAACATGGAAACTTACTGTGGTGTGCAGTGAGGAGGGCAGGGCATGAAGGGCTGCGCTTGGTGGAGTGCTAGCAAGGTGATGGAGGGTGGGGATAGAAGGTGCTGTGAAAAACTAAAAGCTGCTTTCTAAGGGGCTGAGATGGCTGGAGCGTTCCCCAGATTCCCCCTGTTCTTTATCTCACTGAGCCATCCTTCCCACAATGAGAAGAATTTTAACAGCCTACACTCAGTCTTGGGTTACTACATGAAGTCCTTCCCCCCAGGGGATAAAAGAGGTGACACCATCTGTTAGCATGTCCTCTCTCAAGAAATGAACATCTTGGGGGCACCAAATGGCAGGGACAAGGACTGTGACCAGCAGCAGGGAGTCAGGGAAGTCAGATCAAAACAGTCTTCTCTTTGGTCCGGCTGCCCTCGTAAGCCTGATCTGCCTCCTACTTGCTGGGAGATTTGAGGAAGTGAAGGAGTCTCTGAGCCTCTCTCTCATCCAGACATGACTGGTCACAAGTGACTTTTGGGTTAGGACCATAACATGCTATATGGACTATGCCACAAGAGGTCCTAATGGATTCTGAGTGTCCTGGAAACCACAGCCCCACACAAAGCCTGGGCTAGAGGAGTCTGTTTCAAGGTCCCTCTAGTTACAAAGTCCTGTCACAGACAGCTACTATACCTAATCCTCACTGGGTAGGACAGATCGCATTGTTACAGAGCTGGCAAAAACCAAGCCCAGGGAAGGAAAGGAATCTGCCCAAAGTCAATGAGCAAACAGGGACCAGAGATGAGCCAAGAATGCAGCATTTTCAACTTAACTTTCAAGCTCCATTTTTTTCCTCAGACTACTGAAAAATTAGCCTGTGATTGATAGCTCTTGCAACATAAGCATTTAGCAACTGCATAGCACCACAGCTGCTGTAAACAGAGTCAAATAAGCAACAAGGAGAAAATGTTGATGTAGCATATACAGCCACAGAGGAGAAATAACTGTAACACAGAGTGGGCTGGCTCCAACATATCAAGAGTTTGAGGTTGTTAATAATTAACAGCTTACTCGGCTCCACAGTCAACACTCTAGGCAACAGTAGTCAGGAAATCAAAAGACAAAGTGCACTGGGAAAATCTGCTGTCAGGAACCTCTCCAGAGTACTGAGAAAGAACGATGTCAGTCTAGAGACCAAGGTGTGCCTGATCCAGGCCATATTCTTTTGCAATTACTGCTATGCACCAGAGAGCTGTAAATGACTAAGGATGATAGAAGAATTAGCGTCTTTGAGTTGTGGTGCTGGAGAAGAGTCTTAAACATACCATGGACCACCAAGAAAACAAACAGGTCTGTCCTAGAGAGGGTAAAACCAAGTTTCTCCTTGGAGGCTAGGATTCTGAAGCTCCGTCTCACATACTTTGGGCATGCGGCCAGGAGAGTCCGGTCCTTGGAGAAGGACATCATGCTTGGAAGAATGGCACAAGAGAGGAAGACTCCGGATGAGATGAATTGATACAATAACTGGGGCAATGGGGGTGGGGATGTCAGAGTCAATGAGACTGGCTCAGGATATGGTTGTTGCTATGTGCCATCGAGTCACATGCGATTCATAGCAGCCCTATGTACAAGAGCCCTAAACGCTGCTCTATCCTGTGCCAACCTCGCCATCTCAAACACACTCATTCCCACCACTCCAGTCATAGAATCGATCCATCTCATCAAGGGTCTCTCTCTCCTGTGCCGTTCCTCCACTCTCCCATGCATGATGTCCCTCTCCAAGGACCAGTCCCGTCTTGCAACATGCCCAAAGTATGTCAGACGAAGCTTCAGAATCCTTGACTCCAAGGAGCACTCTGGTTTCACCCTCTCCAGGACAAACCTGTTTGTTCTCCTAGCAGTCCATGGTGTATTCAGTACTTCTCCAGCACTACAGCTCAAAAGCATCAATTCTCTTTCTATCATCCCTATTCACCGATGCATAGCATGTAATTGCGAAGATTACAGCCTGGATCAGGCGCACCTTAGTCTCCAGCCTGACATCGTTGTCTTCAGAATTTCTGTACATAGGGTCACTATGAGTCACAGGGGACTTGATAGTAATAGGAAATAACAATAGATATGAATAAATAAGTCACAAGATACGCACAATTGGTTAATAAACAGGTAAGAGTATGCTTAACTTCATGGGCAATAAATGGAACATCACAAAGAGCCTTTTCATTCACTCATCAGAAAAGGAAAGGGTAAAAAGGATGATGGGGTAGCCTCTGCTGACAGCCCACTTTGCTGAGAGGTACCAGTCGATGCACTCTTCTCCACGGCCAATTTCTTAGAGTCTACTGATATTTGGTGGGGGGCTCTGGTGGCTCAGTGTTAGAAGTTGTGCTGCCCACTCAAAGGTGTATGATTTGAATCCACAAGCTGCTACACAGGAGAAGCAGCATAGGCAGTCTCCTCCCATGTTATTTAGTCCCTCTGAAAACACGCTGGAGGGTTAGATATGGGTTGGTTCTAACTCGATGGTACACCACCACCACAACAACTGGTATTTATCATTTGCGTGTCCTTATAATTTAGTAATGCCACTCCTAGGAACCAAGACTACAGAGCAGCTCATATGTGGCAGAGAGGGCACAGAAGAGGTGCCTGGAATAGTAACAAACAGCCAAGTACCTAAATGTCCATCAGGACGCAAATGATTTAAATATTATGAACCACTACAGGATTTCCCAGACATCATGCTGGGACGGTGCAAGGTCGGCGGGGCAGATGGACCGACAGAGCAACTGCAACGAAGGGCTTGAGCATGGCAGAGATTGGAAGGACGGCGCAGGATAGGGCAAGGTTTAGAGCTGTGGGTCACGGTGTCGCTAGGCATTGCACTGAGTTCACAGCACCTGATACAAATGTGCACTTTTATGTAATGATTTTAAAAGTGAGCTAGAGGTACATGCAAAGATTTTGAAAGTTTATTCCTAGAAGCTGGAGAGATGATGAAAGGCATCCAAGCATCGAGGACTTTCCTTCATAAGGTCGTTATAAGTCACCTGTGACTCGACAGCACTTAACAACAGCAGCAACAACAATTACTAGAAGAAGGAAGATGAGGTCAACATGTACAGTATGACTTCACTTACGTGCATACGCGTATGTTTGTGTGTGTGGGTGTGTGCGTGCACATTCATATGGCTTGATAAATAGCTGGGAAAAGATCTAGAAAAATCTACAAAAGTATGTTAACAAATAGGTGGGTATATTTCCTGGGAGGAGGAATGAGGTGGAAGCAGGTAATGAAAGATAATAAAATTTTATGGTAGGCATTTAAAAAGCACTGAAATATTCTATAATCTTGTATTTTTAATCTCTCTAGGAATTAAAACTGGAAAGTATCCTAGAACTCACTTCTGTTCATGTAGGAACCCAGGTTAATCTTCAAAAAGGCTCCCCAGTGGTAGACAGGCAGAGAGGAAGGAGAGTGGGAGAAGGGGAACTTGGGGAACAGGAGGGCTCAGAAATCACATCAGAGAAGCCACCACACCAGTTCACACGGACCAACCTGGCAGGCAGCAATCAGAGAGGGGCTGGATCATGTGGCGCACGCGTGGCACGATCCCCATGAGGCGGAGGAGCAGAGCCGCCCATGGTGACGGGCCCTGCAAAGAATGGACACAGCTGCAACCATCTGGGCCGGGCTGTGGGCAGCAGCTCACAGCCAAGGGTGTCAATGTTCCTATGGTTAAAGGCTAGGGCTCAGGGGAAGCTATCTGTGTGAGAGTGATTGAGTATCCACCATGTACCCACCCCCCTACCCCCAGGCCTGCTGGTCAGGGCAGCAAAGTCCAGAGAGGTGTCAGGGAAGGTGCCAGAAGAAAAGCAAGGATGTCATCAGCAGATGGCGACAGACGATGCAGGGAAAGGCCAGAGGTTATGGTGAGAAAGGCAGTCCTGGGCCTAGATCTCCATCTGATAGTTCCTTTGACACATTCCTGCGGTACACCTATGCCGCCTCACCCCAACCATCGCCAACTGAAAACCTCTCGTTCCTGGTCTTGTTGCTCTGCACCATCTACTGTCCTCCTCTGACACCACCTCTGTCTCCCCCTTAGATCACCCTCAGCCTCATCCCCTCCACATTCTATGCCCAGGGGCCCATGTCCCATCTCATTCCCCTTCCTGTCAGCACCACTGTGCGGTCCTCTCCCCAGGCTCAACTTCGACCTCCACCCAGATGGCCCCACACTCAACTCGTCCTCCAGTGAGTCCAGCATCTCCCCTATGCTCCCTCATCGCAACAACTTTCCTCTCCAGATATTCTTACTCCCACAGACCCATTCCAACGCCACAAGAGCTGAGCTCTCGGAGTTCTTCATCTCCTTGGGTCCCTACATGTGACGAATCCCCAAGACCTGATGGCGCTGCCTTCAAAACAGTTTGTAAGCTCACATCCTCTTCTCCACTCGTATCACTTGTGAGGTCTCACCTTCCAAGTCCACTCGCCACACAGTCACCGGGACAATTTTCTGAAAACATCACTTGTATCATGATACTTCCTCTCTGGCCCTCTGACATCCAAAAGCAAGTTCAAATTCAAAGTCCTCTGCCCCATGAGCCCATCCAACTTATCCTTCCCCCAGTGCCTTTCCTTGCCTGGCCTGAGATGGTACCCTTGCTTCTCTTGGTGACCTCTGCTCCTCTCCAGACACTCAGGGTAGGCCTTTCCCTTTCCCCACAAGCCTTATCATCCGATCAGAAAAGGAAGACTTCTCAGAGGATGACCTTCCTCGGGGTTCTTGGGGTACCCTCACATCTTCCACTGCATCTGCCACATTGCCTCATGAAGCGCTTGGACAGAATCACGCAGGACAGGAGGAGCTTGGCATCCCAAATGCGAGTTCCCCATGAGACTAGGTGGGTCCTTGGGAATGGATAACTGAGCAGTTGAATCAGGGCCCTAGCAGGAAAGAAATGCTGGAGAGGAGAGAGGGGGCTTGTCCCCCAGTTCTGGAGCGGAGCCTGGCAGAGGTGGATGGAAAGACCTTGTCCGAACAGAGGGAGGAGCAGCGCTTGGGAGAGCGAGTGAGGGGCTCGCTCTATGCTCCACAGGACAGGGTGTCCGGCAGGCAGCCTGCAGAAAGGATTTGGCCCTCTCCTCATCCTGAGGGCATCTCAGGGATAGGGACAGTCCCTAGGAAGGAAGCGGCAAGAGCAATAACCCTGCTCCTGAAAGATGAATCTGCCTGAGACACGTGAGCAAGACCCAAAGGGGTCCTCAGATGGTGAAGAACAAATGTTAAGGATATTGTGGAAAGTCAGCTGCTGATAAAGAACTGTGTCAGGGTAGGGGCAGGGTGGCCCAGAGGAAGGGACAGGCTACAGAGAAAATGTGGTCAGACAGGACACTGGGAAGAGGAAGAAGTCAGGTTCAGAGGACCTGAGGTTTCAACTGAGAGATACAGAGGACAGAGGATAGAGCTGGGAGCTGAAAATGGGGCTTAGGACAGGGCTTAGCATCACTAAATGCCATTTCATGAACACCATGAGCTCCTGAGTATGCTCATCGAGTAACAGCTGAGGTGAAGATGGGCAGTACAGGTCTGAGAGATCCACACACTTCATAAACCATTCAAGTTGAAGGGCATGAAACACTCTTTTTATCTCAAGGTCTGGCATCCAGGCTATGAGCAGCAGATCCTTTTGGAGAAAGGTCTCAAAACAAGGGGACTAGGAGCTGCACTGAGGAAGCTTGGAATGATCTCATCGCCTCAGGAGATGGAAGCAGTTGGCCTGTGAACGACAATCCTGGGCCAGCTGTGGCTGGAGGGGTCCACCTCCTGGGCAGGGTTAGGATACAGGGAGCAGATAGTGCAGGCCATCAACAGGAACCTCATGGGCCTTGGGACACAGAAGGTCCCACTGAACAGAGCTGACAGCAACCCCAGGCTCCCCAGAGAGGCATTGCTGAAGCAGCTCATTTGGCAAAGTTCTTGCCCTGGGGAAGGGGGAAACAGACCACTTCCTCTTCCTCCAGCTCCTTCCACGGATCAATCATCCCCTGTCTGGACTGCAGACTCTTCACATCAGGAGAGGTTGGCCTAGTTGACTTCCAAGGGCCCTCCTGGTTCTGCTCCCACTGCTTCAGCTGCTTCCAGGATCAAAAGCCCCAGCATGTTCAGCATGATCAGGGGGCAGCATGTTCTGGTAGGTCAGGGAGGCACGGTCCTCATTGTTGCCCTACCCAGCTGGCCCTAATCCTGGCTTATTCTTCCTCATCCTGCTGCCCAGCAACACAGCACTGTAACCTCTGTGTGCAGAGGGAGCTCGGGCTTGTAAGCCTGGAGACTGGGGTGACCATGGGCATGTCTTTTAGACCAGTAACCTCTAGAATTGTAACAACTACACTTCTCCCATCCACCTTGTGTAACTGCATTTAGATGCAGGATTGCATGTGATCCAGCCAAGTCAAGTGCTTCTGAACAAAGGCTATGGGCTAGATCCAGGGCTGAAGAGCACCCAATGTCAACCATCAAATGGTTTCATCCTCGGTTACACAGAACTTGAACCCACTTAATTATTCAGGAGGTTTTAAGTTACTCAGACTATGGTAAAAATAGGTAGCCTGGTTTTATTACAGGTGCAGATCACGCTAAAAATAGACATCTATACCTCAACCTGATCTTGCTACGGAAAACTTTCTCAGCTATAATTATATTTTCAGAACAAACAGCATGCAAGGTCTGCATGTATAGTTTCCCCAAAGCGGAAGCAATGGTCTACTGCCTAGCAGAGTCTACAGCCTAGCAGAACTGCCATTTTATCTTTGAACTTGAGATTTTTATCAGTGAGGCAAGTCAGCATCAGTGTCAAAGGGCACTCATGAGTCAGCCATTCTTCCAGACAAACATGCTCTAAAGGGGTCCACATATCTGGCCAAAATACATGGTATTTACCTGGCAGATCAAGAAAATGCTTTTCGATAGAAAAAGTTAAGTGGTCAAGAAGAACAGTGCAAAATTATCCCCCACATGCGGTTCTTTCCCTCTCCCCTACGACCTTTCTCCTCCACAGAAGATCAGCAAGAGACAAACAGGTCCCTGAAGAGCAAATGGTCTGCTTTATGCAAGTGATGCTGGCACCTCCCTGGCATGCATTCCAGCAGCACTGCAGCAGCACTGCAGCTCGCAGTGACCCTGAGCCCAGCATCTCATCCCACAAATCTTTCTCACTTCTTGTCCATGTCATCGTCACTGTTGGGTAGCTGCTGGTGCAAAGGGGCTGCCCACTGGAGTCGCTTCTGATGCACACGGCTTAGACTCGACAGATGGAACAAAACACAGATCCGAAAAAGCCTGTTGAGGTTCAGAAGCTTCATTTCTATCAGTTTAGAAGAGACGACCCTGAGCATGATCCCTTCTGTCCCCATCCCCTCCTCTGCCCTCTCACCTCCCTGATATACAGAGAGCCCTTTGTCTAGGCAGCAAATCAAGCCCCCTCCCCGGCAGTAGCCCACCCCTCTGGTTCTCGGAGTCAAGAGGGCTAGCTGTCTGACCTTGCCAGGTGATGGAGATGGGAACCGAATGCTGGTAGGATCGGAGGCAGAGGTGACCCATCAAGTTTAAACACATCTCCCCCTTCAGTGGATGGCTCAAGGCAGGAGGGGGCAGCCTTTGGGCCACGGCTCCTCTGGCTGGGTGGTTGCCCAGCCTAACCCCAAACTGCTTACTCAGAGGCACGGGCTGGCTTGGAGAAGGGCTTTTCCTGTGACAGGCACCACTGGAGTTTAAAATCCCTTTTGTGTGCTGGGACACACACACACACACACACACACACACGGAGTGTCTGCCCAGAATCCATTCCTGAGCTCTTCTGCCTGCGGCCAGCTCACAGCCAACTGCACTGAAGTGACCCTCACACCTGAAGCCCTGGTCATGGCACCTCAAGTACCCAAGGGAACCAGAAGAAGGGAGAGAAGAGGGCTTTAGCTTCATTTGCACTCACAACGAAGGCTCAAGGCTGTTTTCCCTGCTAAAAGATGGCTGGCCTCAGACTGGGCCAAATTCCAGCAGCAAGGGTGCCCAGGGCCATCCCTCTGCCCCGAGAGGAGAAGAAGGTGTCTCCCTGTCATATCATCCCAGGCCAGTGGCGGTGCTCCACTGTGGGCTGTATCCAGGGCTGGGAGCAGGACGTACCTCCTGACTGTCTGACTTCTGGCTAACCCTTTTGTCCCCTGGCTTGTGAGGGCAGAGGGTCCTGCCTTCTACTCCAGGACTGAGAGTGCCAGGGCAGAACTCTGAGCCCTCAGTCCTGCAGGCTGCTCCAGGAGGGGTTGGAAGAAATTTACAGTGAGGAAGCAAACATGTACAGCCCCAGAAATCTCCCATCCCAGGACCCTTGGCCCTATCCCTGCTGCGCCTCCTCAGACTCACCCCAGGAAGGGGCTCCCGGGTGTTGATGTGGCTCTGGTCGTGAGACTGCCGGGTCGCTCGCAGCTGTCCCCGCCGCTGCCGCTGCCTTCCCGCTGCCACGCTCTCAGTCCATCTCGGCGCAGTGCCGGCTGCCACCGCTGCGCCGAGCCCGGGTGAGGGAGAGCGGTCCTCGGATTGGGCGTGCGCTGCCCTGCGGCCCCGGGCCCGCCTCCCCACCGGGGCCGCCGCTTCAGCACCACGGCCAGCGGCCAGCCCGCGCTCGCTCCGAGCTCAGCCAAAGCGCGAGGAGCCCACAACCCCGCTCACCGCCAGGCAGCCCGAGGACTACAGGGGCGCGGCGCTCCACGTCCTCATTCCTCCAGTCTCCTCCCCACTCTTCCAGGGAGGCTGCCTCCGCCCCTACGACCACACTTCAGGTGCAGAAGACCCCCAGAAGCCCAGACTGGCCTTTGCTGTCCTGTCCCGAGCAGGAATCAGTGTTCTCTAGACCAGTGGGCGAGACAAAGACAAGCTCTCCGGAGGGGGAAAGGGGGGGCACAGGCGGACAGTGGAAAGCACAGCAACGCCTCTTAAAATGCCTCAGTTTGATCTGGAACCTGACCCCTCACTGTGGATGCTATCGCAGCACAATCAAGGCTGGGGACGGCAGGCTCCTCACCTGGGCACAGAAGAAGGGGAGCCCAGAGTGGCCCAGGTCAGGGATCATTTCTCTGCTGCCCAGCATTCTGGGGTTGCAAGGAATTAACTACTTAAGAGGTCAGTCTGTTTAGAGAATTGGAGAAATTGGACCATAGAGGTTCTCCCTTCCCACCCAGAATTCCATTTCCTCCCCATCCTTGATGCTAGTGAAGCAATCAATCAACAAACGTTGTGGGTGCAGAAGGAACAGAATCTGGCAATAGCTTATAGACCATGTCAACGTTTTTCATTTCTTTTTAAATTCCCTCTTGCTGTCTCCCACTTCTAGCTAGGAAAGTCCAGCTTCAGTTCTACTCTGACCACTCATGACCTGGGCTGGGCTGACCTTAGCTAGACTAATTTTTTCCCCCTCTCTTTCTTCTGAGATGTGAAGGGAGGGGCTCCCTCTGGTTCAAATAATCTGAGATAACTCAGCCCTGTGACGGCCAAACCAGTGGAATCCACAGGCTTGAAAATCAGCCTCACTCTGCTCAAGTTCAAGACCAGATGCCCCCGACAACTTTTGCTTAATTCTTTCACCAGGAACAACAATTTTTCATGCCCCATTTAATTCAAATCTAAAGACATCTTCATTTTTGCCACTTGAGAGAAGATGGAATGGAATAAATTCTAAGTGAGGTAAATAAATGCCATTTAAGGTGGGGAGTGGTCTGTTCAAACACTTCCAGCTCAAAGAGCATATAGTGAAAGTTTGGCAGGGGCTCCTTCAGTCTTCTGATCAAAGAATCAAAATCCAGATGCCATGTCTTTCAAAAAAAGCACTGCAATACCTGCACCTATAGTGTTTTAACATCATTCATTACCTTTGAAAATTACTTCCACAAGTTCTCCCAATGTCTTCCTTGTCTATTGAGTGACATGCCATCAAAATCTACAGAGAACAATCAAGCCAGCATAAGGGGAAGAGGTTCCTGCCTCAGTCTTCACAAGGCATCAGGTGAAGGCAAGCTCAACCGTTTTCCAAAAGTTCCACATCTGCCAAGCTGATATGCTGGTTCCTACAGTGAGCATCTCTCCCTCTGTATGATTCTTTGGGAAGGGATTCCTTGACGATTTTGTGACAAAGGGTTAAATTTGTTGTTGTCAGGTACCTTCAGGGTGACTACAACTCAGAGTGACCCTGTGAGCAACAGACTGAAGCTCCTGCCCTGCACTTTCCTCACAATCCTCAAGCTCGCTGTAGCCATCAATGCGCCACGCCATCTCATTGAGGGGATTGCCTCTCAATTTTTTTAAATCTTTTTCTAATGACTGGCACCTCTTGATAACATATTCCATGTATGTGAGAGGAAGTTTTGCCATTCTTTAATCACCAGCAGGCTCTAAGGAATGCCCAGCTTAATGTCCCAAAGAGAGCTATTGGTTCTTCTCACAGTTCATTAAATATTCAATACTCTCCACCAACACCACAGTTCAAAGGAGGAAGGTAAATTCCTTTAGTTCCTGCACTTGTCCAACTTAAGGCACATCCAACAATCACCCACCTGTCTGCTCTCCATTGCACATCCATCCTCCTGGAAACCAGCTGACCTCTTTACACACAAACACACACACACCCCCCTTGAACACACACAAAGCTTGAACTTTCCACTGAAATGCCCACATTTATGTTTAAGAACAAAACTGGTCAGAAATTGGAATAGAAATAATACAAATTACATGGCAAAAATTTTTAATGGAATTATATTACAGTGATGTTTCTGGGTTCTACAGAATTCTAAAACATAAGGACACATATCATTGACTCTCATACACACAAAGTCCACGGGACATTCCTATTCCCACAGCTCCCCCCATTCTCTCACTACACATGCTCATTCAGTGGGTGTTCTGTGATTGCCACATTCTGTGATTGCAGGCAGCTAAGAACCTAGCCTAACTCTTGCCTAAGGGTGCAGCTGGACATGGAAGTCTGCAGGGTTCTTTTTAACTTGAATGCCACCTTTCTTACAGCATCTGTTAAAACCAAGTCAAATCTCCCTGTGGCCCTCCCAGTACTGCTATGCTTAGCCCCACCCTTGTGCTCTCAACACAGCTGTCTATGGCTTGTGTCTCCCTCCTTCCTAATACTAGCTCATGCAGATCCCAGGGCCTCCCTGGCTCATCCTCTTTCCTTCCACCCTTACTGAGATTGTCCTCTCCCCAGTCCATCATGACAGCTTCTTCCTCTGACCTTCTTTGCCGACTAAGAAAGTTGAACTTTTAGGTCTAACCTTGTGAATCTCAGATGAGCAGACTCTTTTTTAACCCATTTTCCTTTGACCCACTTGACAGCCCTGCCCTTTGGTCCTGCTTCATAACCTTGACTGTCCCTTATCAACTCTGCCCCACTGCCCCCCCTTCTGAATCTGGTTCCCCTGTCCATTACTGGAGCTGCAGAACCCTGGTATGACAAGCGCTGAGCTTGATCTATATGGTGCAGATACAGCAGAAGCCCACCATCCTGAGGCAGATACCTGTCTTCCACATCCGGCCCTTGGTACTCAAGAGTACCAGCACTTTGCATCTTCCACCGTCATCACTCACTGCTCCTCACCTGCTCTGTGGACAGGTATCCTGCCTCTCCACAAAGTCTACATGTGGGAGTCTGTCAGTTCCCAGGAAAGTGTTCAAAGTGCTACTAAGAGGTACTCAATACTTACTGAGTGACCAAAGATGCAGGCCTAGCACCGGTAATACCAAGAATGCTATAATTTTAAATCTGCTTTGGGATTTTTAGACTTCATTTTCTTTCTCTTCTTTCCCCAACCTTCTCTCTATTCTCTCCTCTCTCTATCTACACTGTCTCCCCCTTTCTCTCTCTCTCTCTCTCTGTTCTCACTTCCAGGTTGGATCCTTCTAAGTCCACAGATGCAGCCCTGGACATACTCACCAGTCTGTGCCAAGAAATGTGGAAGAGAATTACCTGATCAATTGACTGGAAGAGATTGATACTTGTTCCCATTCCCCCCAAAAGTGATCTAACAGAGCGTGGAAATTAGCGAACAATATCACATGCAAGTAAAATCTTGCTGGAGATTATCCAAATATGGATAGCAAGGTACATTGATAGAGAAATGCCAGAAATTCAAGCTGGGTTTAGAAAAGGATATTGTACCTGGGATATACAATTGCTGCAGTCAGGTGCATCTTGATGTAAAGTAGAGAATACCAGAAGGATGTCTATTTGTGTTTTATTGACTATGCAAAGGCATTTGACTGTGTGGATCATAATAAATTGTGGCTACCGCTGAGAAGAATGAAGCTTACTTTTGTTTGTGTTCATAGGAAACCTATACCTAGACCAAGAAACTATCGTCTGACCAAAGCAAACGAATGGTGCATGGTCTAAAATAAAAATTTTTAAAAGGCATGTGTTATGGTGTATCCTTATCCATACCTATTCAATCAGTATTTTGAGTAAATTATTTGAGAAATTGGGCTTTATGAAGAAGGTGTTATCAAGATTGGAGGAAGACTCACCTACACCTGTGTTTTGCAGGTGACACAACCTTGCTTCCTAAAAGATAAGAAGACTTAAAACATTTGCTGCAGAAGACCAGAGACTAGAGCTTTCAACATGGATTATATATCAACATCAAGAAAACTAAATTCCTCACCATTGGGCCAATAGGCACCATCGTGGTAGATGGAGAAGAGACTGAAATTGTCAGAGATCTCAGCTTGCCACAATCAACACCACTGGGACAAACAGTCAAGAAATCAAAAGCCATGTTTTACTGGCAGAATCTGCTGCCAAGGACTTCTCCAAGGTGTTCAGGAGCAATGGTGATGATTTTGAGCTATAGTATTGGAGAAGAGTATTGAATATCCTATAAACTGCCAAAAGAACAAAGAAAATACGTCTTAGAGAAAGTGAAACCAGGGTGGTCCTTAGAAGCAAGGATGATGAGATCTCTCACGCACTTCGGCCATGCTGTTAGGAGGGGCCAGTCCTTGGAAAAGGATATGATGCTTGGAAAGGTAAAGGGTCAGCACAAGAGAAGACCCTTAACACGATAGATCAACACAGTGACTTTACACAGTGACAGCGGATTTACTTATATCAGGGATGATGAAGATGGTATAGGATGCAGCAAGGTTCAGATTTATTGTTCTGTAAGTTTGCTCTGAGTCACAGGTGATTCACTGTCGACTAACAAAAACAACAACACAGTCCACTCTCGGATTTCTGCCCAACCCAGGTCTGTCTTCCTGGAAGGCAAGGAGGAAAGAGGCTATTTGCTATCAGAGAACCCCCCCCCCCAATAGAACCAGTTCCTTCCTTGCCAGTGAGTGTTAAGGACAATTTGGCGCTGAGGAAGCATCCTGCCGTCTGTTATTATATAGCTGTACTCAGGACCACTCAAATGACTACCAACTAAATGTTGACTCTAATCTCACAGAGCAGGCTGAATGTTCTCATCATAGCAATGCCTCAAAAACTCAGCTGCAGCCAGTGACCACTTCATGCAAGACAAATCATTTCCTGCAAGTTGGAGATGCCTCCCCCTCACCTTCCATCGAAGTAGAAACTGACATATATTACTTAAGGAGCAAAGCAGGGTCTAACAGCTATAAATATTACCAGGTATGAAGCTAGGCTTGGGGTGGACCTCCAGCTCTGCTACTAGCTGTGAAACCCAGGGCAAGCTGCTTTCTCTCTCTGGGCCTCATTTCCTTTATCTGTTAAAAAAATGCATTAGATTCACTAATTCCTAAAGTACGTTTCTAAAGTTCCGTGATCCTAGCTAAGGTGTGTCTGATCTAAGCCACAGTCTTTTCAATTACTTCTCCACAATCTGAAATTTGAACAATGAATAAGGATGTGAAGAATTGATGCATTTGAGTTGCTATGTTGGAGAAGTCATTGTTGTGTGCCATCAAGTCAGAACTAACTCGAGTCAGAACTAACTCATAACTGACCCTCCAGTGGGGTTTCAGAAGCAGTAAATCTCACGGAAGGAAACTGTCCATCCTTCCACGGAACAGCCAGTGGACTCGAACTATGTGCCTTTGGGATTTCAGTGCAGTTCTTATCAAATATTCCACTGACTACTCAAAGAACAAACAAATCTGCCTTGCAGGAATTGTAACCAGGGAAGTTCTTAGAGGCAAATATGGTGAAACCCCATCTCATATACTTTGGGAATGTTGTCAGGGGGGCAAGTCCTTGGAAAAGAATATCATGCTGGAAAAATGGGTTGATGGAAGAAGGAGAGGAAGAACTTCAACAACTGTGCATTGGCACCGTGACTGTAACAATGAGCTCGAGCGTGTCAGAGATGGTGAGAATGGCACACGATAGGGCAAGATTCAAATCTGTTGTTCACAGAGTTGCTAGGAGTCCTAAGCAAGCCGATGATACCTAACAAAACCAAAGTCCCCTTTAGTTCTAAAACTCAGTGGTTCTTAGCATGAAATGTATAGAGGAACAAAGAGTAGAAGACAATCTAGAATTAGATGTTGTTGTTGTTGTTATGTGCCGTCGAGTCACTTGCGACTCATAGCGACCCTATGTACAACAGCCCTAAACTCCACTCTGTCCTGTGCCAATCACACTGTCTCTGACACTCCCATCCCAATTATCCCAGTCACTGAATCAATCCACCTCACAGAGGGCCTTCCTCTCCTGCGCTGTCCCTCCACCCTCCCAAGCATGATATCCCTCTACAAGGACCGGTCTCTCCTCACAACGCGTCCAAAGTATGTTAGACGGAGCCTCAGAATCCTTGCCTCCAAGGAGCCACCTGGTTTAACCCTTTCCAGGATAAATCTGTTTTTCTAGCAGTCCATGGTATTCTCAATACTCTTCTCCAGCACCACAGCTCAAAGGCATCAATTCTCCTTCTATCCTCCTTGGTCATTGTCCAACTCTCTGATGCATAACAAGTGATTGCAAAGACCATGGCCTGTATCAGATGCACCTTAGTCTCCAGAGAGACACCACTGCTCTTCAGTACTTTGAAGAGGTCCCTAACAGCAGACTTTCCCATGGCAATGAGCCTTTTAATTTCCTGGCTGCTGGTGCCAAGACTGTTGACTACAGAGCCAAGCAAACTATAGCTGTGTACAATCTCAATCTCTTCACCATCCATCTTGAAGCTGCCAATTGGTCCAGTGGTGAGAATCTTTGTCTTCTTGACATTGAGCCTCAATCCATATTGGAGGCTGCAGTCCTTGACACTCTGCAGCAGGCGCTTCAGGTCCTCTTCAGTTTCAGCAAGTAGGGTTGTGTCATCCGCATAACGCAGGTTGTTGATAAATCGTCCACCAATCTTGACCCCACATTTCTCCTCATAGAGCCCAGCCTCCCGGATAATCTGTTCTGCATATAGGTTGAAAAGGTATGGAGATAGGATGCATCCCTGGCGTACGCCCTTCCCAATTTTGAACCATGCAGTGTTCCCTTGCTCGTTCTGACAACTGCCTCCTGGTCCAAGTATAAGTTTCGCATTAGAACAATCAAGTGTTCTGGGATTCCCATTCTTCTCAGAGTCAGCCATAGCTTGTTATGATCTACACAGTCAAATGCCTTTGCATAGTCCATGAAACACAGATAGACATTCCTCTGGTATTCCCTGCTTTCAGCCAAGATCCATCTAACATCAGATACAATATCTCTAGTACCACAACCCCTTCTAAACCCAGCCTGGACTTCTGGTAGTTCTCTGTTGATGTGCTGTTCCAGTCGTTTTTGGATAATCTTCAGTAAAATCTTGCTTGCATGTGAAATCAGTGAGATTGTTCTGTAGTTTCCACATTCTGTTGGGTCACCTTTTTTTGGGATAGGAACAAATATCGATCTCTTCCAGTCAGTTGGCCAAGTGGTCATTCTCCAGAGTTCTTGGCACAACTTGGTGAGCATGTCCAGGGCAGCATCTGTTAAGTGAAATATGTCAATTGGTATACCATCTATTCCTGGAGCCTTATTTTTTGCCATTTCCTTCAAAGCAGCCTGAACTTCTTCTTTCATCACCATAGGCTCTTGCTCATATGTTGTTTCATGAAATTCTTAGATAGAATTCTAATTCTTAGAATTAGATAGGCGAGATTAACAATAGCATCTAGCTTGTAAATATATTTAAAAGCTTGGGACATTTGAAAACTAAAAATAACGCTAGAATGCAATGTCAAGTTCCATTCTTGTGGCCTTAATTGGGCAAAGGGACCTCAGATAGATCAAGTCCAAAAGATCAGAATGTCTGTCTGCAGTCACCAAGTAGCACAGCCTTATGTGACTGTCTCCACAGCTCCTTGGCAAGTTTTATAGACTTGGTGCCCTTTCTTCAGGAAGTTTAGTGCAACTAGAGCAAGCAAATACTACAGAAGAGAAATCTAAAAATGCAGATGGTCCAAATGCTGCCAAGAGCCATGAGAGTCATATGGTCATTCTAATGTGTCCTGAAAGCTTGACTGATGAGGAGCTTGCTTCAAAATAGCTGTAAGCTATTAGCTGGTAAGGTTTTTAAAAGGACAAAATGAATGAATGTAACAGCATTTCAACAGAACTGAAAATCTAACAAATAAAAAATCAAACAGAGATTCTAGGATTTATTATCACAAGGTGTGAGATGAAAAACCTGCTGGGACTGAGTAATGGAATCAGTCACAAAAGGACAAATATGCCTACTGATGGGAAGAAATCTATATTTGTTCCAATTACAAAGAAAGGTGATCCAACAGAGTGTGGAAATTATTGAACAGTATCCCTGATATCACATGCAAGCAAGATTGTGCTGAAGATTATCCAAAATCGACTGGTACAGCACATCAGCAAAGAACTGCCTGAAGTGCAGGCTGGATTTAGAAGAGGCCATGGCACTAGGGATATTATTGCTAATGTCAGATCGATCTTGGCTAAAAGCAGAGACTACCAAAGGAATCTCTATCTTTGTTTTGTTGACGATGCAAAGGCATTTGACTGTGTGGATCACAAGAAACTGTGGCTGACTTTGAGAAGAATGGGAATCCCAGAACACTTGATTGTGCTTATGCAAAACTTATACTTGGACCAGGAGGCAGTTGTCAGAACAGAGCAAGGAAACACAGAATGGTTCAAAATTGGGAAGAGTGTGCACCAAGGATGTGTCCTCTCTCCATATCGTTTCAATCTATCCAGGACTACCCAGGAGGCTGGGCTCTATGAGGAGAAGTGTGGCTTCAGGATCGGAGGTAGATTCATCAACAATCTGCATTATGCAGATGACACAACCCTTGTTGTGTCAACTGAGGAGGACTTGAAGAACTTCAAGGATTGCAACCTTCCATATGGATTGAAGCTCAACATCAAGAAAACAAAGATTCTCACCACTGGGCCAAATGGCAGCATTACGATAGATGGTGACGAGATTGAGACTGTTAACAGCTTTAGTTTGCTTAGCTCTACAATCAACTCTCTTGGTACCAGCAGCCAGGAAATTAAAAGACAAATTGCTTTGAGAGAGTCTACTGCCAGAGACCTCTCCAAGGTACTGAGGAGCAACGATGTCAGTCTGGAGACTAAGGTGCGCCTGATACAGGCCATGGTCTCTGTCATTACTTGCTATGCATCAGAGAGCTGGACAATGACTTGGGATGATAGAAAGAAAGTTGATGCCTTTGAGCTTTGATGCTGGAGAAGAGTACTGAATATGCCATAGACTACTAGGAGAACAAACAAGTTTGTCCTGGAGAGGGTGAAGCCAGGCTCCTCCTTGGAGGCAAGGATTCTGAAACTGTCTGACATACTTTGGACATGTTGCAAGGCAGAATGGACATCATGATTGGGAGAGTGAAGGGACAGCACAGCAAAGGAAGACCCTCGATGAGAGGGATTGATTCAGTGACTGGGGTAATGGGGATAGATATGTCAGGGACAATAAAGTTGGCAAGAGATAGAGCAAGATTTAGGGCTGTAGTACATGGAGTTGTTATGAGTCACAAGTGACTC
Source organism: Elephantulus edwardii (assembly GCF_000299155.1). Classification (NCBI taxonomy): domain Eukaryota; kingdom Metazoa; phylum Chordata; class Mammalia; order Macroscelidea; family Macroscelididae; genus Elephantulus; species Elephantulus edwardii. The sequence goes on along the minus strand of NW_006399901.1, from coordinate 1,572,328 downwards.
CACAGCATCTAACAACAACAACAAGGAAAGGTTTACACACATACAGACTCAGTCATAGATAGCTACTAGGGGATGCAAAGGAGGGCCAGGAGAGTAAAAAGTTAAAAACAGATAATATAAAAAAAAATTACTGGATAGGTTTATCAGCAGGATGGACAATGCGGAAAGTAAGATTAGTGAACACACAGACTGGTCAAGAGAAAATAGCCCAAGGGAAGAGAATGAAAAGACAGAACAGAGCATAAAACACATGGAAGATCATTAGGAGGTATAATCCACACACAATTCAAGTTCCGCTAAGGAAGAAAGAATAGGTCAAAAGCAGTAGCAGCAGCAGCAGCAAAGGCTGCTGCTGAGTCACTTTTGACCCACAGTGACCCTACAGAACAGAGTAGAACAGCCTCTCCTAGGATTTCCAAAGGACCAATCAGTATGCAAGCATAACATGCACATTTTTCTTCCATGGAATTGCTGCTGTGTTTAAACCCCCAACCTTTTTGGTTGGAAGCTGGACACTTAATCATTGTACCACCAGGTCTCCATATACTAGAAGACAGAGAGGTTATGAATTCCCTCAACACGATGAGATATTAATCCATGACTGAAGAAGTTCCATGAATCTCTAAAAGGGGACATATAAAGAAAACAAAACCTCACCTATGTACATATATCATTATTAAATTTTTTTAAAATGAAAACCGGAAAATTTAAAAAGCTGATAAGGAAAAAGAGAGGATGGAAGAGGAAGGATATATCCTCCTCAAAGGAGTAATGAGAAGACTGTTGTCTTTTCATAAGAAAATATAAAATATAGGGTAAACCAAGATCTTTAAAGCATAAGGAAGCAAAAGAAGTCTATATACTCAGTGAAAAGATCCTTTAAAAATTAAGGTGAAGTAAAAATCTTTTGAGGGAAAACAAAACCTCATTTTCAGCAGACGTACACACAAGAAATGCTAACATGAGTTGTTCAGATCAAAGGAAAAAATACAGATGGATCACAGGAAAAGAAAAAATACGTATCAGTGCACAGACATGCAGAAAGGAATAGAGACTATGAGAACTGTTTTAAAACACGGGCTAGAGTGATGTTAGAGGTAAGGACTGCATTCAGTAGCATGCAACAAAATGTGTATGATCTGTTGAATGGAAGATTGATTTGTTCTGTAAACTTTCACCCAAATAGCAATTTAAAAATAAATAATAGCATGGGCTCAATATAGATATATAGATATGATTTAAAACACTCATGATAATATTTGTTAAAATTTATAGCACATGTACGAGTAAACTATATAGCAATCACAGGAAGAAGAATGAGAAGGGATATCTAGAATTAAATTTTCGGAAGTTTGTTAATTGTTTGGGAAGTGGTAAAGTGCTAATTTAAATTAATGACTATAAAGCAAGTATTACTAGGTGATTGTTATGTGCCGTCCAGTTGCTTAGGAATCATACTGGCCCTATGTACAAAAGCTCTGAACATTGCTCTATCCTGTGTCAAACTTACTGTCTCTGACACAACTACTCCCATTACTCCAGTTACTGGGTCAATCCATCTTATTGAGTGTCCTCCTCTCTTGCACTGACCCTCCATCGTCCCAAGCATGATGTCCCTCTCCAAGGCCTAGTCCTTCCAAACAACATGCCCAAAATATGTCAGATGAAGCTTCAGAATCCTTGCCTCCAAGGACCAGCCCGGCTTCACCCTCTCAAGGATGAAACAGTCCATGGTATATTCGAGACTCTTCTCCAGCACGACAGCTCAAAGCCATCAACTCTTCTTCTATTATCCCCAGTCTGATGTACAGCAAGTAACTGCTAAGACCATGGCCTGCACTAGGTGGTGCAAATGGTTAACATGCTTGGGTGTTAACCCA
>NW_006399901.1:1563240-1570225 GCF_000299155.1 Elephantulus edwardii | reverse complement strand
AAAAAATTAATAAAGAAGGGAATGGGGTAGCAAAAAAATGCTTGATTAATAAGAAAGAAAGATGATAAAAAGAACAATAAATAATAGACTAAAACAACTTAGTCAAAGGATAATACATACAGACCAGAAGTGGATTTACTCCAGTAATGTAAAGCTGGCTTAACATTTGAAGAGGAATAAATTTAATTCATATGTGAAATAAATAAAAGAAAACATAGAGTCATCTCAGCATAAACAATATTTTATAAAAGTCAACAGAGGCATTCATGAGTTTTCTGTTTCGTTTTAAAAGGAGGAAACCAAAAATAGAAGGGAACTTCCTTTATCTGACAGAGGGGGTCTACAAAGCACTTTATGGTGAAATGGTATACTTAATGGTGAATAGCTCATGTTTCTCTTGAAATCAGGATAAAAATAAGTATGTCTACTAATAGCCCTTCTTTTCATTGAACTGAAGACCCTCAGTAGTGTAAAAAAGTAATAATTATTATTAGTTTTAGAATTATTACTACTTATTATTAAGGAAACAAATATAATATTGATGAACAATAAAGCTGGAGGATAGTACTGATACAAAGACATTTAGATCAATAGAACAGAATTGAGAGTCCAGGGGTTAATAAAAAAGGCCTGTCTTCCAGGTCCCAGCTACTTCAAACAAGAGGCCCCAGCTACCAAATGACTCTTAATCAAAAAGGCCCACCTTCTGGATCCAAGCTGCTTTAAACAAGAGGCCCCCAGCCACAAAACTAGTGTTGCTCCAAAAGGCCCAGATAACACATTTATGATGTATGATAAGCTTCATTGCCATGCAGCAGAGAAAAGAAAGGTCTCAATAAACAGTATTGACTCTCTCCAATACACACACAAGAGTAAAGCCACCACCACAGAACTGGTTCTGACACACAGCAATCCTTCATCAGGTTTCCAATACTTTTAATCTCTATGAGAAGAGGCTGCTCATCTTTCTCCCAGTGAGAGGCTGGTGGATTAGAATTGAAGCCCTTTCAATTAGCAGCCCAATACCTGACACTCTATACCACCAGAGCTCTGTAAATGAATTGGCTCAACAGACTAGTCATTTTGGAAAACAAAAACCTTAACCCTTGTTTCACAAAAAATAATATGCATGTAGCTCTAAATGTGAAAAACCAAAACCCAAAACTAGAAGCCCATCTTTGCTAACTTGGAGTAGATGGTTGGATTAACTGGTAACAATGGTATGGGCTGGCTTGCACTGAGCAAGGATTTCATTGTGTTTATGTGCAATTGAGGTGGGCAATTTCAAGTGGGTTTCAAAACGTCTGTAGATCGTGGGATGGCACAACTGAACCTCTGCGTACCTGGATCACTATATGGCCCAGCCCTGCGGACAGGCAAAGCCTTTCAACAATACAAAAAGCACTCTCAGAAAAGGTGGTTTGCAGGGAAGGTGGGGAGGAACCCATCTGGTTGTTCTGTAAACACCTGAACAGTTTTAAAGGGACAGGACAGAGACGAGGCTACTCAAACCATCTGAAAGAGAAGTAATGAGGGTCTACGCCTGGAAGTGATAATGGGAGGCAAAACAGGCAGACCCTGCAGGATTGATTTCCTCCATGTACTGCAAAGTCAAGTAGCGCATCTTGGAAGGCCCATCCGGAGGCCCCTGTGCAGCAAGTCATACTCCACATTGGGGTAAACCCAGCCACTCTGATAATCTTCCATCCTGTGACACAGAGAACGTGTCTCTTAGTCACCTGGTGTTGCCATTTCTCTTGTTACAGAAAGGTTCTCTGTCATGCTCCTAAATCACTGTTTAAGTGAACTTTTTGGCTGAAATACAACCTTCATCCGCTTAGTCTTTGGTTTTGAGAGTCTGCAGTCAGCTGTGTCTGAGCTCAGTTGGAGCCAGGCTCAGGCACTTACCAGCTCAGCAGCCTTGGGTTGGTCCCAAGAGGACTGAAGGGAGCACACATGGGGATGCCAGTTCATGGTAAGCACACAGGGCAGCTATTATTAACAATTACTCTCCAGAGCTGAGTGGAGCAGTTAAGACACGCTCAACGTGTTGGCTGGAGCCCCCCAAGACTTGTGTTTCCACTTTGCTCATTTTACTTCCCAAAAGCACGGCGAGAAAGCAAGCCTTGTAACAGCTGCCAATCAACTTCTATCAGTAGGAAACCTGGTGCCCACCAACGACAAGTGGCTGAAGAGCATTTCACATTCTCCTTGAAAACACTGCCTCTATTCATCTGACTTTAACTGCCAGGGAGACCGGATGATGAGTGATTCATACATAGACACAATGACTAATTAAACCTTAAAGAGACTAGTCATTTAAAAATACAAATGCAAACTTTATTTTTCTTTCTTTTTTTTTTAACCCACAGGCTTGCAGGAAGGTTTAGGACCTGAGCTGCTTTGGTAAACAACACTGCAGATGGTTGACGAAGAGCCATTTTTTCACCGGCAAACACCACTGAAACGGAAACCTTTACTCGTGCATCTGAATACTTCGTGTTTTGTTTTTGTTGGACCCACTCCTGGGAGTTAACGATCTTGTTCTAGCATAGGCACTCTGTCATTTCATCATTCATTCTTTTCAGAAACAGAATTAAGATCCATAACATATTTCACAAGCACGTGTGGCAAGAATATTGTGAGGAAAGAGGACTAACCTTATCTGGGATTCCCCCACCCTTTGACATGTAAGCTCGTAGGATCCAGAAAGAAACAGTATGTGACGCGAGGAACACACTGGCCTGGCCTGGCCTGTCAAAAGTCCTGCCCAGCACGAGAACCGAGAAACTGGATCCAATTCCCTTAGTTTCGGGGCAGCTACGTGATACTACATGGCCAGCAGACAGATAAGGGAAGGAAACAGCTCTTACCTGTTTCAACTGTTGATCCAAAAGCTTATCAGTCTTGAAATGACCCTTCAACACATTAGCCAGGAGATTCTCAGCAACTTTGCACATGTTAAAAAAAAGAAGTTCCCTATGTGCGGGTCAAATGTAGTTTGCTACATTTCTTTGGGATTTCTTAGTGCATTTTGCCTTGAGTTTTGCTGGAATGCAATCAGAAAGCTGTAGACATTCAGGCTACGAGGACAGGAAGCAAATGAAACAGTTGGAGAGGAAAATGTCAAATTAAAAAATCCTCTTCCAGTGCAAACATTCTATCTCTCTCACTCTGGCCCAAAACTGAGAACTCCTTGAATTCTCCAGGGAGCCTCTGCTTTTCTCCTCTCTTCAAACCAAATCCATCAAGAGTGTGTGTGTACTAGCAGAGCACTACAACTTGCACTAACAAGATGATGTAGTTCCAAACTGTCAAGCCCCGTCTACCCCCTCCCTCCCTCCTCTCTCTCCTTAAAAAGTGGGTCAATAGCAGTGCCCTGTATTTTCCCAGGGCTACAAGGCCAGCTGCTTTCTGCACACAGCGCTCCTGCAGGCTGCTGTGGAACTTGAGAAGGCACTGAGATGAAGCCCCCATGCCACCCAGACTCAATGACATCACCGGCCCAAGGCACGCTCACTCACTGGGCCCCTCCAAGGAAGCAACACATCTGCCAGCCCAGACACCTCACCTCCCCCTCAACATCCTCCTGCAGCCCAAAGGCTTGGGGGTGTGGAGATGAGGTCACTACCCTGCACCTTGCTTCCTTCTGATGACAGCCAGCTATAAAGACACGTGTTCTCACTGACAGTCACATCTCTTTGGCTCTCAAATAAAGTGGCATAAAATAAAACGAAGCTGCAATCTAAAATGGGAACTTCTACTGGTGGAGGCGGCCAAGCTGCTACAGAGAAAGAAAAAAAATCTCAAGTAGATCTTCATTCTTCGAGAAAACCTTGCTGTGCATGCCACGCTTGGCCTAGAATGAAATGTTTCTACCTCTGGTCATCCATGCGGCCTTGAGGCAAGGGCAGCATCGAATCATCTCCTGCCAGTGTTGATTTCTTCAATGGCATCTGAGCAAATTCTTGTTGCACTGGAGAATCACACGCAGTCAGACTAGGTCATCTTGCGGCCCTTACTGGTTGTGTGTTTCAGAGTGGAAATAAATGGCTAGGACTTTAGAAAAGTAGATTGCCAGGTGGTGCTCCCTAAGTAGATTTGAACTGCTAACCTTTCAGTTAGTAGCTTAGTACTTAATCATTCCTGCCACCCAGAGACTCCTCCTAACTCTTTAGTTCTTGTTCTGATTCTCATGTGCTTTGTAAGCGGAATTCTTATCTGCAAATGTCATGGAATGAGTTGTGAATTGTGTACCGCTTAATACATGCATGTAAGTGGTATGTGGAAGTGGTATAATGATCCTCCACAATCTCATAAACTGAATAGTAGTACAAAGATTAAGGGTGGAGTGCAAGGATATTGATTTGAAGACTAAGGTGCACCGGATCCAAGCCATGTGGCTTTAATTGCATCATAGATATATGAACGCAGGAGAAGGATGGTCAATCTCCTCTCGTGTGATTAACTGACTCTGAAAACTCACCGGAGGGTCAGCTATGGCTCAGTTCCAACTCTGGGGTACTCAACAACAAACAAGAAGAAGTATATGAAAGTTGAATACTGATTAAGGGAAGACTGAAGAAGAACCAATGCCTTTGAATTGTGATACTGGTGAGTGGAATTGAATATATCGTGGACTTCCCAAAGAACAAACGTATCTTAGAAGAAATGCAGCCAGGGTGATTCTTAGAGGCTGGGATGGTGAGGCTTTGTCCTGCATACTTTGGGTATATTATCAGGATAGGCTAGTGCTTGGAAAAGGACATCATTCTTGGAAAAGTAGAGAGTCAGTGAAGGAGAGGAAGACCGTCAACAAGACAGGCTGATGCAGTGACTGCAGAAATGTGCTTCAGCACAACAGATATTATGAGGATAGCGCAGGCCTGGGCGGGGTTTGATCTAGCAGACGGAAAGGTCACTATGTGTTGGAGTCAACCTTCGGCAGGCACCAACAGCAATCTTCCATAATCCATTATAATTAGGGAAGTTCCCCTAGGGGAAAGCCTGTAAAATAAAAGGGGAGGAAAGCCGGCTAAGGGAGGGGAGGGGGGCTCAGGACCACCAAGAAAGAGCCTCCGGGAATGGAGTGTGTCCTTCTGGACTCAGATCATTGTGACAGGAAACTCTTGGACACCAGAGAAGGCCAAGAAGATACAGGGGGATCCTCAAGGAACAAGGACACTCCTACAGAACTGACACAGAGACAGGGCCTTCCTGTTGGGCTGGCACCCTCAATTTGGACTTCTATCCTCCTAAGCTGTAAGAGAATAAATTCCTATTTGTTATAGCCCCCCCTTATGGTATCTCTGTTACAGCAGCACTAGAGAACTAAGACCTATGCAAGTGTCTGAATTGAGTTGGTAAGGTTAATAGCAAAGAAACCTAGAGGGGGTATAGAATATGCCTGGGAAGGCGGAGGATTAGCCATAGCGAGGAAGATACCCAAGGAGATGACTGACACAGTGACTGTAACAATGGGCTCAAGTATATCAGAGATGGTGAGGAAGACACGGGACAGGGCAGGGTTCAGAGCCATTGTTCACAGTGTCGCTATGAATTGACTAGATGGCATCTAACAACAAGGGAGAAGACGGGGAGCTCTGGTGGCATAGTTCACAGAGAGGTGAGCCGCTAACCCGAAGGCTGTACTTCTCTGGCGGTTTGAACCCACCGGCTGCTCTGTGGGAACAGGATGAGCAGTCTCCTCTCAAGCAATTACAGCTTCAGAAACCCACGGGAGGGTCAGCTCAGCACTGGAACCAAGTCAACAGCAATGATCACTGAAAGCAGAAAGGCTCCTGTCTCTGAGAGGGGGCTGATTTCTAGGACCCCCTGATATTCTTTCTCAGAGCATAAAGAACTTGACGTTCACCTGCTCTCCTAACTCAGGGCCTCTCCCTCTGGCCCAGGCGAGGTTGCCCTCCACAGCTTCTCTCTGCAGTCTTGCAACCTTTGAACTGCATCTCAGAGTTGGCCACCGCGAACCGGTTAAGAGCTTCCTTTTGAACTCCAAGTCAGCAGTGTATCTTTTTCTAAGACAGTGCAACAATTATAGCCTGGCAATTCCCCGACACAACACCAAATGACAACATACATTCACCTTGTCCTTTGTGGGCAGCAGCCACCAGATAGTTAAGTCTAACAGAAACAGGCTAATGGCAAACCAGTCCCTCCCCTTTGATGATCCTGCAGGTGGATCTGTCCAAAGCTATTAAAAAGAACTCATTCAGCCCCAGAGCGACACTGAATCAGAAGTCAGCACTTACAACTTATTAATTAACACAGTCTCTGGCATTAGAGAGTCATTACACTGAAGCAATGGCGATAATTTAATTTTACACAAAAACAGACGTGTAATTGCAGAAGCTCTGCAAGGCACAGACACAGTGGTGTCACTTGATGCTCTTCTTTGAATCTGTCAGACTGAAACGTGCCAGAGGATTTGGCAGTCTTATCAACCACTCCAGAGGACTCGTTGGCCTTTGACCAAGGCCCCTGACCAAGGGACAAGGGAAATGTGACTGAGAGGTCAGCCCTGCTTACCCTCCCACCATAAACACTCCATACCATGAGGGGCAAGCTCAGCATTATCCTTACTGATGAGTCATCCTTGGGAGGGGAGGATCTTTCTGGGGATATTTCAGCGGTTGGGAGTCTACAAGCAGAGCCTCAGTAGCAATTCCAGCGGGATCATCAGGGCTCTAAATCGTCTGGAAGCACGAGTGCCCTAGTGGTAACGAGATGCACTGCCAATTGAAAGCCACGTGGTTTGAACCCACCAGCTGATTCAAGGGAGAAAGATGGACAATCTCCTCCCATGCAATTGACAGTCTCTGAAACCCTGCTGGAGGGTCAGCTATGAGTCAGTTCCTACTCGATGGAACATAAAAATATGTTTACGGCATTGAAATCTATGGGAGAGAGAATAGTCTAAAAGTATTATATTTTAGGGCATTATTTTTATCGTAGGAGTATGCAATGA
>NW_006399901.1:1479969-1563140 GCF_000299155.1 Elephantulus edwardii | reverse complement strand
TTCATCATTGTGGCCCCTTATCACTTCATTTGACATGCCTCTCTGACCCACCCATCTCCTTCATGTATGGGCATGTCCATAGACTGACAAAGAAAGTTTACGTTTTTGAATAAAGATGCAAAGTTTGCAAAAAAAACCCCACATGAATGGAATCCCAAAATCTCTGTAGATGTTCATTGAAATGAAAAATAAACAACCTAAATTAAAAAAAAAAAACCATCAACACATTCTCTGAGTAGTACAAACATCTGTAAACTTAAAGGCTGGCAATTAGAATTCACTTAATACCATCACAAAAAGAAGTCTTATCAGCATCATGTTCTCCAGCCCCTTCCAAGTTAAGTAGTAATTTATAAAATCATTGCTCCTGAGTGCTGCATAGTATTCCATCCTGTGAATGTACCATCATTTCTCAACTAACTCAGTCTGATATGGACAAATACTGTATAAGACTATTAAGACTATTACTGTAGAACATGTATGAGGATCAGGGAGGGGGGAACAGAGGGATGTGGATGGCTAGGATGGGGTATGGGGGCTTAATCATAGGGTTGCACCATCTGATGAGTGGAGGAAGAGGTGAGTAAAGGAAATGGGGAAAGATTGGAGTGAAAAAATACAAACTTTCTAAGTAAACAAGTCTAAAATAAAAATTTTATTAAAAAAGAAAGGAAGTCCTGTTGATCTGCTTGTGTGAAAGGCTATAGCCAAGAACATCCCGAGGAGGCGCTCTCTCGGCACAACACGGGGCAGCTGTGAGCAGGAAGTGACTCGACTGCCATGGGTGCCATGGTGCTGGGGAAACAGCAGATAAAAGGAAATGGGATCGCCCTCTCCCCGCCCTTTCCTACCCAGCAGGAGCTGTTCAAACTGTTCCAATTATCGCCTCCATCACTGTCATTTACTGATGCCATATGGGCCAGACATGTTGCTAACATTTCGCACATGCTCCTACCAGCCTGTATTCTTCACATACAGGAACTGAGGCTTGTCCCAGGTCTGTGGCTGCTAAGTGGCAGCTGAGAGTCTAAGCTAGTTTGGCCGGGCTCCGGAGTCAATGCTCTTCCAGGCCCAGCACTGCAGCAGCAGATGCCACAGAGAACAGCTCAAATAGACAGCCCGGCTCTGCCTCTGATGCTCTCTCCCTCCCCACGGCCACCTGGCAGAGACATCCATCACCTGGATCCACAGGCAACTTGGCCCTTGTCTTGCCTCGCTCAGAGAAATCTCCAGCCACTCTGCAGCCAGAGGGAGCGAAGCTCCACATAACGCTGTCAGGGAGAGAGCAGAGGATGAGGCAGGCAAGCCCTTCTTCCAGCCCACGATCCGGCTCCTGCTAGTCTCTCCAGCCTCACCTCGGACACCCCCAGCCCACCCTGTCCTCTCTTCTCCTACCACGCTTGAGCTCTTTGGTGCTCTGAATGGCCAGGCGGTCTCCCTCACCCCTAGATCTTTTTGTTTATTTTGTTTTGGTTTTGTTGTTGTTGTTGTTTATCATCAAATCGGATCTGACTGGCACAGGAGAAGACTGCCCCTCCTTCTCCAGCGGAGCGTCTGGTGGATTCGAACCTTCAGGATTGCAGTGCAGTTTCTTGCAACTTAGGCCACCAGAGCTCCCTACCCCTGGATCTTTGCGCATGCCTTTGCCCTTTCTGCCAGGAACACTGGACCCTGGACTCCACCTTCACCAGGCTGATGTCTACTAGTCATTCAGCCTCAGCTTACATGTCTCCCCAGTCCAGGCAATCTTCTCTGGCCCTTGGGGTTGGGGCTGGGCACCTCTCCTTCATCACCACACTCCACTGTCTTCCTCTTCATCTGTCTGCTTTCTGGTAATAGACCTGGCAGTGAGGATTGTTTCTGTTTCCTGCGGAGTCCTCACCTCCGAGCAGTGTCTGGCACAGCCAGATGTGCAGCAAGAATCCACTGCTATTGGATCAGTTCCTACACACAGCAAACTTGTAGGACAGAGCAGAACTGATCATAGTGACTCTAAGGTCTGGAATCTTTATGGAAGTGATCTGTGACAGCTTTCTCCCGTCGAACCGCTAGCAGGTTCAAATAGCTCTCATTTGGAAAGTAGCCAAGTCCTTAACCACTGGGGCACTAAGCCACTAAAAGGTGAGTAAGAATGAAAGCTTCCAAAGTTAGGATAGTAAGCCCAAATACATGCAGGGCCAATAGCTGAGCCAGATCTGTGTATTATCTAGAGAGAGAGTCTGGCCAAATGAATCGACAATTTCACTGCACCCAAACAAAATGCCAGTGGATTTCCGCCCCCCCCTTAGTACTTCAGCAAATTCTAAAATCCACATGAAAGAGAAAAATGGAATACATTTTTTTAAATTAAAGAACAAGAGTGGGGGACTTGTCCACCAGCTGTCAAACTACACTCTAAAGCTCCAGTGAGTAAACAGCGTGGTGTGGACGCCAGAGATGAAGAAGGAATCAGTGTGACCAGAATATGGAACACTCAGAAACAGAATAAATGCTACTCAGAAAGTGAGTTATCCTTCAGAAAACAGAAAAATTAGACAGCTACTCGACATCTACTAAAACAAAACAAAGCAAAACAAACCACTCACACCAAATTTCAGAAGTCAGCCTAGTGGTAAGAAGCTGTGGAGCAATCTCAAAGGCACGAGGTTCGAACTCACCAGCCGCCTATGAAGTGGTTCTCTGTCCTGTAGGCTGGTTATGAGTTGAAATTTGACTACATAGCAACTGCTGTTCAATCAGAAGTGACTGACAGCTGAGCCTCCACTGAGTTTCTGAGGCTATAAATGGGATGGGAGAAGAATGTCCGTCTCTCTTCCCACAGAGCCACTGGTGGTTCGAACTATCAGAGTTAGCAGTGCAACTCCCTAAGGCATATGCTAGCAAAGCTTCCTTCACAGCAAGGGCATAATATTAAGGGATTCCTCATGCCGTTGAGCTGTTTCCGAGTCACATCCCTCTATTGAGTTTCCAAGGCGCTAAATCTTTATAGCTGGAGATCTTTCTCACTTATAGCCCCCTTTCTCACTTGGAGCAGCAAGTGTATTCAAACTGCTAACCTTTAAGCTGAATGCAACACATAGCACCCCACCCCACCCGAGCTCCTTCAAGGACTCCCAAGTGGTACAAATGGTCACTGCACTTGACAGCTGGCCAAAAATTCCTCCAGTTCAAGGCCATTCAGAGGCATCTCAAAAGAAAGGCTTGGGGATCTATCTACTTCCTAAAAAATAAGCCACTGAAAACCCAATGAATATTTTGATCAAAGATTCCACAAAGATTCCTGATCAGAAAGGCGGGGAATTCAAAATTTCACATTCACATGGACTCCAGACATTCTGGAGCCATGAAGGTTTGATGGGCCCCTTAAAACAACTGCCCTCAGATAATCTTTACACCTTAAACCAAAAATAGCCCCTGAAGTCTTATCAACTGAGTCATACCTGATTCATTGCTGATCCTCTACCAGACTTTCGGATGCTATGAATCACATGGAACACAGGAACTTCAACCTTCACAGCCCTGAGACCAGAAGAATTAGATGGTGCCCAGCTGCCATGGCTGACAATTCTAAAAGACCACAGTGAAAGTCCTATGGGGGAACAAAAAATGTGGAACCAAAGTAAAAAGCAGCCAGGTTTGCTGGTCTGTTGGAGACTGGTAGAGCTCCCCCCCTCCCCATTAAACAGAATAAAACAAACAATATACAGTTGTGAACAATAACACCAGAGAGATTCTCACTCCCTGGAATATCAATCATGCCAGATCAAAAGGGCAGCATTTGTCCAGAGATAAAGCTTAGGGAGCACGGAAGGATTAACAGAAGCAAGAATCACAGGGAGGAAGCAGGGAGAGTGTGGCTACATTATGAATACTGTAATTAATGTTACAAAACAAAGTGGATGTCAATGGTTGGGGAAACCAATTCGCTTTGTAAACTTTCACTCAAGTCACACACTCTCTCTCTCTCACACACACACACACACAAAGAGGCCACAGCTTTTCTAGTTCCAAAATAAGGAGCACCCATATATTGTTTTCTGCTACAAACACTTCCAAAGGCAAAGATTTCAAATAGTCATGTTTGGAGACCAGTCTCATAGAGGATTTGTCTACCTTTAGATGGAAACATGCTCTCTGAATAAGCCACGCTGCTCTAAGATGTAGCATTTCACTTCCCTGAGAAATACAAACAGCCACCATGCGGAGAGGCAAGAACCTGTGGCAGGGTTAAGTGGATTTCAATGGACTTCTCAGACACCATGCACAGGCTGCCTGCTCTCTGAAGCAGAGAGAACACAGGAAATATTGTGGCATGAGACCACCTGTCAGTGTGGCTTGTGTGTAGAAGCTGTGCCACAGGCATACACTCACTGTCGAGGGGCAAAGAAGCCTTGGAGATACACTTCCTAAAATTGTTTTTTGTTGTTGTTGTTAGATGCCATCAAGTCAATTATGACTCATAGCGACCCTGTGAACAATGGCTATGAAAACCTTGTCCTATCCTGTGCTGTTCTCACCACCTCTGACATGCTTGAGCCCATTAACACAGTCACTGTGTCATCCAACTCTTTGAGGGTCTTCCTCTCCTTCGCTGACCCTCTACCTCTACATGCACGGTGTCTTTCTCCAAGAACTGGCCTGTGGCAAGCCAAATGCTTAAACAGGAACCGAGTGAGGCACAAAGCAAGCCAGATTTCCTCATTACAGATCAAAAGAAAGGAAGTGTTTCTAGCAGACAAGGAGACACCATACTTAATTCCCCACAGATGAGATGTTAAAGCTTGTGCGTTGTAAATCACTCTCTTCCTGAGATAAGAAAAGAATGTCACCAGATAAAAACATAGCTTCATTAGTAAAGAATATTTTTTGTGATTTACTTCTTGGTGTTTCTAAGTAAAAGCTAAGAGAGGTTTGGGCTTGGAGCTGCAGTCTTTGAGTTGTTAGCCTCCTGCTTATTCTCTCTTCTAGTTTTCATTCCTGGTGTCCCTGTCTCTTCTTTGTCCTGGTCAGCAACACTGGCCTCTCCTAACAAGATGCCCAAAGGATGTGAGATGAAGTTTCACCATCTTTGCCTCTAAGGAGCATTCTGGTTTCACTTTCTCCAAGACGGATGATGGATCTGTCGGTCCTAAAATTAGTCAATGATAACCCTACAAACAGCAGCAGAACATCACCTGATAAAGTACTGGAGATGAGCTCCCTGGGTGGAAAGGTGTTCAGAATACAGCCAGGGCATCATGGCTGCAATATCATGGACTCAAACAGAGGAATCATCATGAAAGCAGAGCAGAGCTGGGCAGTGTTTCATCCCGTTGGCCACAAGGTCACCAGGAGTTAGCATAGACCAGACAGTAATCAGTAACAACAATGACGTCTGAGGAAACAGCCCTCATTTAAAAAGAGCAAAACCTGCAGCTGTTGGTTAAGAGAACCTGCGCTCACCACACCCTTCAGATGGCCTCGGATGGTGATGGTTTCACGGCTGTGCACTTAGTCAAAACTCACCAAATCATATGCTTTAAATATGGCTGGGTGACTGTAAAGGCAGTTACACCTAACTCAAGATTTTTATGTTTTATAAGGACAGAAGACAAGAACTGAGGGGGAAAAAATAGTGTCCATCAAGAAACCCTGTCCAAATACTGTACAAGATCATTATTGTAGAAGTAGATAACTAGTAAAACGTGTATGAAGATCTAAGAGGGGGAGACAGGGAACAGAGGGGTGAGGCGGGGGGTAATCATAGGGTCACACAATTTGATGGGTGGAGGGAGGGGTGGGTTAAGGAAATGGAAAAGATGCCACATGGAAAACAATGTATAGACTTTGTAAGTAAGCCAGTATAAATTTTTTTTTAAAAAGAAAAGAAACCTGTCCTGCACACCTTCTGCAGCCCGAGAGGATGCAGACTGCAAGTCAGCATCTATCTTCCTATGGCTGAGTCTCACCCACCCACTGAGAGCCAGCTTGTTTCGGAGCTTCCGTGGGCCAGGTGGCTGCACCCTCCCCCACTGGACAAACAGCGTTCTGAGCAAGGCCGGCTCCACCCAGAGCCACCATTCTTGCTTCCCCGACTATCCCGTGGACTGCCAAAAGGACAAACAAGTCTGTCTTGAAGGCAGCGCAACCAAGGTGCTCCTTTGAGGCAAGGATGGGGACATCTCATCTCACATACTTTGGGAGTGTTGTCAAGTGGGGTCATTCCCTGGAAAACGTGGAGGGTCACACAGAAGAAGACCCCCCAAGATAGATAAGACACAGTGACTGTAACCATGGACTTGAGCATATCTGGAGAGTGTGGGGATGGTGCAGGGAAGGGCAAGGTTCAGATCTGTTGTTCACAGGGAGTCTATGAGTCATGATTGACTGAGAGGCTACAACAACAATAACAACAACAACAACAACGGGGTCTGCACCACAGCTGGCTAGCCCCACCACAGGGAGGCAGAGGCACCGTACTGATATATGATTCCCTTTCGGATCACAAATAACCTCTTCAAGCTGCTTTGGGGCACACGGACACTAGTACAGCCGCTAATAAAACTCCCTCTCCCTGAGGCCTCCTATAATTGAACGGCTGCTATTCGAAGACAGCAGACAGCACTGGGGTAGTTGAGAATTTGAGAAGCCATGTTAACTCTTTCAAGCTATAGCATGGAAAGTTCTAGGGCCGCCAACACACACACACATCAATTCCAGCTCATGACAACACATACACATACTATCCAGTCAACTCCAGCTCATGACAATTCCATGTGCACTGGAGTAGAATTATACTCTACAGGCTAATATTTAGGAACAGATTGTTGTTACTGTTGTTACGTACCATTGAGTCGCTTGTGACTCATAGCAATCCTATGTACAAAAGCCCTAAACCCTGCTCTATCTCTTGCCAACCTTATTGTCTCTGACACAACCTATCCCCATTCCCCCAGTGACGGAATCAATCCATCTCATCGAGGGTCTTCCTCTCCTGTGCTCTTCCTCCACCCTCCCAAGCATGATGTCCCTCTCCAAGGACTGACCCCATCTTGCAACATGAACAAAGTATGTCAGACTGAGCTTCAGAATCCTTGCCTCCAAGGACCAGCCTGGCTTCACTCTCTCCAGGACAAACTCATTTGTTCTCGTAGCAGTCTATGATATATTCAAAATTCTTCTCCAAAGTTCAACAGCATCAACTCTCCTTCTATCATCCCAAGTCATTGTCCAGCTCTCTGATGCATAGCAAGTAATGGCAAAGACCCTGGCCTGTATTAGCCATACCTTAGTCTCCAGACTGACATCGTTGCTCCTCAGTACCTTGGAAAGGTCTCTGACAGGAGACTTTCCCAATGCAATTTGTCTTTTAATTTCCTGGCTACTGGTACCAAGAGTGTTGACTATAGAGCCTGGCGAACTGAAGCTGTCAATAATCTCAATCTCTTCACCATCTATCATGATGCTGCCAATCGGCCCAGTGGTGAGAATCTTTGTTTTCTTGATGTTTTTGATTGTTTTCTTCAATCCATATTGAGGATTACCAGGCCTTTATTCTGAGGTAGCTCTGGATGGCCTCCAACCAATAACATGTCTGTTAGCTGTTCAGTAATCAGTCATTGGTGCTGCCACCAAACAATGCTTATCTGTTCTCACCTTTCACTATGACCTCATCTCAGGGATGCAGATGGCCCCGCAACAACGCTGTATTAAGGCCCTGTGTCTGAGTCCTGTTTACATAGTTCATGCGGTCCACGCATATGTCATGGGCACTTCCTGGGAGGCAGGCCCTGTGTTTGTTCCTGAGCTCATGATGACTATAGAAGATGCTTCCTCTCTGGGAGCCAAAAGGCACTGATCAAAGATTCACAGTAGTGTTATTCACCATCGCAAGAACATGGAAATAGCCCAGATGTTCAACCACAATAAAATGGATTGAGACATTATGGTACATTCACATGATGGAACACTATGCAGCACGCAGGAGCAATGATTTTGTAAATCACTACCTAACTTGGGAGGGTCTGGAGAACATTATACTGAGTGAACTAACTCAGTCCCATAAGGACAAATACTGTATAAAACCATTATTGTAGAATGAGTATGAGAATTCAAGGGGAGTGAGGGGGTGGAAGTAGAGGAGTGAGGATGTGCCGAGGGGGGGGGCAGGGGGAGAGGAGAGGAGGGGATTAATCATGAGGTTGCACAATTTGATGTGGGGGGCTGAGGGAAATGGGAAGAATCTGGTATGAAAATCAATGTATTTGAATTTTGTAAATAAACTAGTATAAAACAAATAATGTAAAAAAAAAATGTCATCACTGCCGACCAGATGAAACATGTCTAAGTGTCTCCTCTGCAAACGGAATTAGGTCCCGTCAAACAGGACCACACCAATCATGTCACTCACAGAGCCTCGCGTGGCTGACAGGGTTACAGTCACCTGTGGAAGAAAATGGGGTGAGTTCCTTAGTGGGTTTAAACATCCTGGAGCCTGTCCAGGGCCCTTTCACAAGAAGAAACCAGAAGCCTGTGGCCCGGCCTCACCACGCACACAGCTCAAGTCGTGGCCCGAGCCAGAGGAAGCCTGTGGCCAGGCCTGTGTGGGGACCACGAGGATAACCGAACCCAGACAGGCCACCTCAGGAATGGGAGAGGGAGAGGGGTCGTTGTGTTCATTTCTAAGCCATACTCTGTACCTTTGTCTCCATCACTGAGCTACAAGACATGTTTCAATATTGAGCTAAAACAAATACAGGGCATTTCAATTTTTTGTTGTTGTTGTTGCTTAACCCAGGTGAGGGGATGGAAGTCAGTTTTGGAAAAGCGAGGGGATTTAATGCGGGCTCCCACACCTGCCCTCTCTCCTACCCCCGAGCAGCATCTGCTCATTACACTGTGGGAAATGCTGGCGCCCCACCGCAACACCTGCCTGCATCCCCCCTTCTCCGAGTCTGCTGACTGCTACACATGATACCGAACCCGCTGGCGTCTAGTCGACTCTGCCTCATGGTGACCCCACTGGTTACAGAGCACAACCGCTCTACAGGGTTTCCTTTGCTTTAACCTTTACTAAAGCAGATTGCCAGGCCCTCCTTCAGCAGTGCTAGTGGATGAGTTTGAAACACAAATGTTCAGATTAGCAGCCGACTGCAAACTGCTTGTGCCACTCAGGGACCTATGCAGACAGAATGGAGTGAAACTGCTGATCAGATTTCTTTAGCAGTTATAGCCTGGTGGCACAGCATGTTGGGCTGCGAACCTAAAGGTTACTGGTTCAAATCCACCAGCCACTCCAAAAGAGAAAGATGATCCCGTCAGCTCCTGGTGAGATTTTTTAAATAACATTTTTGACATGGTGGTGGTATTAATAATAATAATAATAGTTGTTATTATTATTATTATTAATTATTATCGTTCTGGTGGCCTAGTAGAAAGAAGCTGTGCTGCAATCCCAACGGCACGCAGTTTAAGGCCACCAGCTGCTCCACGGGATAAGGAGGGGCAATCTCCTCCTGTGTACTAAACTGCCTCTGAAAACCCACTGAAGGGTCAGCTATGGGTGGGTTCAGACTCTACGGTGCACAACAACAGTTATTATTATTTCAATTCTTATTGGGATTCTAGAAAAGTTTACAAGGCCTATTAATTTTCATTTTTTCTTTTCTTTTTCTTCCCTTGGAAGCCTGGTGAAGGGTGACCTTGAGGCAGGACTGACTTGAGGTTGGTGGGTTTGGTTTTCTGGTTCTGCCACTGGCGGCTGAGCTTTGCCCAGGACCTGCTGCTGAGGGACAGCTCGGCCACATTTGGAGGGGAGACAGAGAATTGTGGGATGCCCCCAGCAAAAGCCCAGGCACAGGGATCCAGAAGATGAGGATGGATGGCTTGTGGTTTTAAAACAACATCACACATTGTGGGTCTGAGAGCCGTCATGCTGCGAAAAGGAGAGGGTCAGGCAAAGACAGGAAGACCCTCAATGAGACCGGCTGCTGCAGTGACCACAGTGGACGTGAGCATGGCGGGGATCACCAGGATGGTGCAGAGCAGGGCAAGGTTTGGATCTGTTCACGGGGTCGCTGTGAGTCATGGCTGACTCGACGGCACCTAACAACGTGAGTTTAGGCTTTAGGGTCAATACAGAACATATACAAATGTGAACATTAAAATAAAGGTGAATAATGGACACATGAATCTTAATGTAAACTAAGTACTTCAGTTACTACGAATGTATCAATGCTGGTTCACCAATTCTAACAAACACATCAGGAATACAAGGTGTTTTAAACGATGAAAGAGTGTACAGAATAGGAGGGGGTATGGGGACCAGGTGTAGTTTCTCCAGTTTTTCTGTAAACCTAAAATTGCTCTTAAATTTTTTTCCTTAAAAGGTAAATTTAAGTTAAGTTTGAATAGAAGTGCTACTGTTTTCATACTGCAGCTGGATGAGCCTGTGACCCTTCCTGGGGGGAAGGGCGGACAGTCACACTACTCCCTTCTGAAAACAGCCAGGTGAGGGAACAGAAGAATCAAGGGCCCTGAGTACATGCACACCCCAGACTCAGCAAGATTTTTTTCCTAGAGAAATATTATAGAGGAAGGAGAGGCACACAAGCATAAACATGTTCGGTGGCCCGGTCATAAGGAGAAGCTACGCCAGAACTAAGCTGCAGGACAGCAGGGTAAGAAAGCCGATGCCCGACTCTCAGCAGGACAGCTGCTGCTGTTAGTTGCCGTGAACTTGTCAGCATGTTAGCTTCGTGCACAGTGGGATGCAATGCTGCTCAGGACAGCACCATCGCCGTCATCAGCTGCAGACGGAACCATCGCCGTCATCAGCTGCAGATGGAACCATCGCTGTCATCAGATGCAGATGGAACCATCGCCGTCATCAGCTGCAGAAGGAACCAGGGTGATCCACAGGGTTTTCACTGATGCTTTTATGCAGCTCTCCAGGCCTTTCCTCCTAGTCTGTCTTAGTCTATAAGCTCTGCTGAAATGTGTTCTGCATCACAGAGCAACACACAGACAGAAGGAGGCGGCTGGACGTGGGGGGCAGTGGCCAACAATAAAGCCTGAGTCTCTCAAGTGGAAAACAAGGATTCTGTTACTTGAACAGTTATGTGCTGTCGAGACGGCTGCAACTCAGAGAGCCTGTGAACAGGCTTGCACCTTATCCTACCCTGTGCCATCCTCACCATCTCCGATACATTGGAGCCCACTGTTACAGTCACTGTGTCAATTCACCTGATGGTGGGTCTTCCCCTCTTACTCTGCCCCTCCACCTTTCCAGGCAGGATGTCTTTCTGCAAGGACTGGCCCCTGTGAACAACATACTGAAGAGTATATGAGATAGAGCTTCACTATCTTTGCCTCCAAGGGCAGACATTTAAAAACTGTCAACCACAGAGCCCTCAGCAAATCTCTGGATGCTGATGCTGGAACGTGGGGTGGAAGAAGAGCGAATTGCACTAGCTCCACTCCCAGATGCATGCGAGTGTGTGCAAGACGAAGGACCTCGGAGGGTTGACAATGGCTGGGGTCATGGCTACGTTCCCATTTCGTCTTCAAAATGCTCCATAATAGCACAGGGAATTAAGTTTAACAAATAGGAGAGAATAATTTTCCTCACTGGTTCTCTCTCCTCTGCCCTCTTACAAAAGGCACACTAATTCACTATCCGTTTCCTCCCACCAGCTTCCCAGCTCTCTAGTCTAATAAGGAAATTTGTAACCAGCCAGGCTCACTAATTGGGCCTTCTGTCATCCTGCCCTCCAAGGCCTCCACCATCACTCTCTCTGATGGCATCCCGCCTCACTCGGCAGAAGGGTACTGGTGCCGCCACTATGGGCACCACTATATTTTTTTCCTCCAGAGCTGGGTTATTAACCAATAGCCTTGCACTTCACCTGTATCTGGAACACCAATTCCAGGGGGTGGGGGTGGGGGTGTGCAGGGGGATTGTGTACCAATGAAGGAGTTTTTCTTTTGCTTTTCAAGGAGGGGGGGGGACTTGGGGTGGGGGGGGGGGCGGGGAGAAAAGTGCAACAAGGAATGAATGGAAGTCCAAAATCTCTGTAGATGTTCATTGAAATGAATTTTTAAAAAAAATGGAGGACCAATGGCACTATTAAATGAGCTTACATCAAAGGACCCAAACACAGTTGTTGCCAAGTAGTTGTTTTGAGGTGCCATCGAGTCAAGTATGACCCATAATGATAGATCTGAACCCTGTCCTATCCTGTGCCATCCTCACCATCTCTGACACACTTTAGCCCACTGTTGCGGTTCACTGTGTCAATCTGTCCTGTTGAGGGTCTTCCTCTCTTTCACAGACTCTCCACCTTTCCAAGCATGATGTCCCTCCCCAAGAAAAAGCCTCTACTAGCAACATGCCTAAAGTATGAGGGAAGCAGCCTGGTCACCTTTGCCTCCAAGGAGCTCTCTGGCTGCACTTTCTCCAAGACATAGCTATTTGTTCTCTTTGCAGTTGGTGGGATACTCAGTGCTCTACTCCAACACCACAGCTCGAAGGTATCAATTCTTCTGTTGTCATCCTTATTCACTGTCCAGGTCTCAGACGCACTGCAAGTGGCTGAAAAGACCATGGCCTTACTTAGGCACGCCTTAGTTCCCAAGCTGACATCATTGCTCCTCAATAATTTGAAGACGTCCCTGACTGCAAACTTTCCCAGGGCAATACTCCTGATCTCCTGACTGTTGGTACCAAGGATGTTGATTGTGGATCCAAGTATGATGGCGTTGTTGACAATTTCAGTGTTTTCTCCATCTATCATGATGTTGCCTATTGGTCCAGTGGTGAGCATTTTTGTTTTCTTGACACTGAGATGCAATTCATATTGAAGGTTGTATTCTTTGATCTTCTGCAACGAGCGTGTCAAGTCCTCCTCACTTTCAGCAAGTAAGGTTGTGTCATTGCATAACATGGGTTATTGATGAGTATTTCTCTAATCCAGATGCCACATTCTCCTCCAGAGAGTCCAGCTTCTTGAATCATTTGCTCAGCATATACAGACTGAATAGGTAAGGAGAGAGTAAAACAGCCCTGACATACATCTTTCTTAATTTTAAACCATGTAGTGTTCTTCTGCTCTGTCTACACAATAACCTCTTGGTCTAGGTATAGGTTTTGCATGAGTACAATTAAGTGTTCTGGAATTCCCAGTCTTGTCAATGTTACCAACAATTTGTTATGATGTACATAGTCAAATGCCTGTGTATAGTCAATAAAGCACAAATAGACATTCTCCTGGTATTCTTTTCTTTCAGCTAGGATCCATTTGACATCAGCAATGATATTCCTGGTGCCACGGCCTCTTCTAAATCCAGCTTGAACTTCTGGAAGTTCTCTATGTTCTGTTCTAGCCATTTTTAAACAATTTCCAGTAGCGTTTTGCTTGCATGTGATATATTAATGCTATTGTTCAATAATCTGTTAGGTGTTGTCAAGTCAGCTATGACTCATGTTTGTTGTTGTGTACCATCAAGCTGTAGCTCACCACTAGCTGACCCTCCCACGGCTTTTCAGAGGCATTTCACTGCATGGAAGGAGACTGCCCATCTGACTTCTGTGGAGCAGCTGGTGGATCCAAAACGCATACCTCTGCTTTGGCAGAGCAATTCCTTAACACTAAGCCACCAGAGCTGTCCTGGGGGGCTGGCACGCTGCTCCTCCTGAAGCACTGTTGGCTTCCTTCAATAAATGAAGAAGCTGAGGCCGAGAGGGTCACTGACCCTCTTTCTGTTTCAGCCCCAGCAGTGGCCATGAAGGGTGGAGGACACGGTGGTCAGGAAAAGCTTCCTGGAAGAGGCCAGGAAGATTGAAAAGAGAGCGTAGAACTTACCACTCCTTCGTCAAACACCATCAGGAGATACATGGGCATTACCCTTGCCCCGCTTTGGCCACATCCGACCTAGCCAGGCCTGGGGTCCTGCTCTACACTGAGCCAGCCCTCAGACTGGGAACACAGAGAATGAAGCCCTGAGGCTTGAAGAGCCCGGGCAACAGGGCAGAGCAGAGCAAGCTGCAGGGTGAAGTTACAGAAGAAAGAGGCTTGGGCAGGGATAATGGCCATTGGAACTAGTCTTCAGGGAGAGGAAGGAAACCAACAGGACACTCAGAACCAGAGAGAGGGGAGGGAGAGAGATGGGCAGGGCCTGTCCCTCCAGTATACAGTACTCTTTGCCCACCCCTCTACACTAGATAGCCCCCAGCTTTTTCCTTAAGTCCGTTTAAGTGAGCTCTTGTTCCCTGCCAAATGACTGAGCAGAGACCATCAGAGGTCCTCAGAGAATCTTAGGGTCTATAGGTAGATGTTGTCATGTACCATCGAGTTGGAACCAACTCAGAGCTGAATGAACCTCCAGTGGGTCTTCAGAGGCAGTAGATAACACAGGAGTCTGACTACCCATCTTTCTCCCACAAAGTGGCTGGTGGATTCAAGTCTCTTACCTTTGGGTTGGCAGTGAATCTCTTTACCACTTAGCCACCAGCTAAGACAGATAACCTTTATCAAATCAGGAAACTGCTTCCTGCCTCTACAGGTGCCCGTAAAGCACTTAGGAGGGAAGTGTGTGCAGGAGACAGCGGCGTGTTGTCATCTGGGGATCTGTCCCCAGGAGTCAAAGATGCTGGCAGTGACACCTGGCATCTGTGAGCTATGCCCTCTCCCCTGGAGTCAAAGAAATGAAGATGAGGATGATGACTCAGGCATTACAGCAATCAGGAAGGTGGCACAGGACCAGCCAGCGTTCTGTCCTATCATACATAAAACTCAAAAACTCATTGCCATTTAGTCTGAACCGACCCACTGCTGACCCGACAAGTGGGCTTCTGAGTCTGTAAACTGCACGAGAAGAGACTGCCCATCTCTCTCAGTAGGAGCTGCTGGGGGATTTGAACCACCAAAGCAGCATGGCCTGTATGTTACCAGTGTAGCTCCCTGTGGACTCTGCCACCAGAGCTCCCTCCCTCCCTCCTGTGCAGGTCTCCATAAACTGCTAATAACTATGAGCATTTGTCCTCATGACAACGCCTTTTTTTCCCTATCGGTTTGCCTACAGTCATCCATAGGCGTTGTGCTTCACTCATGTACACTTGTTTTACACACTCATCCATGCACATTGTGTTTTACACACTCACTCATTCATGTGCATTGTGTTTTATGCACTCATTCATTCACACTGTGTTTTATATCATTAATTACAGTTGATCAGTGCCTTTTCTCACTCCATTTCATCCAGTTCCCACTGCACCCTTCCTGGTCCTTCACATCCCACCCTCCATTGCTGCTGTCCTAGTGACTGCCCCCCTCCTCCCCTTCTCTCAACTCTCTTCTCCCTTCCTCCCTCCCCGCTCCTGTTCCTATTTGTTAACTTCAATAGTTGTATTGGCCTCACATCAATTCTTCCCAGGTTGACCCACTCTTGTCCTGGTTCTTGACTTACAATGTTCACTGTACACTGTACAATGTCTGTACACTGTCTCTTTCTGTTCTCTTCATTCTCTACCATCAACCCTCAGTTACCGTCTGTTATCACAGTAGTGGCCTTATGCAATATTTGTCCTTTTTTAACTGAGGTACTTCTCTCAGCATAATGCCCTCTAGACTCACCTATGTTGTGTAGTACTTTATTGTTATTCTTTTGTTGTTGTTGTTGTTGTTGTTGTGTAACACTGAGTTGGAACAGACTGGACAGCAGGTTTTCAGAGGCAGTTAAGCACACAGGAGGAGACTGCCTGTCTTTCTTCCACGGAGCAGCCGGTGGATTCGAACTGCACGCTTTCAGGATTGCAGCATAGCTTCTTGCCTCTAGGCCACCAGAGCTCCTTTGCTGTTCTTTAGTGCTACATAATATTCTATCGTGTGGATGTATCATAATTTCTCCACCTATTTGCTTGTTGATGGGCATATGGGTTGTTTCCATTTTCTTGCTAGTATAAATAATACAGCAATGAACATATATCCATTCGTGTCTCAGCTCTGATTTCCTAGGGGTGTATTCCTAACAGTGGAATAACTGAGCCATAAGGGATTTTTATATTCATCTTCTTAATTAAACGCCAGACTGCCTTCCATAGTGGTGGTTATAACATCTCCTCCCCAGTTTTTGCTGTTTGCTGTCCAGTTAAACTTTGCTACTGCTGCTGAGTTCAGATGGTACCTCAACTGGTTGTGATTTGCATCTCTGATCGCTAGTGATTTTTAACACTCTCTCATGTGTTTGTTGACCCCTGAATATTCTCCTCGGTGAAAAGTCTCCATGTGCCTTTTTCCCATTTGGTAACTGGGTTCTCAGTGATTTGCTTGCAGTATTCCACACATTATAGTTGTGAGACTCTTGTCTAAAATATCATTGTCAAATATTCCCCCCCCCACCCCAGGCTTTCCTTTCACCCTATTGGAAAAATTGGGTGTTTGGGGTTTTTTTTGTTGTTGTTATTGTTTTCCTTTTTTTAATTGGTTTGCTTACAATGCTTACAATGTT
Organism: Elephantulus edwardii; assembly: GCF_000299155.1. NCBI lineage: Eukaryota > Metazoa > Chordata > Mammalia > Macroscelidea > Macroscelididae > Elephantulus > Elephantulus edwardii. The sequence continues at coordinate 1,546,655 of NW_006399901.1, read as the reverse complement.
CATATACACTGTGTTTCACACTCTTCTTCATTCATATTGTGTTTCATACAATCATTCTCATGCATTATGTTTTGTAAAATTAATCACCAGGCGGGACCAGTCCTTGGAGAAGGACATCATACTTTGGAGGGTGGAGGGATGGCACGGGGGGGGAAGGCCCTCTATGAGGTGGATTGATTCAGTGACTGGGATAATCGGGATGGGAGTGTCAGAGACAGTGCAATTGGCACAGGATAGAGCAGCGTTTAGGGCTGTTGTACGTAGAGTCGCTATGAGTCGCAGGTAACTCAACAGAATATAACAATCACCCTTGCCCATCATTACCCTGTCTTTTCACCCAGATCCTTCCCATTTCCTTCTCCCACCCCTCCACCTCCCAAACTGTGCAACCCTGTGGTTTCACCCCTACTCATCCTCATCCTTTGACTCCTACCCCTTCCCCTTTATATAGACATGGAGATTTTAATTTTTAGAAGGCTCCATTAATTGATTTTTCCTCTCCTGGTTGGGCAATTTTGTCTGTGTTTGCTAGTCTATTTGTGCCATAGACTTGAGCTTCTAAGTTTGTTCATCTTTTTAATCACCTAATAATCTTTATTTGAAGTTCAACATCAAGGAAACAAAGATTCTCACCACTGGGCCAATTGGCAGCATCATGATAGATGATGAAGAGATTGAAATTGTTGAGTGCTTCAGTTTGCTGGACTCTATAATCAACACTCTTGGTACCAGCAGCTAGGAAATTAAAAGATGGATTGCATTGGGAAAGTCTACTGTCAGAGACCTCTCCAAAGTACTAAAGAGCAACAATGTCAGTCTGGAGACTAAGGTGCGCTCGATATAGGCCATGGTCTTTGCAATTACTTGCTATGCATCAGGGAGCGGGACAATGAGTAGGGATGATAGAAGGAGAATTGATGCCTTTGAGCTGTGGTGCTGGAGTATTGAATATACCATGGACTGCTAGGAGAACAAACAGGTTTGTCCTGGAGAGGGTGAAGCCAGGCTGGTCCTTGGAGGCAAGGATTCTGAAGCTTCATCTGACTTTGGACATGATGCAAGATGGGATCAGTCCTTGGAGAGGGACGCCATGCTTGGGAGGGTGGAGGGACAGCACAGGAGAGAAAGACCCTCACTCAATGAGATGAATTGATTCAGTGACTGGGATAATGGAGGTAGGTATGTCAGAGACAATAAGATTGGCACAGGATAGAGCAAGGCTTAGGGCTGTTGTACACAGGGTCACTATGAGTCGCAGGCGACTCTACGGCACTTAATGGCAACAATAATCTTTATAGTTTTCACCTCTAATCTTCTTTGCTAAATCTAGAAATTGAGACCTAGAAACCTTGAAGAACTTGTTTGCAGTGACTCAAGCAAGAGCCAGGATCCTGAATTTCCTGCCCTTTCAGGTCAGTCACCTCACCCTCAACACCCTCAGGGGCACCTGGGAGCCCAGACCTCAGGTTCTGCTGGCCACACCACTTAGCGCTGACCTTTCTAAGTTTCTCTCCAAAGCAAAGGTTGAACTAGCAAAGGGAAGTGCCTTTGCAGGAGGCATATAGAAAAATGTCACAACGAATCAGTCTCAAGCACAGGGTGGGTAACTTCAGCCTGGCCCCGGGCCCTGGGCCCTGTAAGATCAATGTCCATGCCAAGGGACCCAGGCACAGACGAACATTTACTTGACAGCAAAGCATAAACCTCTGGAATAGGAATTACAACAAAGGACAGTGTAAGATGCCCTTTAGTTAAAAAGGATGTAATAGAGGTAATTGCTCGCTCGGACAAAGACACTCCTCTGTCTTAATAGTAAGAACGTGCCACATGTAGACGATGACTTGTTTTATGTCCCCATCAATTAATTCTCTCACAAAAAGCCCCCCTGCCTATTTTTCCACAGAAATAGGAAGCCCCTTTCGGCCTGCTCCTCTGCTGAGCTGGTTGGTGGGAAGAAAGGGCTTGACAAGAAGAGTAAGTGCAGGAAGACAGTTGCCTGTTACCCTCACTGGGAAAGAACGGCCTTGGGATTCTGCATGTCCAGTCGAACTCGCTGGGAAGCTTGGCTCAGAGCTGGGAAATCTCTTCCCATGAGATTTTATAGTCTCTGAAAACCCACTGGAGGGAGGGACAGCTATGGGTCAGTTTCCACTCAACGATAACAACAACAACAATAGCCCATAAGGAAAAAGAGCTCTGGTGGCCTAGTGGTAAAGAGCGGTGCTGCCAACCCAAAAGCACATGGTTCAAATCTACAAGCTGCTCCAGAGGAAGAAAATCAGGCAATCTCCTCCCATGCAATTTACAGCCTCTGGAAATCCACCGGAAGGTTAGCTGCGATCAGTTCATAACAATCACAAACCCATAAAAATTAGCTACACCAAGATTCTCCGATGGTTCAGATCAACCAATGACTCCACATAGAAAGAAGGTCTATCCCCAACCCCAGAGTCTTGTCTTCTCAGCCAGAATCACCAAACTAATTTCTACAACTGGACACTGGTTTCTCTCCCCTCACAAGCCAGCGAGAACCATTAGGGGCTCTTCTCCTTTGGCCTCCAGGGAAGGAGCAAGCCCAGTTTCCTGATACTGCTGAAGGGGTCTTAACTCCCCCGTTCCTCCCTTAGGTTCCCCAGGCGAACAGTCCAAGTGATCAGGGCAGACAAAAGTCTGACGGAAAGAGAGGCTCACAGACCTTTACTTTGGATTTGGGTCCGGTCAACCCCCTCCACCTTGAAAACTTGACAACAAAAGATCAAGAACAAGGGCATGTCCTACCTCCCAGCAGGACTAGGAGTGTGGAGGGCAGTGGCCTCCACACGTGGACAATGACAGCCTCTACCATAATCTGCAGGCAAGATGGCGATTCTGTACGTTCTGACTGCCCTCCAAACTATGCAGAGACTCGCTTGCTTCTTCAAAATGCTGGGCAGTGCTTTCTCCAAAGCCTTACTGCACAGTCCAAGCGAGGAGGCTGTAAATCAGAGCAGACTGCCTGTCTTTCTCCCACGGAGCAGCTGGTGGATTTGATTTGCCTGCCTTCAGGCAGCACGTCTCATCACCGCTGTTGTTGCTAGGTGCTATCGAGTTGAGTATGACCCATAGTCGACCCTCGGGACAATAGATGCGAACCTTGACCTATCCTGTGTCATCTTCATCGTTTCTGACATACTTGAGACTATTGCTGCAGTCACTGTCCATCCATCCGGTTGAAGGTCTTTTTTCTCTTTTGCTGACCCTCCACCTTTCCAAGCATCATGTCCCTCTCCAATGAAAAGCAGCATGTCCTAAGTATGTGAGGCAAAGCTTTGTCATCTTTGCCTCCAATGGCTGCACTTTCTCCAAGACATATTTGTTTGTTCTTTTGGTAGTCCACGGGATATTCAGTACTCTTCTCCAACACCACAGTTCAAAGGCATCAATTCTTCTGTTATCTTTAATTCATTGTTCAGCTGTCGTATGCATAGCAAGTAACTGAAAAGACGATGGCAAAAAAAAAGGAACAGATGATGGCCTGAATCAGGTACACCTTAGTCTTCAAACTGACGTCAAAGCTCCTCAGTAATCTGGAAAGGTCCCAAAGCCACCAGAATTTGTCTTGTACCAGTGGTTACAATAAATGAGTTATTTGTATAGAGAGAATGCCCACCTTTAGCTGCTGGTGCATCAACAGGCACCAGTTGTGTATCAGTACCACATCGACAGAGTAAATCCCCTCAGTCAGCAAACACCTGCCACCACTTTCACTTTCAAAGACCAACGGTTCACAGTCCTGTTCCCATTCCTTCAATTCAGGTGAAGTGTGAAGACAGCGTTGAGTGAAGCAGCTCCCCAATTTGAACACAATCCCTCTTTTTTTAAAAAAAAAAAGTGATATTTTAATGAAAGTTTATAGAGAACTTGGATTTCCATTCATTCTTTGTTGCATACTTTCCTCGCTGCCCACTCCCACCCCAGCTCACTTTTCTCTTTGGAAAAAAACCCAATTCTTTCATTGTACAATTGCCACCCCAACCCAGTCTACTTCTGGATTGTTGTCATGCCAATAATACCTAATCATATCTTCCTTTTAAGCAGTTTTCTCTCTCTCTCATCTGTTTCAGTGCAGTGTATATTATTTCTCTCCCCTTTTCTTAGTTTCCCCACAACCCCATTAACAGAACAAGAGCTACACCTGGATCTAGAAGACAGGGCCAGGAACTTGAATCAGGAAGCACCTGGCAAACAAGAGGGCCTATTATCCTCCCTGGATCCAGGACAAGAAATAACACGTGGGAATAAAACTGCACTACAATGAAGCCCCATTCCACTGAAAATATGAGCTCGGAAATGGGAGAAGGATGCGAGGCAGCAGCAGCCAGCAACCAGGACGTCTGAAAACACAGGCCGAGGCCCTCAGAGAGAAACCAGAGGACTGGAGGGAGCCCTGCATAGAATGATTATTTGAAATGTGATTCCTGGTACCATCCTACCATTGCTGGGAAATCTCAGAGGTCTTCCTTCTCTCAGAATCTGCAGACCTAACACCCTCCCGTCCCCATCTCCCCAGAAGCCTTCATGTCTACCAGAGTTGGAGACAAGTCATTCCAATTCTTCTTTTACTGTGCTGCTTAATCCGTGCCAGTCAATAGTTTACCAGCTCCATGGGCTCACAAGAGGCCTCATTACACCTTCCAATCAGCGAGGAGCCTGGAAGTTTCTCCTCCATGAGACTCAAGGGCTTGGGGATTAGCAAATTGGGTCCAGAATGTTCTCTCTGTTCTGAGAAAAGAACACCCCAGCTCCCACCCGGCTCCTCTGGAAGAGAGGGCAGAGGGAGGGGCCTCACAGGACCCCACCCAAGATCAGGAGCTGTGGGCATTCTTCTGCAAGGATAAATGCCACATTCAAGACCACTTTAGCCGGGAAGACAGGGCTGTTGAGTGAATCAAAGAGAGACCACCATTTCATGCGTACTGAGGTCAAAAGGATTTCTGAGAGCTGTTTATAGAGCTGATTAAGAACCATTCCCCTCCCTTCCATGGAAGCCCACCTCCAGGGACCAGCTGACAGGGATGGGGAAGCCTTGAATCCTACCTTTTAGAGAATTTTCATTTTGGAACACTAGGACACCAGGCCACCCCGATGGTCTCGAGGGCCAGACCCTGGGGTCACTGGCCTCCCAGTTCAACCACCAGCCTTAGTTGCACTGAGAGCAGAACTTGGGCTGCCTGGGATGGTTCCAAGCCCTGGGCTATGATATCAGAATAGGGCTGTGACATCAAGGTAGGGCCAGCTGGGGAGCAAGGCCAGATTAGCCCCCCTGCAAACTGACGGATGAATGTGGAGGAGCAGGGAAAAACAGCTTCATGGAGCAGGGTCCAACCTGGGGATGCCAAAGCAGCAGGACCCCTGTAAGTGTGCATTGTGGGCTCAGGGAACCGGGGCCCCTCAGTGGGAAAAGTAATTGGCAACAATGTGGAGAGACTGGGGAAGTCTCCTTCCATGCTCAAGATGTGGGTCTTTGAAGAAACAGCCAATGGGAGGAAGTTGACAGATGTCATAAATGTTGTTGTTGTTATGTGCCGTTGAGTCGCCTGAGACTCATAGTGACCCTATGTACAACAGCCCTAAACTCCGCTCTGTCCTGTGCCAATCGCACCATCTCTGACACTCCCATCCCAATTATCACAGTCACTGAATCAATCCACCTCATAGAGGGCCTTCCTCTCCTGCGCTGTCCCTCCACCCTCCCAAGCATGATGTCCCTCTCTAAGGACCGGTCTCTCCTCACAACATGTCCAAAGTATGTTAGACGGAGCTTCAGAATCCTTGCCTCCAAGGAGCCACCTGGTTTAACCCTTTCCAGGACAAATCTGTTTGTTTTCCTAGCAGTCCATGGATGTCATAAATACCAACCACAAAAATGTCACATGCCTCCCCGGACACAGGTGCTGGACAATGTGGCTGGCACCTCAAGTCTCATCCAGGCTGTGTCTGTCACTGATCTGCTGGTGTCTGTCACTCCTCACCAGTTCATTCACAGAGTCTGACCAGCTCAGTGGGCAGGTGCCCCAGGCCTCTCGGGAGATCGCTCTCATCAATGGGAGAGAGAAGGGGGGAAGCCAGGAATGGTTGAGGTTCATTTCTGACCTCAACTGAGAGAAGAAAGGCACTGGCGTCTGTGTGGTGACGGCCGCCAACACCACCGACGAGGTGGCCACTGAGAAAGTTTGTGCCACCATCACTGGCAGCAAAGTGAAGGTGAGTCTCCTCATTAAAGAACGTCCACAGATTCCCAGCTTTCCAATTCAGGTGGTTGGTGTGCAGATACCAACAAACTCTGTGATGTTCTGAAGAACACACAGCTGTGTCCGCCGGCTTCTGTGACGGTCTGCACTCCAAGCCAAAGATGCGGCCATCCACCCGGGTTTCCTGGATCTCCTCCACCAGGGTCTTCTGCAAGGGCAGGCGTCCACAGCCATCTTCCCAGAGAGCTAAGAGGTCATCGACCTGGTCATTACCTGCTACAGAGGCTGGAACCACAGGGTGGCTGAGGCGTCTGTCAGCCCCTAACCAGGAAGACAAATGAAGCACTCAAGATAGAGACACTAAACGGGGCAGAATTCTGCTGCAGGGAGCAGACTTCGCTGACGTGCACCGCATCCTCAAGTAGAGGGGAGCTGGTCCACAAGTTTCTGCTGTTCACTGCTGTGTATCAGATTTGCTGCAAGGGGAAACCACTCCAAAGTTTGATGTCTTACCTCCAGTGCTACCCTGGGCGCCTGTCAAGTGTCCTGAGCAATGGACTGGGGAAAGTTCTGCCTTCCTGGTCAGTCTCCTGGGTTCACGTGGAAACTGGCACTTGGCAAGATGCTTTGCTTGGCCATAATGGCCTGGTGGATGCGTATGGATTTTTCACAGGCTCATTTGTAACAATTGAGGGGCAGCTCATTGACTGTGATATACTATCTAGCCACTAAACATATATATATATGCATACACCCAAAGGTATGCTCTGAATCGCTCTGCAGTTATTTTTATGAACCAATCACACAACACTAAAAAACAATAGTATACGAGAACATTCAAGACATTACGCTGAAGGAAATAGTTCAGTCACAAAAGGCAAAAAACAGCATTAAGATTACTGTTAAAACAACCAGATGGATACACAAGCAAGGAAGAAAGGGAGGGAAAAAATACTTGGACAATAAACACCATACTGGAAGAGATTTAGGAAAGAACAATTTGAAAGGAATCAATGATTAGGTCTTTAAAGATATTTGTTGTTGTTTTTTTTACCAAGTAGCAAAGGTGAAGAGACAGGCAGTTGATGCTGGACTCATTTTCTGCTCTTCCCAGAGGCCCCTGGGGATCAAACCAGGAGACTTGAAACTGTTTCACCAGGAGCAAGCAAGCCAGCTTGCTGGTTTACACGTGCGCTCCGCTGAGCAGCAGAGAGAAATGATAATGTCTAGCTCCCCCTAACGTCCAGTGTGAGGATACCAGCTATTTTCTGATTGGAGGGTTCACCCTTGCACTTCAAACAAGGAGGTAGAGTGCAAAGCCCCAGGTGAAAAGGGTGTCCAGGTCTCCAGGACTAGAATTCACGTTATCGCTGTCAAATCAGAACCAACTCAGCGGGTTTCTGAGGCTGTAAATTTCAGGGAAACACAAGTTTTCCTTTCTCTGGAGTAAATTTCTCTGAGGAAGACCTGAACTGCTTGCTCCGGGAGGTCAGGGATGCAGTCTTCAGTATGGATTGAGGCTCAATGTCAAGAAAACAAAGATTCTAACCACTGGGCTGACTGGCAGCATCATGATGGGATGGTGAAGAGATTAAGATTGTTCACAGCTTTAGTTTGCTTGGCTCCACAGTCAACAGTCTTGGCACCAGCAGCCAGGAAATTAAAAGACGCATTGTGATGGTAAAGTTTGTGGTTAGAGACCTCTTTTAAGTAACAATGTCTGGAGACTAAGGTACGCCTGATACAGATCATGGTATTTGCAATTACTTGCTATGCATCAGAGAGCTTAATAATGATGAGGGATGATAGAAGGAGAAATTGATGCCTTTGAATTGTGGTGTTGGAAAAGAGTATTGAATATACCATGAACTGCTAAGAGAACGAACAGGTTTTCCTGGAGAGCTTCAAGCCGGACTGCTCCTTGGAGGCAAGGATTCTGAGGCTCCTTTTAACATACTTTGGACATGTTGCAAGTAGGAACCAGTCTTTGAAGAGGGACGTCAAGCTTGGGAGGGTGGAGGGACAGTACTGGAGAGGAAGACCCTCAATAAGATGGATTGATTCAGTGACTGGGGTAATGAGGGTAGGTGTGTCAGAGACAGTGAGATTGGCACAGGACAGAGCAGGATTTAGGGCTGTTGTACATAGGGTCGCTATGAGTTGCAGGTGACTCAATGACACATAACAACAACAACAAATGTGTTGGTCATAGGGTTAAGATTATAAGAAACTACCAAAGGGTTCTCCAGAAGAAATGTACCATTTTCCATCTCTACCAGAAAAATATGAAGGTTCTAGGTGTATATAGGAAGCTCTGGTGGTATAGTCTAAAGTGAGTTCGTAACTCAAAGGCTTCTCATCTCCAGTGGTTTTAAATCCACTTCTGGCTCCCAGGGAGGAAGATGGGCAGTTTCTGCCTGTTGCAACTTACAGCTTTGGAAAGCTGGTGGAGGGCTGATAAGAAGCAGTCCAACTCAAAGGCACTCTGTTGTCCATATTATGAAGTTTATATTTATTTATTTATTTATTTGCTTATTGACATATGGATATCTTCTTACTCCAACAGTTTGCTGAAAAAATGTTATTGTTCCTCCATCAAATTGCTTTAGTAAAAAGTAAATTAGGTGTGCTTGTAGCTGGGTTATTTATTACATGGCTCTCCGTTCTTAGTTTGCTGGGAGCCCTTTACCATGGGTGGATACTGAATTCTGTGACATGCTTCTTCTACATCAACTGTTAGGAGCATGCCATTTTCTCTAAGATTGTTAACAAGAGCATTTCGCTGCACTCATGGTATGAATCCATTTTGGAACGTCATTTGATTGTGCTGTATTGATTTTCTGCTCTGAATTCAATTTACAATATACTGCTGGAGAATTTTTATAAGATCTGATGGTATATGGGTATGAAGAGCTTTGCTGTTCAGTTTAAACCCACCAACTGCCATGTAGAAGTTGACTTCCGTAAAGATGGAAACATGTGGGGCAATTCTGTCTTACATGTTGCTATGAGACAGAGATGACTGGATGTTCTTTCTGGGGCTTGGGCTGACGTTTTTGTGTTTATGAAAAATACTGATCTGAAGTTCCATTTTCTTGTGTTGTCTTTGTCTGGCTTGGGCATCAGATCAATGCTGTCCTCATAAAATGAGTTGGAATATACTCCTTTCTGTTCTATATTCTGGATGAAATTGCCTAGGGAAATGATATTCAGTCTCTTTGGAACATTTGGTAGAATCCATGAATGAAAGAAATCAGCCTTGCCTGAAGATTCTGGTGGGGGAAAAGGCTTAAATATTAATTCAATCTCTCTGACAGTTATAGGATTACTTAAGTGATTCATTTCATCTTGAGTGAGTTTTGGAAGACTGATTTTTTTTTGAGGAATTTATTTCATTTCAGTTGCAAACTTTATATGGCTAGAGCTGTGTGTAGTACAGATTCATGATATTGGGAGCTTGATATTTGTGTTTTAATAGTTGACCCATGTGGGTTCTGGCTGCAGTTCTTCTGGTAAATCTCTTCTGGGTTATCAGTTCACTGTGTAGATCGTTTTTAAAGACTCTGTAGTATTATTTCAGTCTGTCTCACATGTGTACCACCCAGTGGCCATGGGGACCACGTGGTCATCAACCTTCCAGTTCAGTTCTAAGAGTCTTCATTGTGCTGTTTATCAGCTGCACACCCTTGTGGCTCTGAGGCGGGCCTGCTGTTGTCCTTAGGTACCGCCGAGTCAATTCTGACTCACAGCAACTGTACGCTGACATCAGACTGAAACTCTGCCCAACCACGTACCATCCTCACAGTCTCTCTCTGCTGACACCCATTGTTTTAGGCATGGTGACAAATGCATCACATTGAAGGTCTTCCTCTCCTTCTCGGACCCTCAACTTTGATGATGTTATTTTCAATGATGTTATTTTCCAAGAACTGTTCCCTCCTGTAACATGTGAGAGGAAGTCACACTATCCTTGCCTATAAGGGACACCTGGATGCACTTGTTTTTTTCTTTGTGTGTGCGTGTGTGTGTGATTTTAAAAAATGTATTATTAATTTCAATGAAAATGTACAGAGACTTTGGATTTCCATTCATTCATTGTTGTAATTTTCTCCTCTCCCAACTCTCCCCCCTAGTACATTACCCTCTTGGAAAAGTAAAAGAAAAATTATTTCATTGTTTTACAATCCCTCCCCCCAGGTCCACTCCACTATACAGCCTTCGCTCTGGACTCCTGTCATGACAAAAATACCTAATAATTTCCCCTCTTGAACAGTTTTCTCCCTCATTTGTTTCAATGCAGTATACATTATTGAACCCATTCTTCTCAGTCTCCTCCCAACCCCGAAGGCACTCCTACTTTACAACAGTGGCACCATGCAGTATTTGTCCTTTTGTGACTGAGATACTTCACTCAGCATAATGTCCTCCAGAGTCACCCATTTTGAATAATATTGCATGAGTTCCTTGTTTTTCAATGCAGCATAGTATTCCATTGTGTGAATATACCACAGCTTCTTTATCCATTCCTTTGTTGATGGACACTTGGGTTATTTTCAACTCCTTGCTATTGTAAACAAAGCCGCAATAAACATGGGTGTGCATATATCTGCTTAGATGTCAGTTATGGTCTCTTTGGGGTATACTCCCAGTAGTGGAATTGCTGGGTCAAATGGTATCTCTATTTGCAACTTTTTGAGAAAGCGCCATACCACCTTCCACAGTGGTTGCACCATTTTACACTCCCACCAACAGTGACTAAGGGTTCCAGTTTCTCCACAACCTTGCCAGCACTTGTTGTTTGCCATTCTGTTAAATTTTGCTATTCTGTCTGGGGTGAGATGATATCTCATAGTTGTTTTGATTTGTGGATACACGTTTAGAGACAGATTTGTTCTTTTGGAGATCCATTCTATATTCAATACTTTGACCTGACACCATAGTTCAAAGGCATCAATTTGTTTTCAGTCTTCCCTACTCATTGCCCAACTTTCACAGATACGTGAAGTAACCAAAAAGATCATGGCTTTGGTCAAGGCCACGTTAAGTCTTTAAACTGACATCCTTGTTCTTTAGCTCTTTCAGGAGGTCCTTGACAGCTGATTTGCCAATGCAATACGTCTTTTGATTTCTTGACTGTTGCTTCCATGAATTTTTATTGTGAAACCACACATAAAATTAAACCATTGACAACCTAATTCTGTTCCTCGTTTATCCTGGTGATACCTACTGGTCCAGTGGAGGATTTTTGTCTTCTTTATGCTGAGGTGTAATCATACAGAAGATGGTGCAGTCTTTAATCTTCTTCAGTAAGTACTTCAAGTCTTCTTCCCTTTCTGGAATCAAAGTCATATCATTTGCATAATGAAGGTTGTGATGTGCATTCCTCCAATCCTGATGCCATTTTCTTCTTCCTGTAGTCTGTTTTCTCAGATGATTTGTTGAACATGTATATTGAATATATTGGTGAAAAGAATATAATCCTGACACACACTTTCCTAATTTTAAGCCATTCAATATACCCTTGTTCTGTTCACACAACTGCTTCTTAGTCTATGTTCAGGTTCACGTAAGCAAAATTAAATGTTCTAGAACTCTCATTCTTTACAATGTTATCTATAATTTGTTAGGATCCAAACAGTCAAGGGTCTCTTTCACAGATACAGTCAATTAACTATCTTCATATTCCATTAGGTGAGGTCTTGTGTGTTCCATCAGCCAAGATCCATGTGTATATTAGCATTTTTGTTTTTTTAAGAAAAGCATTTGTAACAAATACATCATTAATTGTACAAAATTTAATTATGCTATCTCTGGCCTCATTTTCCGTCACCAACACTGTATTTTCCACCTACCAACTCTCCTTCTTTGTTTCCAACTTTTCTGCATCCCATTCATTCACTCTTATTGCTGTCAAGTTGGAGCTGACTCACAGCCGACCCTCCAGGGGATTTCCTTCCAGTCACCAATTATTATTAATGCATTTCAACTGCACGTTTCAATTACTTTTATTTTCCTTGTTGTGTACTGTCGAATCGGATCCAACTGACACAGGAGGAGATTTCCCCTCCTTCTCCAGTGTAGCATCTGGTGGATTCAAACCGTGTACCTTCTGGACTGCAGTGCACCTTCTTGCCAGGAGGCCACCAGAGCTCCTCAATTACTTTTAGTGGAAATTCTCAACTTCTTCATCTTTGACTTTAGTGGCTGATGTGTACATTTGAATAACAGTTTTATTTACATGTCTTCCTTCTACATGCATGAATACTGTCCTATTACTGAAAACACTGTACTCTAGAACTTGAAATATTCTTTTTTCGCATGAACTTGACAACATTGCTCTTCAATATGTTACTGCCAGCATAGAAGACTGATAATAAATAGTAAAGGTTCAGAGAAGAGGGTGTGAGTCTGGAGTCAGACCAGGAGTACTTGTATCAACCACAAGAGGCTTACATGACAAGCAATAAGCTAGTTTCTTTTCGACTGGGTGCAAGTGGGCTGAGTTCTCAAAACAGGAGTCAGCAGCTCTTGCTGTTGTTGTTGGTGGGGGGGGTTATATACAGATATTGTGGAGGATTCAGCAGGTCACATGAGGAAGTCTTGGTTGGGCGCCTTTTTCTCATCTTGCAGGTGTTGTCTTACGTCAGCTCGTTTCTGTGGTATCCCTGGATCGTCCTGTTTTAGCCAGTGCACCTTTACACTAATAGCTGAGTGAGCTGGAACTAGGAGGAGGGCTGAGAAGCAGAAATCCTAGTGACAATGTTGCCATTTCCCTTTTACCTATCAAATAGTCGAATTCAAAATAGCCAATCAGACCTTTTTAACTCATGAACACGTGGGGTAGCTATCTCTATGCACTTCATCTCTGCCAACTCACAGTTTTCCTCGATTTATACATTGTGTGTTCCACGTTCCCAGTTACTAGTGGATGTTTGCAGCTCATGTTCCTCATCTAGAGTCATGTTGTATCAGCAAGTCAAGGTCTTTCCTTGGTTGAAAGCTTCCTCCACCCTCGTCATTATGACAAACTCTTCTTTCAGAAGACTTTTTTTTTTTTATTTGAGAAGAATTTTTAATTCCTTCTAACCTGAGTGGCTCACTTTCTGGCACTATACTGGAAAACAGTCTGCTGCTATTCCTAGGGTTTTGCAGGGCTGTGATCTCTGCATGGCCGGTCCTGCTTCTCTGTCTCAGCCTGGAAGCACTGCTGAAACCTGCCCACCGTGGACGGTCCTGCTCGTATCTGGAATGCCATTGGCACAGCTTCCAGCATCAAGGCAAGTCACCACAGCATAACAAAGTGATCAACGAGCAGGTGGAGGTGAGCGTAAATTCATAAATAACCCAAACAACTTTATAGAGTCACTTTGCTAAATCCTCCCTCTCTCTGGCCTCCTACTTCTGGTTCCTTGTTGTTGTCAGTGACAAGTAAGTGGACTTTAACCCATCGTTACCCCCATGGACAGCAGAACAAATCACGGTCTGTTCTTAGGCTACCTTCATAATGGTGGGCATGTTAAGTCCATCACTGCAACTTCACCTGAGTCTTTATCAGCTCAGCAGTCAGCAGGGACCACGTGTGCTCAACAGGTTGTATCATGGATGGACGTATTCCTTCCGACAAGCTAAGAGGCTGCTGGCATTATACACAGTGTCCAGTTGTGGAAAGAAGGGTACAGGTGTCACGGAACTATGCCAAAGTGACCCAACTTGTAAGTGACAGAGGGAAGACCCAAGTTCAAGGCTGTTTGGTTCTAAGGCTGCTTGATGGGCACATGGGCATGATGGAAGCCATAACAATGAAGTGAGAGTGGGAGAGACTGCCTGAAGGAGCCATGGGACGAAGCACAGGCAGACCAGCGAGGGAGGGTTCTGAGAAACAAGAAGGAAACCAATGAGTGAGGAGGTGGAGGTGTAGAAGGGAGGCCAGAAAACGACTGCATCTGGCTCTAGCATTACTGAACCAGGGCCAACTGGGTCTGGCTGTGGCTGTTGCAGGGAGATGGCAGGCCTGGTGCGGTCAGGCTGCATGGACACAGCTTTCCATGTCGAAGCTCAGCTGAAGGCACAAAGGCATGCTGGCCAGAAGACGGGTGCATCTTAGGGGAAGCACAAGCCTTCATGGTTAAAGGCTCTAGTAAGCCTCAAGGTTGCACATGTGGGCGGGAAGCAATTCCTTGAAAGATAACAGGATGGCAGGGTTCAGACGACAGAACTGTGTGAAGAGGGGAATGTTGGAGAAGACCATGGCCACCCGTCACTGGGTCGACCTACTCTGCTCTGAAGCAGGCGTGCACTAGGGAACCTCCTTCTCCTAACTGAGTTCTTCCTCCTGAAGATGAATTTGGATGAGCCCACATAAGCCTTGAGAACACACAACGGAACATTACCCATCACTGAGAAACAATGACCTTGTAAAATCCTACATAACATAGATGAGTCTGGAAAACATTATGCTGAGTGAAACACTTCAGTCAGAAAAGGATAAATACTGCATAAGGCCACTGTTATAACAGTAGTAGGGATACAGAGGGTGGGAAGAGAGCAGTAAAATGGTCACTGCCCTGGAACAGGTGAAGGGAAGGACAATTTGAAGGACTGGATGATTAGACATTAAGCATATGGCAATTAACAATCTGTATGAGCATTACACACTGAATTGTGGGATGGGGAGGGAGGAAAATGGGGATGAAAGAATGAAAACTAACTGCTTTGTAAACTTTCACTAAATCACAATTTTAAAAAATTTTGAAGTTTTGCTTTTAAAGAAGAGCGAACTGGGGCGGGGGGAGAAAAGTGCAACAATGAATGAATGGAAATCCACAGTCTCTGTAAATGTTCATTGAAATTAATAATAATAATAAAATAAAGCAACTCATTTCATCTACAAAGCTGTAAGGACATAAAGGCTAGATTTGAGTCTAATTTTAGATCCAGACATCAAGTTCCTCATTAAAATGCCTTAAAGTAATTCAAGATTGAACAAAAATTATCAAGTATTTTCAAAATAAAATATAATTAAATCACAAACAGGTAATAATATAGATTAAGTTTAACCTCTGGAATAATAAAAATCATTATTGCCACTGGGGGAAAAATTTTTTTTAATGAGATTCTTTGTATATGCTCTTAAAGAGGGTCATTTGTTGCTACCCAGCATTTGAACCCAAAGAGAAAACTGCATTCTTATAGAAAAGTAAAAATTAATTTATGAGCACTAAATTGGAGACATTTATCTGTGAAGATAATTAGCATGCATTTTTATATTATTTTAAGTGGATGGCAAAACTGTGTATACCAGGATTTAAATATTCCATAAATAAGAGAGAGAGGGGGGAAGCAATAAAGGAAGGAGGAATGGACAGGAGGGACGAAGATATATGGTTTTTTAAAAGACTACAAATTTTAAATGCTAAAATCACTTTAGTATTTATTTGTGATGGGGACAGGGGATAAAGGCAAATGATTGAACAAACTCAGGGGCCGCGCTGCCAGCCAGCACACCTCAGAGGTTCTCCATCTGACCACCAGATGGCAGCCCTGGACTCACATACAGCTTTCCTGAGTCAGAAAAGGCCTGTGATTGAGAAGCTACTCAAACAGCTAATCTAGCCCTGGAGTGCCTGACTCCCCATCAGCAAAGGCTGTCACCTCCTCAGGGGCGGAATCCCAGTAAGCAAGGCCAGCAGGGATATACTGCGCTCGCTTACGAATCTGCACTGAGCAGTCTCCTCTGTTTTCCACACATCCATTCACCTCTGCTTACTGCATCCTCCATCCATTCAGGGACTGTAAATCTGAAGAGCTGCTTTGTGGAGCAGCACTGTGTGGCTAGGAGAGAGCCAATGCCAGGCAGATCTAGAGGCAGAATCTTTAATATCATCAAAAACATGCAAATGATCACTAGAGATTAGTCAGCAAACACCAAGTAAACCCGTGCTTATCTTTGCTTATTGGGTAATGTGACACGGCCCTTTCCTCGTGTTTGTCTAAAAGCACATAAAAAGGAGCCAGAGGGTTCAAGAGGAAGGAAAGGATGCTTATCCTCAAAGACCAGTGGCCCCATCTGCCGTGGTGAGAGGCGTTAGGCATCGCTGGCTCAGCAGCCAGGTCCGCTGGCGTCATCCACACTCCCTGGATGCAGGCAGGGGTGGGAAGGCAGCGACTTGAGCATCCTGTCTGCACCTGGAGGGCGCCGCTTCAGAGCTCTATGCCCCACAGCAACCACTCCTCAATCCCTGAAGTTTGAGAACCTGGGGGTCTGCAGCTGGATGTCCCAGGATAGAAGAGGCCCTATGTCCTTCTCACACTCACTGGCGATGGAGGAAGGGGGCAAGTGCTCCCCAGAGAGGCCAACACTGAGAAGTAAGGGACAAGCCCCCTGCACAGTCCCTCAGTGCCCTGACACCAACCAGCTACACTGGCAGGTTGGGAACATCAAGAATGTGATAAAAATAGAGACTATTTTCCTTTATCTTTATCAGGAAATGAAAGACAAAAATGACATACTTTTTTACAAATGGGAATTAAAAAAATTAACATTGAGCTAAGTAAGGTGGTCTTCATTTCTGAAAGAGGACAGCCAAGCAAATAGAGAAGCTCGTCTACTGGCTTACAGACTGTTGGCTTGAGCCCACCTAAAAGTACCGCAGAAGAAAGGCCTGGCGAGCTGCTCCCATAAAGTTTAGAGCCAAGAAAGCTCTCTGGGGCAGTTCTACTCCATCACACTCGGGGTCATCAAGAGTTGCAATCAGTAACAATGGGCTGTTGGTTTGCTTTTTTATAATTCACACAGAGGGGTGTTGTGTCATGCATAGTCCAGTTCTTCTCTGTTAAAATGGGAGTGTTCCAGTCTGCAGGCCCCTCCTCATGCCTCTTCTCTCTCTCCTAGGCCATGTATTTCCACACCGCTGGCTTCCTACTACACCCAGGGCGGGCTCTACTCCCTCTCTGCATTGCTGGTGGCACCCAGGCCCACGAGGCTACCCATATAGGGGCTTCCCTTCATCCTCCCCAAGGGAGCCCTTTAAGGCCAAACCTAGTCTTACACATGCTTATAGGCTACTGGGCTCAGGAGAACATTAATTAAGGTCCCTTGGAAACACTCATACACCTCAGTGCAGATGGGATACCTGTCTGCATTGTGACCTCACGTGATCTATTACACAGAGCTTTTTATTGCTGTTACTGTTGCTGTCTTATGTTGTCAAGTTGACCACAGCTCACAGTGACCCTATGAACAATGGCTTTGAATCTTGTCCTATCCTGAGCCAACCTCACCACCTCTGACATACCTGGCCCTATTGCCACAGTATCTGTGTCAATCCATCTCATCCAGGGGTTCCTCTCCTGCGCTGACCCTTCCAACCATGATGTCCTTCTTCAAGGACAGGTCCCTCCTGGCAACATACCCAAAGTATATGAGATGGAGTTTCAAAATCCTTGCCTTCAAGGAGCACCCTCGTTTCACCCCTTCCAGGAGAGGCTATTCTCTTAGCAGTCCATGGTATGTTCAATGCTCTTCTCCAGCACCACAACCCAAAGGCATCGATTCTTCTGTCATCCTTAGTCACGTCCAGCTCTCAAATGAATAGCAAGCAACTGCAAAGAACATGGCCTGGATCATGTGCACCTTGGTCTCTAGACTGACACCATTGTTCTCTAGCACTCAAGAGATCCTTGAAAGCAGATTTTTTCCAATGCAAGTCATCTTTTTTTTTATTATTATTATTTTTGTGTGAGTGTACCGTCAAATCAGATCTGACTGGTACAGGAGAAGATTGTCCCTCCTTCCCCGGCAGAGCATCTGGTGGATTTGAACTGTGAGCCTCTGGGATTGTAGTTGCAGCTCCTTGCCACTAGCAAGTCATCTTTTGATTTCCTGCCTGCTGCTGCCAAGAGTACTGCTTTTGAGTGTTGGTAATAAAAACCTCACAGGGCACAGAGCTGCTCTGACACACATTGGGGGAGGGGCCGTGAGTCAGAGCTGACTCAGCAGGAACTGGTTGTGGTACTGGTAGGTTGTACTGGAATACAGCTCTGGTGGTGTCTGCAGTCAGTGAGAAACTATAAGCTGAGCATTACATGAAAACATCTACGGAGTCTGAGTATCCCCTCGTGCATTTGCCAAAGTATGCTCCATTGTTGGCTCAGGTCTACTTCTTTCTGTGAGGAATTCCAAAAAGATCAAGAAAGCATTCTCTCCCTGCCTCCCGATCCCCAACATAGCAGAAAGAAGGTTCAACAACTGTGGTGGTGTCATTCCCCCCCCCCCCCGCCCCGCTAAGTTTTCTCAGCTTCTGATCATTCAGAGTCTGTCCCATGTGACCTAATACTTGGATATAACAATTAAGCACAGACAACTCCAAATGAGTTCAACCTCATCTGCACCCCAATATGGATAGGCGGGTGTGTAAGGACCACCACTATGTAATACGAACAGCATACCAAATTAACTGGAGTTCCAGGGAATCTTACATGACATACTACCTCACTGCTTCCGGCCCCTTACCAATAACTCGAGATACGTGTAAATGATTTCTTTCCCAGGGGCGCAGTCACAGGCACATCTGGCCTTCTCCTGTGGACAAGCCCAGCAACCAAACCCTTTGTCTTCACTCATGTGATTTGTCCCTAGTTCTCCCCAAGGAGGATTTCAGCATGGCTGAGGGTGTCACAGTTGCCAACCACCCTAACCCCACCTGAGGACCAACCCCAGTGATGGGTTTTGGGGTCGCCATGGAAACAATTCATACAAGCTCTCTACAGAAGCGATACAACATGAGTAAATAAATCAAAGCAGTCAAGAACTGCAGGCTTCATGGACATGTACCATGTGAACTCTTGAGAGAGGGAACAGTTTAGGGCTCTCTGGCTGGTATTTAGTTAAGACCTGAAGGATGGGAACCAGTCATGCCAAAGGCAGGAACAGAGCAGAGCAACCAGCAAGCACAGTGTCTGGGGGCGGGAGCTGAGGATACGAGAAGAGGAGAAAACGACAATGCCAGGAAGGACAGATCATGCAGGACCTTACAATCAAGCACAGTGAGGTGTTGTTTTTGTTAGGTGGCATCAAGTCAAGAATGACCCACACTGACCCTAAGAACAACAGATCTGAATCCTGTCCTAATCTGCACCATGCTCATACTTCCTGACACATTAGAATCCAAGGCAGCAGTCACTGCGTCAATCAACCTGGTCTTCCTCTCCTTCACTGACCCTCTGTCTTTCTAAGCACAATGTCCCTCTCCAAGGAACTGTCCCTCCTAGCAACATGCCCGAAGTATGTCAAGTGAAAATTTACTATCTTTGCCTTCAAGGAGCACTCTTTGCTGCACCCTCTCCAAGACATATTTGGCCTTCTGGCCGTCCATGGATGGGATCTTTAGTACTCTTCCTCAGCACCACAGTTCAAAGGCATCAATTCTTCTTCTGTCATCCTTTGTCATTGTCTGGCTCTCAGATACATAGCAAGTGATCAGAAAGACCGTGGCCTAAATCAGCTACACCTTAATTCTCAAAGTGACATCACTGTTCCTCAATAATTTGGAGAGGTCCCTGACTGCAAACCTTCCCAGAGCAAAATGTCTTCTGATTTCCTGACTGCTGGTACCAAGGGTGTTGACTGAGAATCCAAGTAAGATGAAGTTGTCAACAGTTTTCAGTCTTTTCTCCATCTATCATGATGTTATCTTATAGGTCCAGTGGTAAGAATTTTTGTTTTCTTGATGTTGAGATACAATCTATATTGAAAGCTGTATTCTCTGATCTTCTGCAATAAGTGCTTCAAGTCCTCCTCATTTTCAGCAAGTAAGGCTGTGTCACCTGCATAACAAACATTATTGATGTCTTCTTCTGATCTTGATGCAACATTGCTCTTCAAAGATTCCAGCTTCTCAAATAATTTCCTCAGTCCTCATAGACTTGGGGCCTCCCCTGTCCACACAGACCTAGCACCCTCGCTGTCCACATAGACTCTAGGTATGGAGAAAGAGTACAACTCTAACACATTCCCTTTTTAATTTTAAACCATGCAATGTTCCCTTGCTCTGTTTACACAACAGTCTCTTGTTCGAGGTGTTAGGTTTTTGTATGAGCACAATTAAGTGCTCTGTGATTCGATTCTTGTCAATGTTAGCCATAACATGCTATGATCCACACAGTCCATTAGTGAGGAGTGTGGGCTGTATCCTAAGAGCTTAGGGAAGCAATCTTTTGGTTTGAAAAATACAGTAAAAATGTAAAGGGCCTGATTCATTGATAGGAAATTCGTCATTTTGAAAAACCACTACCACTACCTAGCTTCTGAATGTCAAGTACTCGACTCCCCATTTTCTCATTGTCAGCACCTCCGACAACTCCAAATCTGTTTTCTTCCTCCACAGATTTGCAAACTCTGGATATTTTCTATAACATTTTTTAGGTATTCCACTCTTCTTGTTGCTGATGCTGTTGTTGTTATGTGCCGTCGAGCCACTTGTGACTCATAACGACCCTATGTACAATAGCCCTGAAACCGCTCTATTCTGAGCCAATTTTGCTGTCACTGACACACTTAACCTCATTATCCCAGTCACTCAATCAATCCATCTCATTGATGGCCTTCCTCTCTTTCTCTGTCCCTCTACCCTTCCAAGCACGATGTCCCTCTCCATGGATTTGTCTCTCCTTGAAACATGCTCAAAGTATGTCAGATGAAGCCTCAGAATCCTTGCCTCCAAGGAGCAGTCTGGTTTCACCTTCTCTAGGATGAACCTGTTTGTTCTCCTGGCAGTCCACAGTATATTCAATACTCTTCTCCAGCACCACAGCTCAAAGGCATCAATTCTCTTTCTATCACCCCTAGTCATTGTCCAGCTCTCTGAAGCACAGCAAGCAACTGTGAAAACCATGGCCCGGATCAGACACACCTTAGTTTCCAGACTAACATCATTGCTCTTCAGTACTATAGAAAAGTCCCTGACAGCAGACTTTCCCAATGCAATTTGTCTCTTGACTTCATGGCTGCTGGTACTAAGAGTTTTGATTGTGGAGCTAAGCAAATGGAAGCTGTTAACAATCTCAATCTCTTCACCACCTATCATAATGCTGCCAATAGGCCTGGTGGTAAGAATCTTTGTTTTCTTGATGTTGAGCTTCAATCCATATTGAAGGCTGCAGTCCTTGCCCTTCTGCAGCAAGTGCTTCAGGCCCTCCTCAGTTTCAGCAAGCAGGGTTGTGCTTTCTGAACAACACAGATTGTTGATGAGTTTCTTCCAATCCTAATGTTACATTGCTCCTCATACAGCCAAGACTCCCAGATGATCTGTTCTGTTTCTGCGTATAGATTGAGAAGGTATGGGGAAAGGACACATCCCTGGCATACACCTTTCCTGATTCTGAATCATGCAATGTCTCCTTCCTCTGTTCTGATGAATGCTTCCTGGTCTAAGTATAGGTTTCACATAAACATAATCAAGTGTTCTGGGATTCTCATTCTTCTCAGAGTTAGCCAGTTTGTTGTGGTCCACATAGTTAAATGCCTTTGTATAGTCAATAAAACAGCAATAGACATTCCCCTGGTACTCTCTGCTTTCAGCCAAGATCCATCTAATTTTAGCTATAATATCCCTAGTACCATGGCCTCTTCTAACCCATCCTGCGCATCTGGCAGTTCTCTGTTGATGTATTGTTCCTATTGGTTTTGGATAATTTTCAGCATAATCTTGCTTGCATGTGAGATCAATGGATATTGTTCAATAACTTCCACACTCTGTCGGGTCACCTTTCTTTGGAATGGCAACAAATATAGATCTCTTCCAGTCAGTTGACCAGGTGGTTGTCCTCCAGATTTCTTGGCACAACTTAGTGAGGGCATCCAAGGCAGCATCTGTTTGTTGGAATATGTCAATCAGTATGCCGCCAATTCTTTAAGAGCAGCTTGAAAGTCCTCCTTCATCACCACTGGCTCTTGCTTATATGTTGTTTCATTAAATTCTTCTGTGTCAACCAATTCCTTTTAGTACAGTGACTTTTTAAACTCCTTTCATCTTCTTTTAATGTTACCTGGATCATTGAGTATTCTGCCCAAAGCACCCTTAAGTACAATGGACACACCACAATTAGTTTATTTATTAGCTTCTTTTGAAGATGGGCATGAGTTGTTTCTGCCTTTTGGCTATTATGAATAGCTCTACTACTAAAACACACCTAGCATTTTTCATTGGAACACCTGTTTACAATCCTTTTGACCATACAGTCAGGAGTAGAATTGATAAGTTGTATAATAATTCTAAGAGAGCTGCGGTGGCCTACTTCTAAGAAGTTGTGCTGCCAACCCAAAGACAGACAGTTCAAATCCATCAGCTTCTCTGAGGGAGAAAAATGGGAAATCTCCCTTGTGATTTACTGCCTCTGAGAACTCAGTGGGGGGGTCAGTTTCCAGTTGGCATACTTCTTGTTGTTGTTGTTGTTATGTACCATCAAGTCACCAGCGACCTTATGTACAATAGATCTGAAGCCTGCCCTGTCCTGAGCCAACCTGACACTGACACACCTACCCCTATTGCCCTGGTTCCTCTATAAATCCATCTCATCTGGGGTCTTCCTCTCCTGTGCTGTCCCTCCACCCTTCCGAGCATGTTGTCCTTCCCCAAAGACCAATCC
Organism: Elephantulus edwardii; assembly: GCF_000299155.1. Taxonomy (NCBI): domain Eukaryota; kingdom Metazoa; phylum Chordata; class Mammalia; order Macroscelidea; family Macroscelididae; genus Elephantulus; species Elephantulus edwardii. Next base: position 1,523,781 of record NW_006399901.1, on the reverse strand, counting down.
TTTCTGGCCATGTGCCCAAAGTATGTGAGATGGAACTTCAAAATCTTAGTCTCCAAGGAAAAACTTGGTTTCACCCTACCCAAGACAGACCTATTTGTTTTCTTGACAGTCCACGAATGTTCAAGACTCATCTCCAGCACTACAACTCAAGGGCATCAATTCTTTTTTTATCATCCTTAGTCATTGTCCAGCTCTCTGATGCACAGCAAGTAAATGAGAAGACCACAGCCTGGACCAGGGGCACCTTAGTCTCTAGACTGACATTGTTGCTTCTCAGTACTCTGGAGAGGTCCTGACAGCAGATTTTCCCAGTGTAACTTGTCTTTTGATTTCCTGACTGTTAGTGCCAAAAGTGTTAATTGTGAAGTGGAGTAGCTGTAATTGCTAACAATTTCTTCTCCATCCATTATGGTGCTCTCTATTGGCCCAGTGGTGAGAATCTTTGTCTTCTTGATGTTGAGTTTCAATCCATATTGAAGGCTGCAGTCCTTGACCTTCTGCAGCAAGTGCTTCAGGTCCTCCTCAGTTTCAGCAAGCAAGGTGTATTATCTTCATCATTCACACAAAAATAATAATTCTATATGTGACTTATAGAGGAACTGCCATACTGTTTTCCACACTTACATTCCCACCAGCAGTGTACAGAAGTTCTGATTTCACCACATCCTCATTAATACTTAACTCTCAAGTTTATTATCCTTGTGGCCACTCTAGTGGTTTTTACTTACGTTTCCTTAATGACTAAAGAAGTTGAACATTTTCCAGGTGCTTCTTCATTTATCTTCTTCAAGAAATGTCTAGTAAAGTCCTTTCCCCCACTTTTAAATCGGATTACCTTTTAGTTGTTGAATTTTAAGATATTTGCATGTGTTCTAGATAATAGACCTTTATCAACTCAAAAACAGGTAGTTCAAATACACTAGCTGGCTCCGTGGGTTAAAGATGGGCAACCTCTTGCTATGCGATTTATAGCCTCTTAAAACCCAATGGAGGGTCAGCTATGAGTCAGTTCTGATTTTATAGCAATGAACAACAATTTTACATATGATTTTCAAATATTTCCTCGAATTCTATGAGTTGAATATGACATTTTTGATAGTTCTTTTGACACCAAAGTTTTCCATTTTAGTGAAGTCAAATTTTCTTTAACATATATTTTTTGGTGTCATATCTTTCTTAAAAACCCAAATTATTGCCAAATCCAAGATAATGAAGATTTACTCCTATTTTCTTCTTAAGAGTTTTACAATTTAAGCTTATTATACATTTTGAGTTAATTTTTGGTATGGGAGGAGGTAAGGGTCCAACTTCCTTCTTTTGCGCATTAATATGGAGTTAAGCTAATATCAGTCCTTAAAGAGCTTTTTCTTTTTTCTGCATCAGTTGAGATGATCATGTGATTTTCCCTCCCTCTTTCATTCTATCAATGCAGTGTAAAACATTTGTATGCTAAAAATTTTTTGCCTGTTAAACCACTGCTGCACTTTCAGAATAAATCCCACTTGGTGGTGGAATTGAATCTTTGTAATATATTGTTGGATTTTAATCTCTGCATCTGTATTCATGAGGGAGATTTCAGTTTTTTGGTTGTTGGGGGTTTGTTGTTTGTTTGTTTGTTTTCTCTGATATCAGGGCAGGACTTATAAGTTAGGAGGTGTTCTCTACTCTTGTAATTTTTAAAATTTTTAAGAAGATTTCATGTTAATTCTTTGGGCTTGGGATTTTAGTTTTTTGGAGAGGTGTGGGGGGGTGTTTTATTTTGGACTCAATTTTTTTAACATATTATTTGAGTCTGCTGAGACTCTATTTCTTCTTGAATCAGCTCTGGCAATTTGCTTGTTTCTAGGAGGTTTTTCCACATCATCTCGGCTTTCTAATGTATTTCGTGCACAACTGATCATAGTTTCTCTTCTAATTGTTTTTATTTCTGTTAGAATGATAGTCATACCTTTTATTTTTCTTTCCTGATTTTTGCCATTTTGGTTCTCTCTTTCTCTCTCACACTATCTTATGAAATACTTGTCAATTTATTTGCTCTTTCAAAGAACTAACTTTTGGGTTCAGTATTCTCTTGTCTTTCTATATGCTATATCCTCTATTCTGACACCTTTGGATTTATTTTCTCTTCTCTTTCTAGTCCCTTAAGGTATTAAGTTACTGGTTGCAGGTCACTTCCTTTGCCGGTTCCTAGGAGAGGCCTTTGTTTGCAGAGGGTCATTATGCTTGGAAAGGTGGAGGGTCAGTCAAAGAGAAGACCCTCAACCAGATGGATTGACACAGTAACTACAGAAATGGGCCTGAGTATGTCAGAAACTGTGAGGACTGCAGGATAGGCCAGGGTTCAGAGCTGTTGGTCATCGGGTTATTATAGTTCATACTTGACTCAACAGCACCTAACAACAACAATCTTCTTTTTGATGTAGGCGTTTACAGCTGTACATTTTGCTTTCAGCATTGTTTTAACTGAATTCTGTTAAGTTTTAATATTTTTGTTTTCATTTATTTCAACGTATTTTCTAATTTCCCATTGGTTTGTTTTCTTTGACTCACTGGTTGGTTAATGAGCATGCATTATTATCTACAGATCTGTAAGTATTCCACTTTCTCTTCTGTTATTCATTCCATGTGGTCAAATTTTGTAAGACTAATGTTGTAAGAAGGGAGAGGTCCTTGGAGAGGGACATCATGCTTGGGAGGGTGGAGGGATGGCGCAGAAGGGGAAGACCCTCTATGAGGTGGATTGATTCAGTGACTGGGGTAATGGGGTTGGGTGTGCCAAAGGCAGTGAGATTGGCACAGGATAGAGCAGGGTTTAGGGCTGTTGTACATAGGTTCGCTATGAGTCGCAAGTGACTCGACAGCCCATAAGAACAACAATGTTTTTAAATTTATTGAGACTTGGTTTGTGAACTAACCTATCCTCGAGAATGGTGGGATGTTTTGTTTGGTTGACTTGCAACATTCAAGAATGTTAAGCAGTGCAATGACATGGTTAAATTCTTACTTCAAAAATGTCCATCTGATAGCTTTCTGAAGAGCTGACTAAAGGCAGGAAGGCAGTGAGGAGGCTGTTACAGGTACTTGAGTAGGAATGAATGGCATCTGGATCAAGGGGTGACAGCAAAGCTGAAGTCTAGCAGATGATTTAAAGCAGCAGCAAAAGAATAAGTAGACTTTCTGCTGGATGAGACATGGTCCCAGTCCACAAATGGACATACAGACCACAGATGATCCACAAGCGTGTTGTCTGGAGCACAGTCGATGGCCCAAGTGACTATCCTTGACCAGGCCCAGAAAGAGACACACCAACTGTCGTTGAGCACTGCTGAGTTGGAACTGACCCATAGCTGAACCTCCTGCAGATATTCAGAGGCAGTAAATCACATGGGAGGACACTGCCCATCCTTCTCCCACGGAGCTGCTGGTAGATCTGAAGCATGTGCCAGGCCTAACTCAGACATACCCTAAGGTGACTTCAAGATAAGTGAAAAGTTAAAAGCCACAGCTCTCTTACATGAGCCTAAGAACTGTGGGAAAAGGGTGCTGCCTTGCAGAGCAGGTCACTATTCAAGAAATAATCAGAAGGTTCCAATCTTTCCATAAATGTGCAGTGTTGTTAGGAGGGGTCCATCCATGCTTGGAAAGTTGGAGGGGGAGGATCAGCAAAAGAGAGGAAGACCCTCAACAGGATGAATTAACATAGTGACTGTACTATAGGAGACATTATGAGGATGGTACAGGAAAGGGCAGAGTTCAGATCCATTGTTCAAAGGGTCACTAACGAGTCGTAGCTGGCTCAATGGCACAAACAATAACGTGCCCGGAGGCTTCTCCTTCACTTAGAGCTGTTCATTGACATTCAAAATGCCAGAAGAGGAGCAAGCATACCATGTCTCATAGGCACTCAGTGAGGGCCACCTTGACTTGTCCCTGAAGGCTTATCTCCATCGGAAGTCCCTACCCAGAAGGCTAGCCCCTTAGGGACACAAGCCTGCATGTCCGGTTGTACCTCCAGCCCCTGAGCATGTCTAAGGGGCTCAGAAAGAGGGAAGGTGAGCCTGAGGCTGCTCCCGCAGGGGCCTGCACCTCCCTGAAAGAAGCCCAGGCTGGAACTCTCTCATACTGCCCAGCTGGGTCACACACACACACACACACACACACACACACACACACACACACACACACACACATATTCATTCTCTCTTTCTCTCTCTCTCTCCCCCCACCCCCTTTCTCTTTCTCTCTCTCTCTCCCTCCCTCTCTCTCTCTCTCTCCAAAACAAATTATCCCTGGTTGGCTGGTCCAGGAAAACTGTTCCAACGTGGCTAGTCCAATCAATGCTACCTGCTATGTTGTTGTCAGAACATTTCTTGAAACTCAAGACATTCTGGTTTTAAAATTTAGAAAGGAAAGGCCAGAAAGAAGAGGTTAGTCTCTCCAGGAGCAACAGAGACCCCAATGTGATTGTCCTGGGTCCGGCGACATCGTGAGCTGACATTTCCCACAGAGAGCGAAGCAGAGCATGGATGGTGAGTCAGCCCGGGATGGGCTAGGACTCTGCTGGGGGTGTCTCTGCATCATCCATCAGCCATTCCTGGAATGGTCCAAACACGCCTGTTCACCAGGAAATTGAGTGATATCCTGGAGACCGCTTGCCAAGTTCAGCATTACTGCTGTGTGCACATTGATGTTGGGCAGACTAGTCCCTACAGGACCGACCCATTCTCTAAACAGTCGAGCCTAGAAGACCAGACCAAGAGTTGCTGCTCCTCAACACTCACTGAAAGCTGGTGCTGGAGAGAGACCTCTCAACAGGAGGAGGCCATGTCACAGTCTCTCATATGCCTCATGCTCGAGCACCTTCCATGGAATTCCCTGTCTCACCTACCTGCCTGAGAGATGGTCCCAGAGCCCAGAGGGCAGGCCACGTGCTCACCCATAACCCAGCCTCCCAAGCAAAACCACAGGTCTATGGCAACATGTCCCATTTTGCTTATAACTTCAGAAGAAGAAGGGCTTCCCTCACTTCACTAACCTGTGTGTATGGGCTTCCGCCCTTTTCTTAAAGCCAATTGGAAATGTTTTCTATTGCTTTAGGCCAGCAAGGCCGTGGGGTGACCAGCAGCATTCTTAAAAACCGCTTGTGGGGAACCCTACCAGAGGAACCGGGAAGGCAGGTTGATCACATCTCAGCACTATAAATGTGCTCTCCCACTGACACAATGATTACACATTTATTCTTGTACACACGTGAAATGCAGTAGAAGCACACTTATTCACTGCAGCACCGTATATCAGAGCTGAGAAAGGAAATAGCCCACAAGTTCACCAATAGTACACAGGTTAAAGAAACTATAGTATACTCAGGTAAAGTTTAAAGTGCCATAAAAAAATGATGCCACCCAAAGGTAATAAAGAAGGCCAGAATTGCTTCCACTGTGGAGAGCTGGGCCACTTCAGTAGACAGTGTCACAGACGAGAGCCACAGATAGGCAAGGGAGTAGAGAAGAAGCTCCCACTCACTTGCTTTAAGTGTGGCTCTGAAGGACACCTGGCCAAGGTGGCCCACATCAGGTCCTCATGGCAGACAGGACTGACAGGCCCCAGCACCCAGCTGGAAACAAAGGAGGACACTTCAACGATTTAGACCCTCCCAGAAGAGCTGTGGGTGAGCATTAACATTACTGGTAAGTATATTCATTTTCTCCTGGACACAGAGCCTACTAATTGGTCCTAAAAGCCTTCTGAGGTCCCAACTCTTCTCACTATTTCTTAGTTGTTGGAATGGATGGAAAACCTCATAAGCAGTTCCTTACTTTACCTCTAACTTGCATTCGAACTTCCAAATTGTAAAACAACCCAGTGGTAGATGGAATTTCCTCCAGGACTTAAGAACCATAAATAACATAGCTGAGCCTCTACATCTTGTGTTTCCTAACCTCTACACTATAATAGACAAAGTGCTAGTCTATAGGCCTTTTATTGTTAGAACCACCTTCCCTCTGTAGCTTGATTTGTGCCACTATCAGAACCTCTACTCGGAATATTATTGCTTTTTAATTTTTGACTCATGTATTTTTAACTTGTTAGTTAAATTTGTATCTTCTATGCTGCAACACTTCCATGATACATCTTCAAGGATATGAACATGTACAGCTAAGCATAACTGATAACAGTGAATCTAAATTCCAAAATCAATGTCCATAATAGTCTATGTGTTTCCTACTGCCAAAGGGGCCCTTTAGAGTAGTGAGAGAAGATCTTCACCCTGAAACCTACAGTGTCCCTTTTCAGCAGGAAGTAGCTAAGAGAATACGCCATCCCCTTTTCCTTATGAATCAGGGTGAAGTCTCTCTCAGGGAGGAGTGATAGGGAATGGCAAAGGACACACTGACAAAGGAGATTAATCAGAACTGGCTTCGACAAGCACTGTGGCAATTGGACAATTAAAACAGACATTGGGGGGGAGAAGAAGAACGAACTGGGGAGGAGGGTAGAGAAAACAGTGCAACAATGAATGAATGAAAACCCAAAATCTCTGTAAATGTTCACTAAAACTAATAAAATTTAATAATAATTTTTAAAAAATGAAGGAAAACTTCTTCATGTGCTGATAAAACAATACTTCTAAGATATGCTGCTAAAAGGGGGAAAGGTGGAGCACAGTATGCATTTCAAATAAGTACATACTTGAAAATATATATGAAAGTAGTAATTCTGGGTGGGAGAAAGAGAGGATAGAACAGGAGACAAAAGCAGACTTAGCTGCACATCCTTTTGAAGCCACTCATTCAAGAATCATCTAAAAAGATTACATTTTTAAAAAGAATTTTAAAAAGGGGGTAGAGGTGTGTGTGTGGCCCTCTGGTAGCCTAGTGGTAAGAAGCTGCACTGCAATCCCCAAAACACACAACTTGAATCCCCCTGCTGCTCCATGGGAGAAAAATGGGCAATCTCATGCGATTTATTGTCTCTGAAAACCTGCTGGAGGGTCAGCTGTGGGTCGACAGCAAAATAAAAAAGAAAACATCTTACTCTTAATCCTAATCCGGGCTCCTGCCTGAGCTCTGGCAGATGGCTTTCAATTACCACACACAAGCTGTGGAAAATCTGGCCCAAGGTATAGGTACTTGAACCTGTGTTCTCACAGCAAACTGGTGCTTCTGGCCTTGACCGACTGGTGAGGGTCTTCTGACTTCAATAGCGGGCTTGCCCAGAGAAAGGCAGGCATACCTCCCACCCATCACACATGCCCAGGCCACATTCAACTACCTCGGTGGAGAACTACAGCAACCATATTCCTTTTTGGGGAGCTGTCCAAGCCAATCAGAAAGGGCAGTCACACACACTGTGACCCTCTGCAGGGCACAGACTAGCCTGAGCCTCCTGACCACCATGGCCGACCCACAGTGTTAATCCCCACACCTCCAGTCCCATGACACCGCACACATGAGCCCGCAGCTCCAGGCGTTCTTTACCTGAATGGGTGCTCATCATGCGGACAGCCTTGGCCTTGGCCAGCTCCAGGGCAGTGACCCACTGCTGCCGTTCCACCTCCGAGCCGGCCTTGAGGTGGTAGGTCCTTGCTCCACTGGTCAGCAGGATGTTGCAAGAGTCCTCTGTGTCAATGTGTGCCGTGGACAGGTTGATGGTGCCCCGGCAGGTGTGGGCCATCTCCCCCTGATTTCTGTAGGATTCAAGAAGAGGGAGAGCGTGAGACTTCCAGATGCAAGAGATTCATCGGCAAATCTGAAGGAGCCCTGACCTTACGAGCAGGAACAGGCTCTGGAGTTGATATTGGATGTAGCTTGGTTGAGGGGCCGTAGAGGCCACGTGTGCCCTCTGTGGAGAGCAGAGTTGAGGGGGGGGTTCTGCATGAGGGGTCCAGGTGGACATGCTGACTATAGTTTAAACCCGAGGGTAGCACCTTCCCAGGATTCTGTGAGACAAGCCAACCTCTAATTCGATCCAGACTTTTCCCATTCAGTTTCTGGACAAGGAAGTGGAAGCACGTTGGGATCGTCTGTAAAATCTGAGAATGGAGGTCCTCAGTAGACTCAGAGGACGCCCATCAGGAGTGACCTGGGAGCAGTGCTGCTCCAGTTGCTGGTCTTTCAATACATATTCTATCATGAAAACTGTTCTCCAGTCCCATCAAAGTGAATCACCAAAGGCACACGCTGGTCTAGCATAGAACTACAGCATTATGAGGGCTCCTTTGCTAGTTACAAGATTATACAACAAACAGTACCAAAATAAGGGGCAGGGGCTAAAGTCTGTGTCACTGTCAACTGTGTCTGAATCACTGTCTGAAAATTGAGCTGTAACTACTTAAGTTACTCCTTTAAACCCCGGAAGGCTGTTCAGAATCTTCTCACTACCCCAAAACCCTGCTTCCAGAGAGAGAGAGGAAAGGAAGCACTGGAGTCCATACTGATATAAATAGATAAATTGTAGGGTGAAACAAATGGAAGAGAAGGGACAGTTCCTCCTTAGTGTGTAAAGATGGAATGATGGAAATAGAAAAAAATCATTAAATGTAATACAGGATCATAGCCTGGATCCTAAAATAGAAAAAAGGCATTACTGGAAAAGTGATGAGTGCTGAACAAAGCCTGGAGGCTAGTTTGCAGTGCTGAAACAATACTGGGTTTCTGAGTTTGATCACTATACCATGGTTGTTTACAATGTTAATATTAGAGAAAGTTTGGTGAATTGTGATGGGTATCTCAAGGTCAAAATGTTGTTGTTTTGTGTGCTGTCAAGCTGGAACCAACTCATAGCTGACCCTCCAGGAGATTTTCAGAAGCTATAAATCACCAGAGAGGAGACCACTCAGCTGAGCTGAGGAAGAGGATTTCAAAGTCAACTCAAAGGTATGCCTTTGGCAATCCCAGAGGTACGCGGTTCAAATCCACCAGATGCTCTGTTGGAGAAGGAGGGGGCAATCTCCTCCTGTACCAGTCAGATCTGATTTGACAGTACACATAAAAATAATACAATAAAGATAATGCCTTTGGGTTGGCAGTGAAACTCCTTATTTATTAGGCCACCAGAAATAAATTTAAAAAAAAATATCTAAATATATAATGTTGCACTCACCTTCTGTCCAGAGTCATAGCTGACATGAAGTGTTGTGGTCAGAACCGTGAATGTATATGCCTTCATGTTTAGTAATTACTAAAAATGTCCTCAATGATATTCCATAATGGCTGACCTTCCAAGGTCCTTGGGGCAAAAAGTCCCAAGTATCCATCGTCAGGCCTGACTCTAAATAGTTCTACAAGGGGTCAAGTGGAGAAACTAACAGCATCACGAGACTGAAAGGGCTTATGGGTAAAGAGGAGAGAAGGAGGATGGTAGAATCTCTGAGTCAAGATGAATCTAAAAACCAAAATTCAAAATCTATAGAGAAATACCAGAAGCTCCAACATAGTGATCTGAAGAATCACTTCAGTCAAAAGGGAACTGTCAAAATGGAACTAAAGGGACAATAAGGGGGAAAATTTTAATATTTTTATTGGTTTTCATATAAAAATTCCTTTACATTATGTTTCATTCATATATGTTGTCTTTTATACAATCTTTAATTTACATTGTGTTAGGGATGAAAAGATTGAGTAAAGATGGGCAAGGTCCAATGGTTACTGATTTTGTAAAACATAATGCATAAGAATGATAGTATGAAACACAATGTGAATGAAGAAGAGTGTAAAACACAATATGAAAAACATTTTCATGTAAGTATGTATGTTGTTGTGTACCATAGAGTCAGAACTGACCCACAGCTGACCCTCCAGCAGGTTTTCAGAGGCAGTCAATGGCACAGGAGGAGACTGCCCATCCTTCTCCTGCAGAGCAGCTGGTGGCTTTGAACCACGTGCCTTTGGAATTGCAGTGTAGCTCCTTGCCACTAGGCCACCAGAGCTCCAAGTCTGTATAGAATTCTTAAATAGTGTCCATTAAAGAAGGCAAGAATTTATGAAGCAAAAGCAGATAAATTGAAACTACAAGAGTCGGACTTTTTTAAAAAAAAAGTCACAAAACAATGTATACAAACTTTGTAAGCAAACTAATATAAAATCAAAATTTTATTTTTAAAAAAGTCACAAGAGAATTAAACATAGTAGTTACACTTCACCAGTTAACCAAGAGCCAAATCTAAAATGAATTCTTTGGGACAGATGGCAGCCCAGATAATTCTACAACTAAGACATCACAAAACAAAGAGAACAGACACCGATGATGATCCTGGAACAATGGGTTTCAAAAGAAATGTTAAAAGAAATCACTTCAACATTGACTGGAGGCAGGAACTGAATGAGGACTGTTGCTAAGGAGAAAGGTGGAACAGCGAATGCTGGACAGACTGACAGTGCAGTCGTTGTAAACCGATTGTGAGTAAGCAGACTCTGGAAGCCGTGGACTCCATGTACTGCTACAGTGTCCACCTCAGTGACTGGCTAGTGCCAAAAAAGGTGTGCACACCCCCTTGTTCCCCACACTCCCAGAGATCAGGACAGAGGGAGGCTTTGCCACCAACACCCACCAAGTGAATGGGAGTGTGTTCCTGGCCTGCCTGAGCCATGCTTGTTCCATTTAGAAACTCCATTTAGTGAGTGCCCCAGAAGCAGGTGCCAGTTAAAATATGAGCAACCTCTAGATGGACGGAAGCTGAGGCTGGTCCACACCATGCCCGTATTTGGAGCAGCACACTCCCCAGGTACTCTCACATGCCATTTTTTGGAATCTGAGGTGCCCTGTGACTATCTCTGGCAGGACGCTCCTCTGGATTTAGTGCCTGCTGTACAATGCTCTCACGTGGGCAGGTGCACGCACTCCTTCTACTAGGAGTATGCCATCTGAATTACTACCCAGCTACAGCCTCCCCTAGTTTGACAAACATGTGGATCAGGCTCCAGGTGCACGCCACCTTACATGCCCTCTATCTCCTCACACTTATAGAATGAGTCATTTCTGACTGGCTGTCAAATCTGCAAAGATTCCATCCTGCGCCAGGAAGACTGCCCAAGGCACCTGTGAGACCAGCAGAAACTCCATCCTGGGCTGGGTTCCTGGTCCCTTGATATCCTATAGGCTGTCAGAAGGGCCATTGGTGTCCTGAGACCACAACTGGGGTCTTGCCCAGTGCCCTCAGCTGACTCTCAGCTAAGCACTCCAAGTTCAACTTCCTGATGGCCCAGCAGAAACACCAAGCTAACCAGGTATCTTGCCTCCACCTGCCATATCAGTAGTAAGAGCATCTATCTGGGGCCACATCACCTCTCCTCCCAAGATCTCTCCTTCTTCTCTCTTTTATTTTTCTTTTGTCTTTCCTATCCATTGTGTGTCTCTTTCTCTTTCTTTTTTTTACTTCCACATTTTCTTCTTTTTGGCTGACTCCCTTTCCCTTGCCTCCTATGTTCCCTCCCCTCCCTCATCTTCCTTTTTTATTCTGAGTCTCCTTCCTTTGCACCTCTCTCAGTTTTGCTTTTCTTTTTGTTGCATATTGTTAACTCTTATTTGTGTCTTCAGGGTGATTTTGCTTGATTTTTTTGCTCTTCTTTTTTTCTCTTCTTTTTCTTTGTCCCACATGATATCAGATGGCAACAGTATCCACACAGGTCTGTCTGTTTTGTCTGTCTGTCTGTCTCTCTCTCTCTCTCTCTCTCACACACACACACACACAACCCCATCTTCAGCTTCATCCACTGGGCAACAGTAAAGACTGGCTCTTGATACACTTGACCTACAACAGACTATACCAGCAGCCGCCCAGTCAGCCTGCAACTGCTCCATAGAGCATTGCACAACACGTCCATCTTCCAGCACATCTACCACAAGACATTAAAGATGCCTTCCATGAAAGACGGACACGAAAGTCTAATAATTGCCAAACTAATAAGTTGCAGAGCATGTATCCATGGCTTATGTATGCATCCATGGCTTAATTAATCAGACATTCGAAAACAAAATAATACTAAGAGCAACCAGCACAATGTCACAGAGGCAAAGACTAACTTCAAACTCACATGTACTCAGAACAAGATGGCACAAACAAGAGACCAAAACTTGAGCTCCCTGCCATGAAGCCAATCATGACTCATAGTGGCCCTAGAGGAGAGAACAGATCTTCCCATAGGGTTTCTAAGGTTGAAAATCTTTACAGAAGCAGGCTGCCCCTTCTTTCTCCCAAGGAGCAGGTGGTGGGTTCGAACAACTTACCCTCTGGTTAGCAGTCAAGGGGGTAATCACTATGCCACTAAAGTTCAAAAATATAAAACTAGAAAATCATTCAGAAGAAGTACTCTTAGAACTTTTATATAGAGATTTTTTTTAAATGATAGGCAGATGCTTTTATCAAAGGGAGAAAAAGTTTGAGGAAACCACAGACAAAATAAAGGAAAACATAGCCAAAACTCTAGAAGAATAAAATAAAATGACAAGACTAAATCAATAAAATAAATGAAAATTTATAAGCTATAAAAAGACCCAGGAAATTGAAATTCAAATTATTAAGAGTAAAATTCAAGAAATATATAACTCATTAAAAGGGGGTCAAAGACAAAACTGAAGCAATGGAACAATGACTTTATGAAACAGAAGACAGATCTCTACAGTCTATTATGTTACAGGTATAATTAGAATAAAAGGAAGAAATGAAAGTGTAAGAATTATGTGGGATACCATCAAGAGGAACAGCTCAGATGTGATAAGAATTCCAGGAAAGGCAGTGTGTGTGTGTGGGGGGGTGAACCAGAGGAAATCATTGACGATTTTCTGGGAGAAAGCTTCTAAATTATAAAAAAAAAATGAGAAAGAATGCATTCAAGAAGCTGAGTCAACCCCAAACAGAAAAGACCCCAAAAGAAAAATACTAAGAGCATATCGTAGTATTATTTTCCAGAATTAAGGACAAAGAAAGAATACTGGAAACAGCTCAGGAAAAACAAAGAGCTACCCACAAAGGAGAATCAACAAAATTAAGCTCTGGCTTCTCAGCAGACACCCTGAACGCAAGAAAGCAGTGGCTGGGCATATATAAAACTTTGAAAGAAAAAAACTGTCAATCAAGAAATATATACTCTGAAAAACTGTCCCTCAGATAAGACTGCAGGGAACTCTGATGGCTGAGCGGCAAGAAGCTGCGCTGCAATCGCAAAGGGACATGGTTCAAGGTCACTAGCTGCTCCACAGGAGAAAGATGGGCAATCTCCTTACGATCAATTAACTGCCTCCAAAGACCCACCAGAGGGTCAACTATGAGTCAGTTCTGACTCTACGGTACACAACAACAACAACAACCAGATAAACAAGAATTTAAAAAATCTGTCCTAACCCTGCCCTGGAAGCAGGAGTAGCATCCACTTCCGAAATAGCTTGCCTCCAGAAACCCTATGAACAATGCCCAGGCCTTTTGTTCATAGGGTCGCTATGAGTCGTCTACAACTTGACGTCGCCAAACAACAAACAACAGTCTAACCCTCCAGAAACTACTAAAGGGAGTTCTTCAGACAGAAAAGCAGTAACAGACAACAACCTGACATTAACACGCATGACAATCTCCTTTAGAAACCGATCCAGACAGAGGAGTGCACAGTTCATTGCTGGACTCACTGCCATTGAAGCAGAACTGACTCCTAGCTGACCCTCTGAAGCGTTACTAAAACTATAAATCACACGGGAAGAGACTGCCCACTTTCTCCTGTTGGCTGTATGTTGCTGTTGCTGTGTACAGAACTGACCCAAAGCTGACCCTCCTAAAGGTTGTCAGAGGCAGTAAAATAGCCATGTCCTGGGAAAGGTGCAACCAGAATGCTTCTTGGATGCAAAGATGGTGAGGCTTTGTCTCACATACTTGGAGCATATTGCTAGGAGAAGCTATTCCTTGGAGAGGGACATCCTGCTTGGAAAGGTGGAGCGTCAGTGAAAGAGAGGAAGACTCTTGACGAGATGGGTTGACACAGTGACTGCAGCAAGAGGCTCATGCATGTCAGAGATGATGAGAATGGCACAGGACAGGATACGGTTCAGGTCTGTTGTTCAGAGTTGCTGAGTTGTACAGGAAGAGATACCTCATCTTTCTCTCCTGTGGAACAGCTGGTAGATTCAAACTACATGACTTTGGGTTTGGCAGCACAACTTCTTACCCCTAAGCCACCAGAGATGTGGGTCGCAGCACTCCTGAAGACCATGCCACCACAGTTCAAATACACAAAGTAAAATAAATTTACCAAACTAAAAATAGGGAGCTAGAGGTATCAGTGTATAAACAAGGGTGACTGTTTCAAAGCAGAAAGAGAGGATATGCAGTGTAAAGAACTTCCAAATGTACAGGAAGTCAAGGTGAATAGTTTTAGATTTGAAAATAAAACAGTGATTCTTGGATGGTAATCAGAGATGGGGAGGGAGAAAGGTAGAGGGAAGTACAAATTAATGACGAGATCATTTCACTCACTCATTGCTGTTGGGTTGGAACAAATCCACAGCCAACCCTCCAGCAGTTTCTTGGGGATTGCAAATCACACAGGGGGAGGCGGCTCACAAACACATATCTTATGTGTGGGGGGGAGGTTAATATTTAATAAGGGGATGATCAGCACAATTTTACTAAAGAAAAGGAAGACACAGAGAGATACACATGAAATACAGTCAGTACAGTACAGACAGACAGACGGATGGTATTTCTACAATCACATTGTTGTGGTTGTTTAATGTTGAGTCATTAAACTCAGAGATGATCCTCCAGTAGATTTTTAGAGGCAGATCACACGGGAGGAGATTGCCCATCTTTCTCTAGTGGATTTGAACCTCAAGACTTCAGGTTGGAAGCACCACTCCTTCCCGTTAACCCACCAGAGCTCTATCCAATCATATTAGAGAGCTCTGATGTCTTAGTAGTAAGAAGTTGCTGTCAACTCTAAGCAGGTCGCACCAGCTGCTCCATTGGAGAGAGATAGGCAATCTCTTCCCATGCAATTCACAGCCTCTGAAAAAAAGGTCAGCTCTGAGTAGGTTCCTACTCTATGGTCCATAACAATACATACAACCATAGGCATACCAGAGGCAATGGAAGCAACGCTTTGTAAGCTTCCTAATCATTAACCAAATACTCTGAGGGAATCAGCTCCTAGTTTTAGGGCATTGGAAGCACAGTCTTAGGATCTCTCCAGGTCTACAGAATGAAGCAAAGATTAGTGGCACTAACTCCTCAGCTGTTAAGGACCTCTCTAAAGTACTCAGGAGCAGCAGTGTCTCTCTGGAGACTAAGGTGCGCCTGATACAGGCCATGGTCTTTGCAATCGCTTGTTATGCATCAGAGAGTTGGACAATGACTAGGGAGGACAGAAGGAGAGTTGATGCTTTTGAGCTGTGGTGCTGGAGAAGAGTACTGAATGTACCATGGACTACCAAGAAAACAAATAGATTCATCCTGGAGAGGATTAAACCAAGCTACTCCTTGGAGGCAAGGATTCTGGGGCTTCGTCTGACATACTTTGGACATGTTGCCAGGAGGGACGGGTCCTTGGAGACGGACATCATGCTTGGGAGGGTGGAGGGACAGCGCAGGAGGGGAAGACCCTCTATGAGATGGATTGATTCGGTGACTGGGGTAATCGGGATGGGTGTGTCAGAGGCAGTGTGGTTGACGAAGGATAGAGCAGGGTTTGGGGCTGTTGTGCATAGGGTCGCTATGAGTCGCAAACGACTCGACGGCACATAACAACAACAACAACAACTCCTCAGAGCTGAAAATATCTTTAAAATGCTAACCATTTAAGACATGAGAAAGATGTGAATATTCTACCTAAGTTCCAGGTGCAGAAGTCAGGAAATGCAGAGGTGAAACATTTTCTGCAGGTCTCACTGGAACCCACCCACCTCACGGCCCTGCCCCTCACCTGCCAGGTGATGAAAGCTGATGAATGACACAGACCCACTGGGAAAACATTCAACATCTCAAATGCCAGAAGCTGCCTAACAAGGAGAAGCATCTAGTTAGTACTGACTTATTCATCTTCAGAGATTCATTTTCAGAGAGGAGACTGTCACCAGAAGACCTGACATCATTTCATTTTGCTTCTGCCCTCATTCTTTGCCATTTAAAGTTTCCCTTGAGAAATGCTAAATAAATGCTGCTAAGAATTCTGCAAGAAGAATATTTCTTATACAGGTGGGGTTTGGTTTTGTTTTTTAAAAGAAGACTCAGAAGCCATTCTCTCATTATTAGAATGTATGTTGCTACATTTTCATACAAAAGTAAGATGACAGTCATTTATAAAGCACAGCAGCCTTATAAACAAGCACTTCCATCCACGTCGTGCTTCATTTTCTATGCGAGACTGTCAAACGCCTAATGATCCTCACAGGAGGCAGAAAAACAAGCACAGACTGAATCACTTAGCAAATATTAATCAATCATATTCCATGTGGCAGACACAGGCTAAAACCACAGACTTTGTAAATGTCAGAGTCAGAAATGAAGTCCAGTTTTCATCACCACCCGGCTCAGGCCTAGCCCGGCTTGGCTTGTCCCCGCCCGGCACAGAGCTAACACAGGCGTGATGTCACCTCTGGGGCAAAGTGATGCCAGCTGACTGAAGGTTGGCCTGGATGTTGCATTGTCCATCCAAGCAGCACAGCAAACCCAGGGTGATGGCCTGGGCCTGGACCACAGCACAGCTGTCTAACACCCCACCTAGAGTCCTACTGACTTCATGACTTGAAGACTATAATTTTGGGAGCTCTGGTGGCCTAATGGGTTAAGGAGCTGTGCTGTCAATCAAAGGGCAGGAGGTTCAAATCCACCAGCTGCTCCATGTGTGATTTACTGCCTCTGAAAACCCATTGGAGGATCTGCCATGAGTCAGTTCCAACTCAATGGCAAAACAACAGCACAGCACAACAAGAACACACTACAGTTTACATGACAATGTTGTGGCAAGTAGAACAGTGACAAATGCGCCATTTTTATGCTAATGTGACACATAAAACTACACTATCAAAAAGAATTTTACCCTACACTATGTTTCCACTGGTTACACTTGGCAGTGACAATGTTGGTCAGGCTAAAGTCTTAGCCATGAACTTCACCAAGCAGAAGCCCCAGTCCATCTCAGGGTCAAGTAGGGAGCTCAGGCTTCCGGCCTTCGCAAGGCTGTAACATAACAAGGTACATGAAAGGCCCTGTTACGGTAAGACCAGGTCTGGGCCTCCACCCCCACTAGTAAGGGTTATCTTCATGCCCATCCTGCTGTATCAATGGAGACCAGCAAGTGAGTCAGGATTTCCATGTTCATCCACAGGTAATGAGACACCTCTCTCTCCACTAGGAGAGTCATGACAGAGGCGCCCTAGTGGGGGGCTAAAAGCCCCAGCTTTGTCAGTAAGAGTGAGAACCCCTCTGTGTCAACAGAGAGCATGTCTACCTCTACCTGGCAAGAATGAGGTGAAAAGTCTTCCTTCTCCTTCTACAGCTAAAAAAAAAGGTTTAAATGAGATCCAAAGTCTCATTAAAAATGGCAGATGACCACATGAGATCACAGAATAGAAGCTGACTATACATCATTAAATAACTCCCAAATTAGATCCCAAATTGCCAAATTAAACAACTAACTTCCAAACACAGAATCGGAGCCCAGCCAAGCTGACACATAACCTAACCCATCACAGCCACCACCTCCCTTGCTTCCTACCTTGGCATTCATTGATGCCAAATGAACATCAGAGATATGGAAATTAATCTGCTAGTGGATATTTTACTACTGTTGTAAATGCGAAATGTCAGACAATAAGAGAGCCGATTAGTTAAGATAGGTTATGTGACTGAAACAGACCTTTCCACATATGAATTTGACACCATAAATGAACTGTACCTGGGGAAAGAGTGAGAGACACACGAGGACAGGCAACTCTACCTCCACTAACTCGAAAAGGGAAATTGCTCCTGTCAAGAGCATCCACAAAACAAAACCAATTAGCACAAGAATATCCCCCCCACACTCTCCGGCCCATGTCTACTAATTCTAACAGCAATCCTTCTGTTCTGGGTGCTAAATCCATTGCAATGCTGACACAGACCTCAGAGAAACAGATTCCTTATTTGCAGGGGAGGGGTTTAAGAATTGATGCATTTAAGTTGTGGTGTTGAACAAGAGTCTTGAACATACACCATGGACCGCCAAGGAAAAACAGTATGTCTGTCTTGGGGAGGGTGAAACTAAGTTTCTCTTTGGAGGCGAGGATTTTGAGGCTCTGTCTTACCTACTTTGGGCACATGGCCAGGAGGGACTGGTCCTTGGAGATGGACATCATGCTCAGAAGGGTGGAGGAGCAGGGCAGGAGGGAAGACCCCAGATAAGATGGATTGATACAGTTACTAGGGCAATGAGGAGTAGGTGTGTCGAAGTTAGTGAGACTGGCTCAGGATAGGGCAGGCTTCATTCAGAGCTGTTGTACACGTGTTTGCTATGAGTCACAGGCAACTTGACAGCACATACCAACAAGATTAGGAAAACAACTCAGGTTGGCAGCAGGAATCCATTTCTCTGACAGGAAAACTTCTGAGGTGTGTTCACAGGCTCTTCAGCCTTCAGCCTTGCAACTTTAGGTTAGTCCTGTCAATTATGGCATCTCCCCTGGTCCCAGTCCTCCAGCAAGCATGGGTAAAAGCGTGGGGCAGCTGTCCCAGGTCAGTTCTGTCTTACATCACATCTCTGGTGATTCAGGTCATGGTCTTTACAATCACTTGCTATATATCTAACAAAGGCTTAGACAGTGAATAAGGATGACAGAAGAAGAAACAATGCCTTTGAGTTGTGGTGCGGAGAAGAATCTTGAACATATCATGGACCACCAAGAAAACAAATAGGTCTGTCTGGGAGAGGCTGAGACCAAGTTTCTCCTTGGAGGTAAGGATTTTGAAGCTCCATCTTACATACGTTGGGCACATGGCCACGAGAGACCAGTCCTCGAAGAAGGACATCATGCTCAGAAAAGTGAAGGGACAGCGCAGGAGAGGAAGACCCTGGAAGAGATGGATTAATACAGTAACTGGGACAATGAGGGTTGGGGTATCAGAATCAATGAGAATGGCTAAAGGCAGGGAAGGCTTCAGAGCTGCTGTACAAGGGTCGCCATGGGTCACAGGTGACTCAATAGCACATAACAACAACAAAACTGCATAACTGCAGGAGGGTTTGAATCTTTCTTTTTTTTTTTTTATGGCCTGGCGATGCCAGATCTGCTCCGCTCTTACCGACTTTCACTTGGTAGCGGTAATGAACCATGAACCAGAAAGCCGCGGCACGTGAGCCACCGTGCTCCACTGGTGAGCTACATCTCCAGACCCGAGGATTTGAATCTTAGCATTATCAGCTGAGTGCCTAACCATTATGCCACCAGGATTCCATTTATACCTGTGAAGGAAATTTACTTTCTCATTTAAAAACTTCCAAAAATGAAATGTGAGGCAGCCTCACAGGGCAATCCTGCCAAACATTTAAAAAAGAATTAACAATTCAACACAATCCCTTCCACAAAATTAAAGATAAGGGAACATTTCCCAATTCATTTTAGGAAATTAATCGAACCAGGTAGCAAAGGCAGGCAAAACTATATGTGAAAACTACAAAAGAATGTATTTCGTGAATATAAATGGAAAAGAATTTGAAAAAGGAGACCATCTACTTAATTCCAAAAACTGAGTTATATACCTAATAGTAATCAAAGCACTTTGGTGGAGTAGTTTCTGGGAAGCTCAGTGGCTAACAGAAAGGTCTTACGTTTCTGGCTGCTGGACTTTACCAACCCTCAGAAGAGAGAGTGGCCATCTCCTCCTGCATGATTCACAATCTCGGAAACCCAGTGGAGGCTCAGTTATGAGCCGGTTCTGACTCGATGGCAATGGGTTGAGTAATAGTAATCAAGACCATGTGGTTTGAGGGGTTTAATTTTTTTTTTTTAATAATACTTTGGGCAGGTGGCCAGAAGCGACCTACCCTTGGAGAAGGGCATCATGATTGGAGGGGTCGGGGGACAGTGCTGGAGAGGAAGCCCCCGGATGAGATGGGCTGACACAGTAACTGGGGCAACGGGGGCAGGTGTGCCGGAGTCAGTAAGACTAGCTCAGGACAGGGCAGGCTTCAGAGCTGCTGTGCATAGGGTCACAGACAAATTGATGGATGGCACATAACAACAATAATTGCTTTAAAATTCAAAATTCATACACACTGTGTTTCATTCATACACATTGTGTTACACATATTCCTTCATTCACACTGTGTTTCAGACAATCATTCCCATACAGTTTATGAAATTAATCACCATTGATCTATGGCCACTATCACCCTGTCCTTTCAGGTCCCCACTGGATCTTTCCTAATTCTTTCACTCATCCACCCCCTACGTCTGTCCACCAAACTCTGGAAGACCACGTGTTTTTGATGCAGGAGACACACATAGAGCAATGGGATAGCGCAGAAAACCCAGAAGTAGACCTACTCAAATATGCCATGGTTGTTTTAAACAAAAATGCAAACAAGAGAAATTCATGGAGGAAAGGCAGATTTTCAACAAATGGAGCTGATCAATTAAATCCCCACAGGCAAAAGGGGGGAAAAACACAACACACAAAATCTGAACCTTGACCTAAGTAACAAATCTTATAAAAAAATTAATTCAAAACAGATCATGGACTCAGTTATTCAACTGCTTGGAATACACCCCAAGACAATGAGTAATGAGGCACAGAGAGAGAACTGTACACCAATGTTCACAGCAGTGTTATTCACCATCTTAAGAACATGGAAACAGCCCAGAAGTCCAACCACAAACGAATGGATTGAGAAATTATGGTACATTCACATGATGGAATACTACACAGCAGAAGCAATGACTTTGTAAATCACTACCTAACTTGGGAGGGACTGGAGAGTATTATGCTGAGTGAACTAATTCAATCCCAAAAGGACAAATACTGTATAGGACCATTACTGCAGAAATAGACAACTAGTAAACCACGTATGAGGATCTAAGGGAAGGGAGAGCAGAGGGGTGAGGATGAGGGTGAAGGGGAATCACAGGGTCACACAATTTGATGGGTGGAGTGAGGGATGGGTTAAGGAAATGGGAAAGAACCAGTGTGAAAAACAATGTATATGGAATCTGTAAGTAAACCAGTAGAAAATAAAAAGTTTAGAAAACACCCCAAACACATCATGGATTTGGATGTAAAATGTAAAACTTTGAGAAAGAAAAAAACAACAAAAAATCTTCAAGATCTAGAGTGAGGAAGAGTTTTTAGAGTGAACACCAAAACCACAATTCGTAAAAAGGAATTTTTTATAAAATGGACTTTATTAAGATGTAAAAAGCTTTCATAAAAGCTGTTACTTTGTGAAAGAACTTACCAGAAGGATGAAAAGACAAGTAACAAGACTCAAAGGAATTTCATGCTAACTACATATCTGACAAAGAACTAGAATTAAGAGCAAATAAAGAATTCTCAAAATTGAATTTAAAAGACAAAAACAATTCCATCAGAAAACGTGCCAAAGGCATGAGAGACAATTTCATGTCAATGACAACTAAGCACGTGACAAGATATTCAATATCATTAACCATCAGGAAAATGCAAATTAAAGCCACAGGGGTATCACTATATACCTTTCAGAATGGCTTTAAAGAAGAGATACTACCTACAACCAGGAGAGGATAAAATAGATGAATGGGAACCTTCTAAGAATCAAATCCCTATGCACATCCAAAAGCTTCTCCAGCAGGGTAAAAAGGAAAGCCACAGACTGAGAAAGAAATTTGGTAATGGCATGTCTCATATGGGACTTATATCTAGAATTTATAGAATACTCGAGCACTACAACAAGATAAAGGTAAACAACCCAATTATGAAATGTGCACAGAATATGAACAGACACTTCACCAAAGAAGATATTCAGATGGCCAACAAGCACATGAAGAAATGTTCAAAATCCCTAGCTCTAAGAGAGATGTAAATCAAAACAATTATGAGATCATTTCACCCCAGTAACAATAGCAAAACCCAAAAGCAGCAAACAACAAATGCTGGCGAGGTTGTGCAGAAATTGGAACCCTTATTCACTGTTGGTGGGAGTGTAAAATGGTGTAACCACTATGGAAGGCAGCATGGCACTTTCTCAAAAAGTTGGAAATAAAAATACAATTTAATCCAGCAATTCCACTACTATGAATATATCCTAAAGAAATCAGAACCGTTACCCAAACAGATATATACACACCCATGTTTACTACTGTGTTGGTCACAACAGCAAAGAGATGGAAACAACCCAGTGCCCATCAACAAACAAATGGATAGAGAAGCTGTGGTACAGTCACACAATGAAATACTATGCAGCATTGAAAAACAAGGAACTCATGAAATATTATACAAAATGGGTGACCCTGAGGGACATTATGTTGAGTGAAACATCTCAGTTACAAAAGGACAAAAACTGCATTATGCCACTGTTATAAAATAGAACCAATATTGGGGTTGGGGGAACCTAAGAAAAGAGGGGATAAATAACGTACACAACATTGAAACAGATGAGGGAGAGAACTATTTAAAAGGAATATATGATTAAATATTATTTGTATGATAAGAGTCTAGAATAAGAGCCGAATAGTAAAGTGGACTGAGGGGGATTGTATAAACAAGGAAGGTTTTTGCACACCCATGTTTATCATGGCTTTGTTCACAATAGCAAGGAGTTGGAAACAACCTAAGTGCCCATCAACAAACAAATGGATAGAGAAGCTGTGGTACAGTCACACAATGAAATACTATGCAGCATTGAAAAACAAGGAACTCATGAAATATTATACAAAATGGGTGACCCTGAGGGACATTATGTTGAGTGAAACATCTCAGTCACTAAAGGACAAATACTGCATGGTGCCACTGTTGTAAAGCAGGACTGACCTCGGGGTTGGGAGGAGACTGAGAAGGATGGGTTCAATAATGTATACTGCATTGAAACAGATGAGGGAACAAACTGTTTAAGAGGGAAAATTATTAGGTATTTTTGTTATGACAGGAGTCCAGAGTGAAGGCTGTACAGTGGAGTGGAGATGCGGGGAGGGATTGTAAAACAATGAAAGAATTTTTCTTTTACTTTTCCAAAAGGGTAGTATACTGGCAGGGAGGGGTGGGAGGGGAGAAAAGTGCAACAATGAATGAATGGAAATCCAAGTTCTCTATAAACTTTCATTAACATCTCAATCAAAAAAACCCCATGCACATACACATATATATCCAGTTGAGCCAAACAGTTAAATATAAAAATACAAAATTTAAAAACAAGAATACTTGATTACTTCTGACTTCTTTAAGAAGGAACTGTAAAGAGACTATACAAGGATGTTATAATAGAGGATGGCAATTTTTTCCTGGTAACAATTTTTTCCCTATATTCTTTAGCAAACAAAGCCCTCTGTGAGTTTGCAGTCAATAAATCAAAGGATGCATATAAAAGAAGAGACACTAATAATATCAAAGGGAGCTCTGATGGCTTAGTGGAAAGGAGTTGTGCTGCCAACCCAAAGGCACACTGTTTGAACCCACCAGCTGCTCCGAGGGAGAAGGATGGGCAGTCTCCTCCCATGTGATTTACTGATTCTGGAAACCCACTGGTGAGTAAGCTTTGGGTCATTTCTGATTCAGCGGTACCTAACAACAACATAACAATAATGCCAAACCTTTACTGGCAAAAACATAGAGAAACTGAATCGCTCATTACATTTCCGGTAGAAACATAAAAGAATGACTCTTAAAAAGTAGTTGACAGTTTCTTAAAGAACAAAACTGAAGAAGCAACTACCATCAACCCAACAGTAACATTCTTAGACATTTATCCCTGAGATGTGAAAACTTAATCACACATACATTAAAAAAAAACAAAACCCAAACTTGTAGTACATAAATGTTTATAGCAGCTCTCTACAATACCAGCAAGAACTAGAGATAATCCAGATGTCTGAGAATAGGTTAAATGGCTAAAGAAATTGTGATACATTTACATCCGGAAACAGAACCCATCAAAGGAAGGAGCAAACTACTGATATATGCAACTTACAAAAATGTCTGGAGTGAAAAAATTCCAACCCCTCAACACTACATATTATATTATTCCATTTCTGTAACATTTAAGTAGAACATTAAAGAAAAGCAAGCCAGATCAGGGCTGCAAGTTTTGAAAATAACTCCAATGATAAAATATTAAAAACCCATGTTCTTCTCTCCCTTTCAGGAAAGTGCTGAGGAGGAAGGGAGCAGGGCCCTCAGCCAGGGAGAGCTATCCCTCAGCTCTGCAAACCCAGCTAGTGGTTCCCAGCTCAGCTCACTTGATCCAGTAAACTACGCATACTGTCAAGCTTGGAGAACCACGGTCAGCATTCACCTACCCACTGGCCCATACACCTGTTATGTGCCATCAAGTCAGACCCAACTCATAGCTGACCCTCCAGCAGATTTTTAGAGGCAGTAAAGTATATGGGAGGTTGTCGCTGTTATGCGCTGTCGAGTCACCTGCGACTCATAGCGACCCTGACTCACAGCAACCCTATGTACAACAACCCTAAACCCTGCTCTATCCTATGCCAATGTCACTGTCTCCGACACACCTACCCTCATTATCTCTGTCACTGAATCAATCCACCTCATAGAGGGTCATCCTCTCCTGCTCTATCCCTCCACCCTCCCAAACATGACATCCTTCTCCAAAGACTGGTCCCTCCTTGCAACATGTCCAAAGTATGTCAGACAAAGCATCAGAATCTTTGCCTAATGTAATCCTCTCCAGGATGAACCTGTTCGCTTTCTTAGCAGTCCATGGTATATTCAATACTCCTCTCCAGCACCACAGCTCAAAGGCATCAACTTTCCTTCTATCCTCCCTAGTCATTGTCCAACTCTGATGAATAGCAAGTGATTGCAAAGACCATGGCATGTATCAGGTGCATCTTAGTCTCCAGAGTGACACCACTGCTCTTCGGTACTTTGGAGAGGTCCCTAACAGCAGGCTTTCCCATCACAATACATCTTTTAATTTCCTGGATGCTGGTGTTGACTATGGAGCCAAGCAAACTAAAGCTGTTAAAAATTTCAATCTCTTCACCATCCATCCTGATGCTGCCAATTGGCCCAGTTATGAGAATCTTTGTCTTCTTGATATTTAGCCTCAATCCATATTGAAGGCTGCAGTCCTTGACCTTCTGCAGCAAGTGCTTCAGGTCCTCCTCAGTTTCAGCAAGCAGGCTTGTGTCATCTGCATATTGCAGATTGTTGATGAATCTTCCATCAATCCTGATGCCACATTTCTCCTCATAGAGCCCAGCCTCCTGGATAATCTGTTCTGCATAGAGATTGAAAAGGTATGGAGATAGGATATATCCCTGGCATACACCCTTCCCAATTTTGTACCATGCAGTGTTTCCTTGCTTTGTTCTGATGACTGCCTCATGATCTAAGTATAGGTTTCACATTAGCACAATCAAGTGTTCTGGGATTCACATTCTTCTCAGAGTCAGCCACAGTTTGTTATAATCCACACAGTCAAACGCCTTTGTATTATCTATGAAACACAGATAGACATTCCTCTGGTACTCCCTGCTTTCAGCCAAGATCCATCTAACATTAGCTACAATATTCCTAGTACCACGACCCCTTCTAAGCCCATCCGGAACTTCTGGCAGTTCTCTGTTGATGTGCTGTTCCAGTCATTTTTTTTATAACCTTCAGTAGAATTTTGCTTGCATGTGATATCAATGATATTATTTGATAATTTGCACACTCTGTTGGGTCAACATTCTTTGGAATGGGAACATATATAGAACTCTCCCAGTCAGTTGGCCAAGTCGTCCTCCAGATTTATTGACACAACTTGGTGAGCACGTCCAGGGCAACATCTTTTATTCTATATATCAATTGGTATAACATCAGTTTTTGCCAGTTCCTTCAAAGCACCTTGAACGTCTTCATTCATCACCATAGGTTATTGCTCCTACGTTGTTTCATTAAATTCTTCTGTATCTGCCAATTCATTTTGGTACAGTGACTCTTAAACTCTTTCCATCTTTTTTTAATACTGCCTGGACCATTTCATATCCTGCCCAAAGCATCTGTAAGTATAGCAACTTGAGGTTTGAATTGCTATATGGGAGGAGCATGTCTATTTTTTCTACCAAGGAGCAAATGGTGGATTCGAACACATATCTTTGAATTGGAAACACAACTCCTTATCCACTAGACTATCAGAGCCCCTGCATAAATATATAGACTACAAATTAGAACTTAAAATGCACAAGCAACAGAGGATAAACTCATACACTTTCAGAAGGGATATTAAATGGTATCATCACTACAGAAAGCAATTTGGTGCTTCCTTGGAGAGTTGAGAATAGAAACACCATTTGATTCAACAATCCCACTACTAGGTGGCTGATAGGAACTATCAAGTCAGAACCAACTCATTGCTGACCCTCCAGCAGGTTTTCTGAGGCAGAAAATCACACAAGAGGGAGCTGCCACAAAGCAACTGATGGGATTCAAACTGCATGCCTTTGGGTTGGCATTACAACTCCCTACCACTAAGCCAGCAGAGCTCCCTATTACTAGGTGCACATCCCAAAGACACAAGAGTTGTGACATGAACAGATATACGCACACCCACGCTTACTGCAGCATTATTTACAATAGCAAAGAGATACATACCCAAATATTATAAGTAGAAGTTAAAGGTGTCTGCGATTTGCTTCAAAATAAATGGGGTGGGGAGGCCACATATTGATACAACAATGAGATTAGTTGATGCTGGGTGATGGAAACATGGAATTAATTATACCAACATATCTATTTTTTAATGTGCTTTTGCAATGCCACAATTACAAGCAGAATCCTTAGGCGCTATATCTTCACTCTACTCTGCGGGGCCACGATGAACAGCTGTGTGAACGGCTCTGGTGACAAAGGGGACTTTCTCTTAGTTAGCAGGTTGGAGGAATGAGGCTTAACACTAACTGCCTGATGATGAGGAAAAAAAGAGGAGATATTGAGATCTCCAGGGTACAAGCCTGGCTCTATTATTAGCGTGCTGTGGGTCTACGGTGCCACATTCCACTACACAGAACTGTTCAGGATATGTGAACAGATTTGCAAAAAAATCATCATACAATCTTTGTCACTGTAGCCACAACCTACTTAAAATTTCACCAACCTAGATTCTGTCTCAACAAGTGACCGATTAGCTTGGAATTGCAGCAGCACTAAAATAAAACACTACAAGAAACAAATTAAGATTGTTGTTATTGTTGTTGTTGTTGTTGTTGTTGTTGTTGTTGTTGTTGTGTGCTGTTGAGTCGCCTGCGCCTCATAGTGACCCCACATACAACAGCCCTAAACCCTCCTCTATCCTGTGCCAATCTTACTGTCTCTGACACACTTATCCTAATTACCCCACTGAGTGAATCCATCTCATTGAGGGTCTTCCTCTCTTGCACTGTCCTTCCACCCTCCCAAGCATAAGGTCCCTCTCCAAGGACTGGTCCTACTTTGCACCATGTCCAAAGTATGTCAGATGAAGAATTCTTGTCTTCAAGGAGTAGCCTGGTTTCACCCTCTCTAGGATGAACCCAGATTCCAAATCAAGCAAAAGCTTGAAATGGCCCAAATTTGGGTCAATTTGGGAAATACTTAACACAAAACTTTCAGGCTGGATCAATTACAGTTTTTTATTTTTATTTTTAATTGTGATTTTAACAAAAGCTTATAGAAAAGTTGGGTTTTCATTCATTCATTGTTGCACATTTCCAATTATACATTTAAATGCACAGATTAGAACATGAGTTTAAAGATTCATAGCGAGAAACAAGGAACACCAGTGATGACGGGGAGAGTATGGTTACAATGTGGGGACTGGAAATCAATGTGGTCAAACCATTACATATGATTAGTTATATGGAATACCTATCTGCTCTGTAAGCATCCACTCAAATTACAAAGGTGAAAATAAGCAAAATAAACTGAGCTGAGGAAAAAAACCCAACCCATCTCCAAACCTATAAAGATTCCTAGCAAGACAAAGAATGTATTCTGTGATTCCATATTTTCCCTTCCTGACCTCTAGTTACATGGGAGGAGATGTTCTGATCTAAAAAGAGTCTCCTCTCAAGCTTCAGTTGAAGCCGACTCTGAAGGTTAAACGCCTCTCTGACCTCCTGGAAAGTCAACGGCTCCATGCTATGAGCATCTCAGACTTTTCTCACAGACACAACCTAGGAAGCAGTCCTCGCTCTGCTCAGGCATGCTCACACTTCCACTCATCAACAAATCACTCAAGCAGCTGGACTTTATAAAAAGAGGATGTGGCATCAGGATCAGAGGAAGACTCAGCAGCAGCCTGTGTTGTGCAGATGGCACAACCTTCCTTAATGAAAGTGAGGAGGATTTGAAATGTTTGCTGCAGAAGAGCAAAGACTACAGCCTTCAACATGGGCTACGTCTCAGTAATGACAAAACAAAAATCTTCACCACCCAGGCAGTGGGCGACATCATGATAGAAAGAGACATGATTGACATTGTCAATGACTTAATCTTGCTTGGATTCATAATCAATACCCAAGGTATAAAACAGTTAGGAAGTCAAAAGGTGTGTTACATTGAGAAAGTCCGCTGTCAGGGACTTCTTCAAAGTGTTGAAGAGCAAAGATGTTCGTTTGAAGACTAAGGTGCATCTGATCTAAATCAAGATCTTTTCAAACACCTGTTATACATCTGAAAGTTGGACAATGAATAAAGATGACAGAAGAGGAATTAATGCCTTTCAGACATGGTATTGAAGAAGAGTATGTAGTATTGAACATCCTATGGGATGTCAAAAGAATGAACAGGTCTTGGAAAAGGTACAGCCAGGGTGCTCCTTGAAGGCAAGGAGAGTGAAACTTTGTCTCACAAACCTTGAGTATGTTGTTAGGAGGGACCAGTCCTTGGGAAAGGACATCTGGCTTGCAAAGTGGAGGGTCAACAAAAGGACGAGAAGCCCTTCAAGAGATGGACAGACACATGACTGTAGCGGTGGGCTCGAGTATGTCAGAGATGAGGAGGAGGGCACAAGGTAAGGCGGGGTTCGGATCCATTCTTCATGGGCCACTCTGAGTCACAGTCTATCAGACAGCACATAACAACAGCATGGTGCTCCCTGACGGCCTGGGGCACACCGGAGAGGCATGGACCCAGTGCAGTGAAGAGGACAAACGAGGAAAGGTGGAGGATCGGCGTAGGAGAGGAAGACCTTCAATGAGATGGACGGACGTAGTGACCACAGCAAAGGGCCTGAGAGTGCCGGAAATCATGAGACTGGCACAGGGTAGGACAGGGTTCCTATCAGTGCTCCATAGGGTCACTGTGAGTCACATAACAACAATAAGTCACAGCACAGAACAACCGTTGTGAGATGACTGGCTATGCAAGAAAAGGAACTTAATCCATGGAGATGCTAAGATCTAAGGTGTGTCCATGTGGACAGAGAACGAGACTCGCTGAGAGGCTCAGTGACAACGAGGGTTGCCTGCAAACTCGACTTCCAAGAGCAAAGTTTTCTAGCATTTGGAGTTGTCTAAAGGACAGCAAGTGTCCTTGGAAAAGGACATTATGTTGGAGAGATGGACGGAGGACCTGCGACAGGAGCCGCTGACATGGCGACTGAAGCAAGGGGCTCCAGTGTGTCAGCGATGATGAGGATGGTGCAGGATGGGAGAGGGCTCCCATCTGTCATTCATAGGGTCACTCTGACTCGTACTCATTAGCACTTAACAACAACGAAATACTGGCTTCTGTTGTAGGAACAAGCTCGAAGATTGCTTTCTGTTACCTAAGAGGTTTGCAAGGGTGGTGGGACCTGATGTTTAAGCTCCCCTTCTACCGATAAAGACGTTCTGATCATCGTCCCAGGGGACTTAACCAGAGATCCGGAAAACCTCCTCAGATGCCCAGGTACCCAGGACACACCTGTCCTGTATGAATGTGGCTGCCTGACATTCACTGAACTCGATTCCTGTGTGCTGGGCCTTCTGGGAGAAAACATGGAACACACCAGCTCCTGCTTGTTCCCTTGAGCAGGCTACACAGGCGAACGGACAACACGCTGTAACCAAGCACAAACTGAGATCAGGCAAGGAGAAACAGCAGAAAGGCTGCCATCCGGTGTCTTAGGATTGGGTCTGAGGGGCTGCAGCTGGCCACATGGCACTGCACAAAATCCAGGCCAGAGAGAAGATGAGTCTTTCTGAAAGTAAAGAATGCCCTGCTTCCACCCCAAGACAGCAAAGTCTAGTTGTTATTGTTGTCAGATGCCATCTAATCGACCATGACCCACAGCGACCCTATGACTCTGTACCCTGGCCCGTCCTGTGCCATCCTCATCATCTCTAATACACTTCAGCCCATTGTCACAGCAGGCAGACAAATACAAACACGGAGGCGCCACAGGACTCAGAAGAAAGTAGCTTCTGTGACCACATCCAGCAAACCAATGTCATTTCCTAAGAACTGAAAATCCATGGGCGGCACCCTTCTGTTCTGATCTCTTCTTCTCAGGGTCGTTTATGAGTCGTAGTTACCTCTAATGCAAAACTTATACTTGGACCAGGAGGCAGTCGTCAGAACAGAGCAAGGGAACACTGCATGGTTCAAAATTGGGAAGGGCGTACCGCCACGGATGCATCCTATCTCCATACCTTTTCAACCTATATGCAGAACAGATTATCCGGGAGGCTGGGCTCTATGAGGAGAAATGTGGGGTCAAGATTGGTGGACGAATTATCAACAATCTGCGTTATGCGGATGACACAACCCTGCTTGCTGAAACTGAGGAGGACCTGAAGCGCCTGTTGCAGAGTGTCAAGGACTGCAGCCTACAATATGGATTGAGGCTCAATGTCAAGAAGACAAAGATTCTCACCACTGGACCAATTGGCAGCATCAGGATGGATGGTGAAGAGATTGAGATTGTACACAGCTTTAGTTTGCTTGGCTCTGTAGTCAACAGTCTTGGCACCAGCAGCCAGGAAATTAAAAGGTGCACTGCCATGGGAAAGTCTGCTGTTAGGGACCTCTCCAAAGTACTGAAGAGCAATGGTGTCTCTCTGGAGACTAAGGTGCGTCTGATACAGGCTATGGTCTTCACAATCACTTGTTATGCATCAGAGAGTTGGACAATGACCAAGGAGGATAGAAGGAGAATTGATGCCTTTGAGCTGGTGCTGGAGAAGAGTATTGAGAATACCATGGACTGCTAGGAAAACAGATTTGTCCTGGAAAG
Organism: Elephantulus edwardii; assembly: GCF_000299155.1. NCBI lineage: Eukaryota > Metazoa > Chordata > Mammalia > Macroscelidea > Macroscelididae > Elephantulus > Elephantulus edwardii. Next base: position 1,492,429 of record NW_006399901.1, on the reverse strand, counting down.
GGTTAAACCAGGTGGCTCCTTGGAGGCAAGGATTCTGAAGCTCCGTCTAACATACTTTGGACATGTTGTGAGGAGAGACCGGTCCTTAGAGAGGGACATCATGCTTGGGAGGGTGGAGGGACAGCGCAGGAGAGGAAGGCCCTCTATGAGGTGGATTGATTCAGTGACTGGGATAATTGGGATGGGAGTGTCAGAGATGGTGCGATTGGCACAGGACAGAGCGGAGTTTAGGGCTGTTGTACATAGGGTCGCTGTGAGTCGCAAGTGACTCGACGGCACATAACAACAACAACAGTTAACTCAATGGCATCTCATAACAGCAAGCCTTTCTGTTCCCACCACACAAATAACTCAGCAAAAGTGAAATCCCCACTCAGTTCCTCCAAGTCTCCCAAGATGGGGGGAAAGATACACCAACAGCCCAGCTTCCCTGCTGCCTGAGGGAAATAAGGACGCAGGGCTCTCCGCTTCACTGGCCCCAACTCACTAGTGGTAGCACAGGAAAAGGGGGAGCTGAGCCCCTAGTTCTGTCATCACACAATCCCATGCTTTCAGAAGCCTGCAGTCCCGTGGAAGGTGAGTCCATGAACATCTCGGGTCTAGCAAAGCCCCTATTCTTCTACCAAGGCGCTAGGTTAACAGGCATTTCCTGGGCACCTCGTGTGGCAGCCCGGGGCCAGGTCCATGGCTTTGCCGTATCTTCTCTGCTCTTCCATCCTCCAGCTGGCTCCTCCACCAAATCCTCAGGAGCTCGCCTAGCCCAGGCCTCTTATTTCATAGGGAGGAAGAGGCTAATGGATGTGATCATCAGACAGGAGGCTAGAGACTGGGGCACTGTTCACAACTCACACTCCTCTCCCTGCAGTTAGGAAGCTCTGGTGGCCTAGAGGCAAGGAACTGTGTTGCCAACCCAAAGGCACACGGCTCAAATCCACCAGCGGCTCTGCTGGAGTTGTTGATAAAGTGTTCTTGTTATGAGTATGACTCACAGTGATCCTGTGAACAACAGACCTGAACGCTGTCCTGTCTTGAGCCATCCTCATCACCTCTGACATGAGCCCACTGCTGCACTCAACGTGGCAATCCATCTTGTTCGAGGTCTTCCTCTCTCGCGCTGACCCTCTACCTTTCCAAGCATGATGTCCCTCTCCAAGGAACAGCCCCTCTAAACAACATGCCCGAAGTAGGAGAGACGAAGCTTCGCCATCTGTGTCTCCAAGGAGTGCTCTGGCTGCACCTTCTCCAGGACACATCCATTTGCCCTTTGGGAAGTCCATGGGGCGTTCAGTACTCTTCTCCAGCACCACAGCTCAAAGGCCTTCATCCTTCCTCTGTCATCCTTACTCATTCATTGTCCAGCTCTGTGACAGAAAGATGGACAATCTCCTCCTGTGTGATTTACTGCCTCTGAAAACCTGCTGAGCAGGGTCAGCTGTGAGTCAGTTCCAACGCGACAGTACATAACAACTCCCTGCTATTACACACCCACACCCTGTGTCATATGACTTGGCACGATCACTCACTCGTCTGGAGCACCGTTATCTTGTCGGGCCACCAAGACTGGATGTGGTGTGTCCCTCGATTTGACCCACAGAGTGTTGAAAGCCCTGTTGTCTTCATCTCTGAGTTTTGGGGTGATCTTGGAGCAGCTGATCCAGGATCTCAGTGGACTGAGGAGCCAGCCTTCTCCCCTCCTGTCAGCAAGCATACACAGAACTCACTGTTCTGGGGGTGACAGGGATAGCGTGAGGGGAAGTTCACAAGAGAGAGGAGCTGGATAAACGGAGAGCCTGAGAGTGAGTGGTGGATGAGCAGAAGGTCAGGAAGGAGCAACTTGAGAGTCAGAACGCTGGGCCTGTCAGCACCACGTGTCTGTCTGCTTTTGCGCTCCACCAGCTTCTCCTTCTGTCACCCTCATACTGTGTGCATGGAGGGGGCTGGCTAGTTGTAGAGCTGAGAGATGTGGGACAGGACCTTAGAGGCCTGTCCTCCCAGATGGAACCTCATGTCGGCCCAGGTAGCAGTTGCAGCTGTGCCTTAAAAACAACCTGTCATATCCTATTAGTGTAGATGTTGCTTAAAAGGGACTTGATTCTCCATTCTCTTTAAAGCTCTGGTGGCACAGTCCACAGGGAGCTGAACTGCTAGCCAAGAGCTTGAGCATGTCCAGAGGTTCGAATCCACCTGCAGCTACCTGGAGAAAAGAGAGGCAATCCCCTCCCACTGTGGTTTAAAGCCATAGAAACCCAGGGGTGGGAGAGGATGAGTTGAAATTGACTCAATGGCAATGAGCCTGAGTTGTTTTGGATGAAATCTAGAGGCTCCCACACCCCAACAACTAACGGCACCTGGCAGAGAATGTGGCCTGTTCTGTATTTCGACCTGGGGATACTGTTATAAAATAATAGTTGAGAAGAAGCTGGGTCATTCAACTTAGATAATCTTTAAACTTTGAGCCAAACCTTTTTTTTTAAAATTTATTTTATTTCATTATTTTTTGTGTGTACCATCAAATCAGATCTGACTGGTACAGGAGGAGATTGTTCCTCCTTCTCCAGCTGAGCATTCTGGTGGATTCTAACCGTGCATCTCTGAGATTGCAGTTGCAGCTTCTTGCCACTAGGCCACCAGAGCTCACCGAGCCAAAACTTTTCCCCGAGTCTACATTGATTCAAATAACTGTTACACTTAATTAGCAGTACAGCTATGTCTGCCTTGAGTACTGGGCTCTTTCAAAGATTTCTTCAAGAGGAGTCAAACCAAGAACATCTTGAAAGGTTAGAAGTGGAGCTTAGGAGGCAGCCTTGACTGTGGTAGAAAACTGAGGAAGGGGCAGTGGGAATGGCTACAGAGTAAGGAGAATGCAAACAGTATCACTGATTGCATTCATGTGGAGCTTCGTAAAATGGTATCTACTTCACTGTGTAAACTTTCATAAAAGTATTAAATGAGTGAAGAAGACCAAAGACTAACTGATGCCTTTGAACTGTTGGCAAAGGGTACTGAACATGCTGTGGGTTGCCAAAAGACCTAATAAATCTGTCTTGGTGGAAGTGTAACCAGGCAAAGATGTGAACCTTTCACATAGTGTAGGCTGGTTTTCAGGGGGAACCAGTATTTAGGGAAAGACATCATGGAGGACCTTCAACAAGATGGACTTGGCACAGTGACCCCAATGCTAGGCCTGAGCGTGCAGAGACTGGGAGGACGGTGAAGGACAGGCCAAGGCTTCCCTGTTAATCAGAGGGTCGCTTTGAGTCGTGGCTGAACCAAGGGCACCTAACAGCTCAACATCATTAAATTATAAAACAAAGAAACTGGATCATTCAGGAATGAGGGAAATACTGGGAAGCAGGAAGCAGGAGGAGTCCTAGAAAATATTTATGCATGCTGTCATTTTCTATCATTCAGCTGGACAACTAGATCCACAGAGGAACAGACAAAAGATAAAGGAGACTGAACTCTAATATAATTTATATATAAATTTATAATTTCCTTGAGGGAGTAGAATAGGGGAAACTAAGAGCAAGGACTCAGAAATTAGCCAGCTGGCGATGCAATTTATTAGCTGTGAAGTCTTTAATCTATTAAAGATGGTGAGACTTTGGCTCACATACTTTGGGCATGCTGTGAAGAAGAACGTGTGTGTGTGTGTGTGTGTGTGTGTGTGTGTGGCTAAAGACAGTATGCTTGGAAAAACAGAGGGTCACCAAAAGAAAGGGAGACCCTCAATGAAATGGACAATGACTGCAACAATGGTTTAAGCACAACAGACGTGACGATGATGTATGACTGGACTCCACTGTATACAGAGGTCACTATGAGTTGTATCTTAGTTCACTCCACAGCAACTAACCACAGCAAAAGAACTCACTTTCCTATCTGTAAAGCAGGACTGACAGAATTAACAATTTACAGACTTTTTGAGAGGAAAAAACAATGCAATAATCCATGTAAAGTGGTTAGAACAGGATCTGGCATATAGTAAAGACATAACCGTTATTAAGTAAATGTCAAGTCTTGTGTGGATACCTAGTTAAGACCACACTCTTGACAGTTTCTGAAGAGGCAAGGAAGGCACTCACATAGGGCTTGCCCAGGCCACCTCTTAATTGTCAGATAAGATAAATGCCAGTTATGCAGTATTTATCCTTTTGTGACTGAGATATTTCACTTAACAAAGTGTTCTCAAGGCTCCCCCAAGTTGTGTAATGTTTTACTATTTGATTGTTTTTTCAATTCTGCATAATATTCCATTGTGTGGATATGCCATAGTTTTTCTATCCATTCGTCTGTTGATGGGTACTTGGGTTGCTTCCAAAGATAGGGCAGACATGGGGGGAGGGTTGGAGAAGGAATAGGAAAGGGGTGGATAGATAATGAACACTGAATTGGAAGAGATGAGGGGGAAAGATATTTGAAAGGAATATATATTATACATTATACGTATGAGAACAGTTTGGAACAAGGTGGGGCATTGTGGGGGGTAGGAGAAGGGGAGGGAAGAGGGAAAATGTGCAACAATGAACAAATTAAAAAATAAAATAAGTACCAGTAAAATCTGAGGTTGCTCTGGGGATGCAGTCAGTCAGCAGAGAGTTTTACCACTAAGCCCCAAACAGCACCTCTCTGGTGATTCAAATCCACCAGCAGATCCTCAGGAGAATGATGGGTGATCCACACCCAGACCATTTACCAGCCCTGAAAACCCACAGGAGGTCAGCTAGGAGTCGGGTCCCATTTGATGACAATGAGAGAGTTGAATCTGAATTTCACATAAACAAAAAATAAATGCATTTGTTTAAGTCTCAAGTTATTGCATGCAACATACTTATATTGAAATTTTGTTTAGTGTTTATCTGAAACTCAAATTTAGCAAGACACACTGTATTTTCATTTGCTAAATCTGGAAATCTTACTTGGAACTGCCTTTGGCCTTAAGGAGGGTCTGGGCAGTGGTTTTTAATACAGACCTAACTCCCAGACCCCCAGCTGACAGGACCAGAAGCTGGCCCTTGATAAAGCAGGCCACTCAACGTCTTTTTCATAGAAATGAGATTCAGGTAAAGTCATGCAGTTCAAATCTACCATCTGCTCCATTACAGAAGATGGGTAATCCCCTCCCATGGATTTTACAGCCTTCGAAAACCCGCTGGAGGGTCAGCTATGAGTCAGTTCCAACTCTGCAGGACACAAAAACAGCAGGTTGCTGAGGCCAGACATGTAACCAAGAACTCAGCAGCTGAGGACAGCAACCATATTGTGACATAAGGCCAGAGAAGGGAAAAAAGTATGCTGCAGGTTAAACACTGTAGCCTTCAATATGGATTGCAATTCAAGGTCAAGTAAACAAAAGTCCTCCCCACTGGACCAGCAGGCAACATCAAGATGGCTGAAGAAAGGACTGAAACTGTCAATGACTTCGTCTCACTTGGAACCACAAATCAATACTCTTGGTACCAGCAGTCAGGAGATCAGGAGACATATTGCACTGGGATAGTTTGTAGTCAGGGACCTCTCCAAGTTAGCGAGGAGCAATGATGTCAATTTGTGGACTAAAGTGTGCCTGATTCAGGCCATGGTCTTTTCAGTTACTTGCTATGCATCTGTTGTTGTTGCTGTAGTTGTTATGTGCCATCAAGTTGCCTGTGACTCACACCGACCTGATGTACAACAGCTCTGAAGCCTGCCCTGTCCTGAGCCAGTCTCACTGACTCTTACACATCTATCTCCCATTACCCTAGTTCTTGTTCAAGCCATCTCATTCGGGGTCTTCCTCTCCTGCACTATCCCTCCACCCTTCCAAGCATGATGCCCTTCACCTAGGATCAGTTCCTTCTGGCCAGACAATGACTAAGAATGACAGAAGAAGAACTGATGTCTTTCAACTGTCGTACTGGAGAAGAATGCTGAATATCCCATGACATGCCAAAAGAGCAAACGGGTATATCTTAGAGAAAGTGCAGCCAGAGTGCTCCTTGGAGGCAAAGATGTTAAAACTTCATCTCACATACTTCGGCCATGTTGCGAGGAGAGGTTACTCCTTGGAGAAGGACATCGTGTTTGGGAAGAGAAAGGACAGCAAAGGAGAGGAAGACCCTCAACCAGGTGGGTTGACGTAGTGACTGCAGAAAGGGCCTTGAGTGTGTCAGAGATGGTGAAGATGGCACAAGATAGGACAAGGTTCAGATCTGCTGTTCACAAGCTCATGTACTCAACCTGACGGCACCTAACAATAACAGAAGCAGAAGCAGGTAAGAAGAGGGGCCAAGATGAGGAGCAAGGAATAATGCAAACAGCAGGCTCTGTCAAGTCATTCTAGCATCTCCAAAGAAAGCATCACCCTTCTCCTGCCCTGGAAAGTTTCTGCTGCTTAAAAAAGCCTAAGAAATCAAGGAAATTGCTGACCCAGTTCCTAAGCCTCACTCAACATGTCACAGGTTATAAATGTGCAGCCTGAGCACAGTCCTCGGGGAGTGAGCAGCCTGGTTTTCTGTTATCCTACGCCCCGCCTCACTAAATCAAAGGCTTAATTCTGTAATCTTCCAGCAGCGAACAGAATAAATCAATCAGAAAGACCTAGAAGTACTGGATGTGGTTGTGTATGGATTGCATCTCAACAGCAAGAAGACAAAAACCCTCACCACTGGACCAGCAGGCACCATCACGATGGATGGAGAAAAGACTGAAGCTGTCAACTATTTCATCTTACTTGGATCCATAATCAGCACCTTTGGTACCAGCAGTCAGGAAATCAAAAGATGTATAGCAATGGAAAAGTTGGCTGTCAGAGACCTCTCTAAAGTCCTGAAGAATAATGATGTCAGTTTAAAGACAAAGGTGCAACTGATTCAACTCATGATATTTTCAATAACATGCTATGCATCTGAGAGCTGGGCAATGAATAAGGACAACAGAAGAAATGATGTGTTTGAGTTATGGTGCTAGAGGAGAACACTGAATATTCCACACACAGTCATAAAGCAAACAAAAAAGTACAGGCAGAGGATAGTGAAGCTTCATCTCACGTGCCAGGCATGTTGCTGGGAGAGACTATTCCTTAGAAAGGGACAATATCCTTAGAAAGGTGGAGGGTCAGCAAAAGAGAGGAAGACCCTCAATCAGATGGGCTGACACTGTGACAGGGGCAACGGGCTCATGTATGTCATGAGATGTTAAGGATGGCACAGGACAGGACAGGGTTCAGATCTGTCGTTCATATGACTCTCCTAAGCGGAGTCATACAAGATTTAATGGCACCTAAGAAAAACAAAGCATATCATTGATTTTGCTTCTCTAGAAAACTCAGCTTTAAGCATGGCCTAGATAAACTCAAAAAGAAATAGAAAATGTCAAAATACTTACTAAGAAACTAAGAGATTGAACAAGTATTCAAAAAATCTCCCAACCACAGCAGCAACAAAAATAAAAAATTTATAACCAGATGGCTTCATTGGGAAATTCTGCCAAATATTTAAAGAAGACTCAATACCAATTCTTTTCCAATTCCTCCCAAATATAAAAGATGAAATAATACTTCCTCACCTATTCCATAAGGCCAGTATTAACAATATCAAACGCATATAGAAACAACACAAAAAATATTATAAACCAAGAAGATCGCTTATAAGTGTAAATATAAAGATCCTTTTTAAAAAATTCTTAACAAACACTAGCAAGCTAAATCTAATAGCATACAGAAAAGATTATACACAATGACCTACAAGGATTTATTCTACAAAAAAAAAACAAAACCAAAACCAATGTAACACACCACGCTAATCTAATGAAAATAAAGCAAAAATGACCATCTCCATAGACACAAAAAAGACATTTTAGAAAATCCAATATTATTTCATGATTAAAAAAAAATCAACAAACTAGGAATAAAGAGGAAACTTGCTCATTTGAGAAAGGGCATTTATAGAAAAGCCCAGAGAATATTCTCAGTGTTGAGATGCAACCCATATTGAAGGCTGTAGTCTTTGATCTTCTGTGGTAAGTACTAGGTCTTTATTTTCTGCAAGGAAAGTTGTGTCGTTGGCATAATGCAGGTTATTGTCTTCCTCCAATCCTTGTGCCACATTCTTCTTCACACAGTCCAGCTTCTTGAACAGTTTGCTCAGTAGACATAATGAATTGGTATGAAGAAAGGATACAGCCCTGATGCACAGCTTTGCAAAGTGTAAACCATGAGTTATTCCCCTGTTCTGTTCGAACAACTGCTTCATGGTCTATGTATAGGTTTTGCACCAGCAAAATTAAGTGTTCCGAGATTCCTGTTCTTCTCAGTGTTAGACATAATTTGTTATGATCTACATAGTCAAATGTCTGCATAATCATCAAAACCCAAACTAACATTTTTCTGGTACCATCTGCCCTCAGCCAGGATCCATCCTTCTGATAACAGGAATAATATCCCTCCATCTTTGGCCTCCTCTGAATCTAGCTTGAATTTCTGGCAGTTCCCTGTACATGTACTGTTCCAGTTATTTTTCAATAATCTGAAGCAAGATATTACTTACACATGATGTTAATGACATTGTGTGATCATTCCTATAGTCTGATAAATCACCCTTCTTGGGAATGGAACCAAATATGGATCTCTTCCAGTGAGTGGGCCATGCAGCTGCCTTCCCTATTTGCTGCCAGAGACTGGTGGCATGTCCAGGGGTGCATCTATTTCCTGAAACACCTCAATTGGACTCCATCAGTTCCTGAGGTCTCATTTTTTGTGAATGTCTTTTTGCAGCTTGAACTTCTTCCTTCAGTTCTATTGGTCCTTAGTCATATGCACTTCCTGAATTGGTTCAGTGTTGACTGATTCTTTTTGGTGTAGTAACTCTGTGTATTCCCTCCACCTTCTTTTTCTTTCTCTTTTTTATGAATTTTAATAAACATTTACAGAGATTTTGGATTTCCATTCATTCATTGTTGCACTTTTCTCCCTGCCCATCCCTCCCCACCAGTTCGCTCCTCTCTTTGAAAATAAAAAAAAATTCCTTCATTGGTATACAATTCTCCCTCCCTTCTGCCCCCCCCCTGCAGTGAGTACACTTCTCTATGCAACCTTAATTCTGGACTCCTGTGCTAACCATAATACTCAATCATATATCGCCTCTAATCTGTTCTTTCCCTCATCTGTTTCAATACAGTATACATAACTTATCCAGTTTTTTCTCAGTCTTACCCCAATCCTGATGTCAGTTTCATTCTACAACAGTGGCACCATGCAGTATTTGTCCCTTTGTGACTGAGATATTTCACTCAGCATAATGTCCTCCAGGTTCACCCATTTTGAATAATATTGCATGAGTTCCTTGTTTTTCAATGCGGTGTAGTATTCCATTGGGTGAATATACCACAGCTTCTCTATCCATTCGTTTGTTGATGGGTACTTAGGTTGCTTCCAACTCTTTGCTATTGTAAACAAAGCTGTGATAAACATGGGTGTGCATTCCATCTTCTTGTGATGAGCTCCACATCAGTCGAGATTTTGCCCACAGAATCCTTTAGTGTTATAAATTGAAGCTTGAATTTGTTCTTTAGTTCTTTCAGCTTGAGAAATGCAGAGCCTGTTCTTGACTTCTGGTTTTTCTCTGCACATTTCAGTATATTCTTTTGCTTTGTCTTCTCAAACTGCCCTTTGAAATCTTCAGTTTAACTCCTTTACTTCAGTATGTTTTCCCTTTGTTTTGGCTTCTTTATATTTCAAGGCAAGTTTCTGACATCCATTTTGACCTTTTCTTTCTTCTCTTTGTAATGACCTTTCATTTTCTTCACGGATGTTATTCTTAATATTATTTCACAACTCATCTGGTCATTAGTGTTCAATGTGTCCAATCTAGTCTTAAAACTATGGCCTTCAAGGTGGGCCTCAACATCAAGAGAACAAAAATGCTCAACACCAAGGGAAAAAAAAATCCTCATTACTGAACCAATAGGCAACATCATGGGAAAAAAGACTCAACTTGTCAACAATTTCATGTTTCACTGGGAAAATATGATGCCAAAGACTACTTACTCCCAAGTTCTGAACAGCAAGCAAAGGAGGTGCACCCGCTCCAAGCCATGATATTTTTAACTGCTTCCTATGCATCTGAAAGTTAGACCATGAATAAGGAAGCTCAAAGAAGAAGGGAGAACCTTTGAATTGTGGTGAGAGAAGAGTACTGTCAAAAAACCCCTACACTTCTGTCCTGAAGGAAGTAAAACCAAAGTGCTCCTTAAAGGCAAAAATGGTGACATTTCTTCTCTTTGGCATATTCCTACTTACTTTGGGCATATTCTCAGGAGGAACCAGTCCTTGAAGAGAGACATAATGGTGGGAATGAGAGAGGGTCAGCAAAAGAAAGGATGACCCTCAATGAGATGGACTGATGTAGTGACTACCAAAATGGGCTTGGGCATGACAGAGATCGTGAGGTTGGTGCAGGATAAGGCAGGGTTCAGATCTATTGTTCACAGGGTCTCTAAGGAGTTGCAGTCAACTTTAGAGCACCTAACAACAATGTCATCAAGGGTGAAAAACTTAACACCTTCCTCCAACACCAGGAACAAAGAAGTCAATTGTGGCCACTGCTACTGTGCTTTCAGCCCAAAAGCAGGTGGTTTGAATCTACCATCTGCTCCACAAATAAAAGATAGGCAGGTAGTGTCTGTATAGCCTCCTTCTCCCTTTAATGGTTGACATTTTCTTTTGGGAATCATCATCCACCAGGACTGCATCAGCTGCAGACATACTGTAAACAAATTTCCCACTCTGACCCATTGCAACTCTATGGCCTTCAGCACCACTGCGTCATTTACTCCATCTCCTGTCATGGCTACAACCAAACTATTCTTCTGTAAAGACTTAACCATTTCTGTCTTGGACTGGCCCTGTAAAACCCTGCAAACTTTGGTACCATTTGTGAAGGCTCTTGGACATCTATTGAATCCATTTCTCTTCCAGAGACCAAGAACTTACAGAATATAAATTCAGACAACTGGTGATTGTGGCTGCAGTCTCCTGTGAACCTCCAGTTACCATTCTTCTTATCAATACTCCCCAGGTAATGAGGACTGTAACAGCTTCTTTCTTCCAGGAGAATCAATGATTTCCCACAAGGCTAAGTGACATCAGCTGCCCCAGTTCAAGACCAGAAGCCAAAATAAGAACGCTGGGTCCTGCAGAACCATCTGGACCTTCCCTTGTTGATACAGAATCTCTCTGCTTGTGGGTGCCCTTTGCAGCCTGTTGTGGTAGGATTTTGAACTTTTCTATCCATTGCCTAGGGAGCTTCAGTGGTCCAGGGGCAAGAAGCTGTGCTACAATCCCAAAGGCACACAGTTCGAGGTCATGAGGTGGCCCGTGGGAGGATAAGCAATCTCCTCTCTTGTGATTAACTGCTCCTGAAAACCCACTGGAGGGTCAGCTATGGTTCCAACTCTATGATACACAACAACAACAAAAACAATCCATTGCCTTAGATCTGACCACACAACCAGGTGGCAATGTGTAAGTAAGAGAAACCTTTGAGGCTCTACCATCACCTCCAAGTTCAGTTCACCTGGGGCATGGTCTTCAGCTGCCTCAACCTCAGATACACGGTTCACCATTGATTGGCTTCTTCAACATCATCAACAGCTGTAAGACCAACCTAAGAAAGAGAGCTAACCGGACTGTAGAAAGACCATGGTGTGGCACGGCCTGAAGAAGCCAAGGTTAAAGATTTTGTTTGTTGGACAATTGAAGGAAGAGTTGATTCGGGGCTGCTACTATGAGATGAAGATGACTGAGGAAACCAGAGATTTCTTGCATTTGTGCCGCTGGACTGAACCTGAACTTTAACTGTATGATAGCCTATGGATTCTTCCCCTACCCCACCTGTTTCCCTAGTTTTACTCACAATTTTGAGTAAAAACAGGTTTTGTAAAGTCTGTGTGGTCATTTGCAATGAAAATCAGATCCAATGATTAGCAGAAGTAGCTGTAGCTAAGTGGGGGATACGTCAGACCTTATTGGGACCAGTTTTATACTGCAGATGTTGTTGATGGGGACAGTTCCCCTTAGTGGAGTTAATAGAAGATTCGTCCCTCTCCCACATGCCCTTGATCCTTTTACACAGAGATAAGCTGAAAAGACACTCAACTTTTCTGATACAGTCTCCTTGATGTCGGTCAAGACCCATCTTCTAGGGAGCAAGAAGTTGTGCTGCAATCCCAAAGGTGTGCAGTTTGAATCCACCAGTTGCTCCACTGGAGGAGGAACAATCTCCTCCTGTGCCAGTCAGATCTGGCTCGAAGGTACACAGCAAGGAATAAAAAAAGACCCATCTTCATTGCAAGTGCAATTCAGGTGCCTTCTGTTGGTTTCCCCATTAAAGTGCTATTTCTTTTTTTTTCTATATTTTATTAATTTTCATAAACATTTACAGAGATTTTGGGTTTCCATTCATTCATTGTTGCACTATTCTCT
>NW_006399901.1:1473720-1478129 GCF_000299155.1 Elephantulus edwardii | reverse complement strand
TACTGGCTCTGAAAACCTGCTGGAGGGTCAGCTATGGGTTGGGACACAACAATAACCATGCAATTAATTTAAATCTTTATTGTACATATACCTGCATAATTTCAAAGCCTCTAAATTCAGATATGAACTTGAGTGTGTCCACAATGGTGAGGATGGCGCAGGACAGGGAAGGCCCAGATCCACTGTTCGAAGGGTCACTATGAACCACAGTCACAACAGCACATAACACCAACCAGCGACCAGTGCCACCATACAGGCCAAGTCACCTCCTGGTGCCAGACCTCTATTTGCAGCTGGTAAGGAACCACCACCTTAGAATGAGGAGAGGGTCTCATCAATGGAAGACCCCCAAACTCAGACAAGGCAGCAGGAACGCTGTGCCCAACAGAAAGACAAACTTTATCATCTGGAACAAAGTCTCTAGCAAGCGTTTGCTCTGATTTTCCTTCATGTACACAGTGGCATTCTGGTGATACAAGTTTACTCAATTCTCCAAAAGATTTTTTTTTCTGAATGATTTTCCTGAACAAAAGCCACTGTAACAACGATTAAGATTGGCCCCAGTGACTGCCAACTATAACTAGAAACACACAATCTAGAGAGGATAAAATTGATTAATAGGACCTTCTAAAGATTAAATCCCTGTGTGCAATAAAAACCTTTTCCTAGAGAGTGCAAAGAAAACCTACTGACTGAGAAAAAATACTCGGCAATACCATCTCAGACAAGAGTCTCATATCAAAAGTTTACAGAATCCTACAGGACCTCCACAAGAAAAAAGACTGATAACACGATTACAAAATGAGCAAAAGACATGGAAAAACTTTTCACAGAGGAAGATATCTGGATGACCAAGAGACACATGAAGAAATACTCAAAATCACTGGCAATAAGAGACACACAAATTAAAACCACAATGAGATACCATCTCACTCCAGTAGCTGTGGCAAAGTTTAACAGGACAGCAAGTAATAAATGTTGGAGAGAATGTGGAGAGATAGGAACTCTTTCCCCCACCCCCAATTGATTTTAATGAAAGTTTACAGAGAATTTGGATTTCTATTCATTCATTGTTGCACTTTTCTCCCTTCCCTAGCCACTCCTCCCCCACAATTAGCTTTTCTTTTTGAAAAGTAAAAGAAAAAATTCTTTCATTTTTATTCAATCCCTCCCCCCAAGTCCACTCCACTATGCTGCCTTTGTTCTGGACTCTTGTCATAACAATAATATCTAATCATATATCCCTTTTAAACAGTTCTCTCCCTCATCTGTTTCAATACAGTATACTTTATTTATTTCATCTTTCTCAGTCTTCCCCCAACCCCTATGTAAGTCCTCTTTTATAAGAGTGGCATTATGCCGTATTTGTCTTTTTGTGACTGAGATATTTCACTCAGCACAATGTGAGAGGTAGGAACTCTTAAACACTGTTGGTGGACTGTAAAACAGTACAACCACTCTGGAAGGCAGCTTGGCATGTCCTCAAAAAGCTGAACACAGAAATTCCGTATGATCCAGCTATTCCACTGCTTGGAATATGCCCTGAGTAAATGAGAACTGAAGCACAGAGATTTGTACACAAATGTTCATAGCAGCCTTATTCATCATCTCAAAAACATGGAAGCAGTCCAAATGTCCAACAACAAAGAATGGATTGAGAAATTATGGTACATTCATACGATGGAATACTACACAGCATGTAGGAGCAATAATTTTGAAAATTACCACGTAACTTGGGAGGGACTGGAGAGCATGATGCTAAGTAAACTAACTCAGTCCCATAAGGACAAATACTGTATAAGACCATTACCGTAAAACAAGTATGATGCTCAAAGCGGGGAGGAGTGGGGAGCAAAGGGGTGAGGATGGGCAGGGGGCAGTTAATCACAGGATCACACAATTTGATGGGTGGAGAGAGGAGTGGGTAAAGGAAATGGGAATGATCTGATGTGAAACACAATGTATACAAACTCTGTAAGTAAGTATAAAGTAAAAATTTTATTATAACAAACAAAAAAAGAATTGCCACAGTGATGCACTGATACTCTGATGACTGCAGAGGAGCAGCAAACTAAGGGAATTTTTTAAAACTGAGAAATTTCTTTGCATCGTAGCCCATTTTCACTAATGTTAGACTCATTCCAGACATGGAAGGCTCATCTCTGACTAACATTTGTTTAAGCCATTCTGAAGATCAAGTTGGAGAAAGTTTGTCCCTGTGCTGACTGGTCATTTATTTGTTTGTTGGGTTTTTTGTTAACATCAAAACCAGGACAGCTGTCTCATTTTCACCATTAAGTGTTTTGTGGAAATGTGCACCCTTATTTTTCCACTGAAACGGTAGGTACTTGGGTTGAGGGCTATAAAGTCTTTAGTGTCAGCCACAATCATACTGGAAATAGGGATGAGAGGAGTGTAGTGGAAAGAAGCCCCAGGCTGTTCCCTACTGCTGGCCACACCTCACAGCCCATGATGGCTCCTACCACCCTTGGAAGCAGCAGCCTGCTCCTGGGAGCGTCCAGCGTGCTTCTGTCAAAGAGCTAGCAGGGAAGGTGGTGATGCCTGTTCTCAGAGAGCAGTGGTAATGCTGGTGGAGCAGGGAGGGGGGTCCTTCACACTCTCTGCCCCTGGGGCACCTCTGCTCCATTTTTGAACTCCTGCACTCTGCCCCTTTCCACCACTGCCCATCCTAGTGTGCTGTGCTCTGCACTCCCAGGTACACGCCCATGAGCAATTATAGATATGCAGATGACATAAGCTTCTCGCTAAAAATAAAGACTTGAAGTGCTTCCTTACAAAGATCAAAGCTAGTCTTCAGTATGGATAAGGGATGCAACCTTCTGCACAGAGAAAACAAAACTCCCCACAAGTGTATCAATAAGCAGAGTTCCCTAGAAAGGCAAAAGCAATGAAATGAAATATGTCTATGTGTATATACAGGGAGTTCTGGTGGCCGAGTGGTAAGGGGTTACACTGCCAAGCTACATGCAGACTGTTCAAATCCACTAGCAGCATCAATAGACAAAAGATAGGAAATCTCCTCCCGTGTGATTTACAGCCTCTGAAAACCCACTAGACCACTAAGCAACACAGTGATAAAGACTGACGTTGTCAATTTCATCTTAATTAGATCCACCATCAACATCCAGGATAGCAGCAGTCAAGAACTCAAAGGCTGAACAACAAACGCTGACGAGGTTGTGGAGAGACTGGAACTCTGATTCACTGCTGGTGAGAATGTAAAATGGTACAGCCACTATGGAAGGCGATATGGAAGGTGATCTGGCGCTCTCTCAAAAAGCTGGAAACAGAAATAGCATTTAAGCCAGCAATTCCACTGCTTGGGAATACACCCTAAAGAAAGCAGAGCCATGACTCAAACAGTTGTATGCACACCCATGTTTATTGTTGCATTATTTACAATAGCAAAGAGATGGAAGCAACCCAAATGCCCATAAACAAATTCATGGATAGAAAAACTATGGTACAAGTCACACAATGAAATACTACACAGCACTGCAAACAACGAACTCGTAAAACATAGAGGAGCCTACAGGACATTATGCTGAATGAACTATCTCAGTCACAAAAGGACAAAGATTGTATAAAACTGCTGTTATAAAATAGGACAGACATGGGGGGGTGAGAAGGGAATGGGGAAAGAGTAAATAGATACTGAATAGCAGAATGGATGAGGGGAAGAACGGTCTGAAAGGAATATATGATTAGGCATTATATATATATGACAAGGGGTGCAATGCAGGATGGGCTAAAAGAGTGGGAGGGGAAAGAAAATGTGCAACAATGAACAAAAACATTTTAAAAAAGAAATTAAAATATGTGCACATTGGGAAAATTTGCTCTCAAGAGGAGAGTCAGCTATGAGATGGTTCCAACTTAATGGCACAAAAACACAACAACAACATTTGGAGAGAGAGAGAGGGAGAGAGGTAGGGAGGGAGAGAAAGGCAGAGAGGAGAGACATTTATTCAAGGAAATAGCTCACATGTAGAGGATAGGAAGTTGGCAAGTTCCGAGTCTGTGGGTCAGATACTAAGAGTTGCCAGGGAGGTTTGTAAATCCAAATCATCAGTAGGCAGGCATCAAAAGTTGTGATGGACAGTAAGATCAAGACGATTGGCTTTGGAGACTGACAAGTCTAAGGCTGACAAGTATGCAGGTCACAAGTTCAAGTCTGGAGGCCAGGAGCCAGATGTAGATTGCGCAGAAAACTCTTTTTTGTGTGTGTTTTGTACAGAGGCCAAACATATATTTCATGCAGGCCAGGCCCCTAAGACTACCACTTAAATAAAGTTGACAGTGACGTTCACAGAACGGCTCCTAATCCCTACTCATTAGCAATATGTGGAGGTGGAGGTGGAGGTGAAGGTGGAGGTGGAGGTGGAGGT
>NW_006399901.1:1434123-1473609 GCF_000299155.1 Elephantulus edwardii | reverse complement strand
GGTGGTGGAGGTGGTGGTGGTGGTTGTGGTGGTGGTAGTCGTGGTGGAGGAGGAGGTGGTGGAGGTGGTGGTGTCTATGATTCATAATGGCCCTAAGAATGACAGACCAGAGCCATGTCCTATCCTGCCCCTTGCACATCATCCCTGACAGGCTCAAGCCCACTGCTCAAGACGCTGGATCAATACATCTTGTTAAAGGTCCTCCTCTCTTCTCTGGCCTTTTCCCCTTTCCCACCGGGATGTCGTTTCCCAAGGACTGGTCCCTCCGGACAACATGCCGAAAGAACGTGAGCCGATGCATCAGCATCCTTGCCTCTAATTAGAATTCACAACACACAGGATACTTACATCATACTGAGAAGCAGTGTCGTGCCGACACACATCAGTAACCATCGCAGGGTCTTGTTGCACAACCGAAAAAAACAACACTGCCCACGCTGTGCTATCCTCTTCTCACTGCTGTGTTTGAGCCCACTGTTCCCGCCCCAGGGTCAGCCCATCTCGTGGAGGGTCTATTTTTTTATGATCCTCTGCTTTACTAACAATGGCGTTCTTCCCCGGGCCTGGCGCCCTCTTCTTTGTTTCAGGCAATGGTCCAGCAGGGCAGATTAAATGGTGTGAGTCAGAGTTGTTAAGTGGGTATTAAATGCAGGGCTGTGCCAAGCATGCGGTGAGATGCCAAGCCGAGTGAAGTGTGACTAAATGATCAGAATTCCAGGAACTCTTAAAAATAGAGAGAGACGCACACTTGAAAAAGAAAAAGGCGTCCAGAGCTCAGCCTGGTGACACCCGTTTGACAATGTGTTTCTCGAGGGTGATTATAAGGCGGGCCCCTTGCAGCCACACACCCGCACTGGGACACCTGGTGTGTGTGATGTTCCCTATATCATGCTGCCAATGTCACTTCTGCTCAGGGGTGTTCCTTACCATCCCCTCCTTCCCGTATGCCGCTTCCCAGAACAGTCGTCCGGAAAACAAGCCCATCTCCTCACCAGCTGTTACTCCTTGGGGTCAGCAGATATTATTTCTTATCTAAAGAAAGTTTTACTCTTCCCACAGGCTTCTCTGTCTGCACTAGCATAACTTTTCAACTAAATCCCAAAATATGCTCACATCAGGACCAAGCCCAGTGGTGCTGAGTAGAATGTGACACATGGTTACATGGTGTATTTCAGAACAAATATGTACGCCGCAGGATTTTCAGTGCTGTGAGCTTTCAGAAGTTGACTGCTAGACATTTCTGCTGAGCTGCCTTTGGGCAGAACTACCAACCTTTGTGTTAGTGGTGGAGTGCTTACCAGAACATTACAGGAGGCATGGAGCCATGGGCTTGAATATTCTGCCACTGAGAGCTCCTATCACAGCACCTCATCTGAATCTGCTGGTCTCTTTGTGATTGGCCAAACCACCAGCACACGTCCCACCCTCCACGCTACTCCAATGAGGGGTGGTACTGTGTGTGCCTGCATCACTCACTCTACCATATCCGTTGCTGATCCTGAACAAACATTCTAACCAAGACTACTGTTCCAGACTCCTCAGGCCCCAGTCTTAAGACTGACAGACCTTTCCTTTAGAAGGTATGATGTTCAGCGTCAGGTGAGGGAGCTCACACCAAAAGCACAAAAATACCTGGGGTAACTGAAGGGTCCAGGTGGCACTTGTACCCTAGTCACAGGCCACCACCAAAGGTCTTTGGGAAGCTGTTGCTCAGAATGTGTCTGTGAAGTAATGGGGGGCCAACCTCATGGCCAGAAGCATCCTGGAATGACCCTTTCGCCCCTAAGAGTCCAGCCTGCTCTGTAAATGAGACACAGGAGGTTGGCACATGCTTCTAACATGGCACAAAACAACACCCCCCCTTCCTTGGACCTGAGGGAGATGTTAGCCCTTTCACCCCGTCCAGTGCCAGTCAACAGAGGTCTCTCTCTGCTGCTAAGTCAGAATAAACTTAGAGCTGACCTCCTTTGAGTTTCAGAAGCTGTAAATCCCACAAGGAAGGAGACTGCCCGTCTTTCCCCGCCAGGAGCTGCTGGTGGATTTGAACTGTCATAGAGGCATGCCCTTGGGCTAGCAGCACAGACTGCTATGAACTGCAACACATCACCAGCAATCTACAGGGGTAAACCTTGGCAAAAACTCCCACAGAGCTGGGTGTACTCCTTTGCAGGCTGAGAGGTCTGACTGTGAGTTCTGGAGCAACTAGCAATCTCCCCACGACTATCTCAATCTTGTTTCACTGAGCATTTTTTTATTTTAATTACTTTGCTTTCCAAGTGTGTATACATTGTGTTTCACACTATTCTTCACTGACATTATGTTTCATACAATCATACTCATACATTATGTTTTATAAAATGAATCGCCATTGGACCCATCATTACCCTATCTTTCACCTGGGAAGTAGAACTGAGATATAAATGGAGATTTGTACACCAATGTTCATAGTAGCGTTATTCACCATCGCAAGAACATGCAAACAGCCCAAATGTCTAACCACAAACTAATGGCTTGAGAAAATGTGGTACATTCACACACTAGAATATAATGCAGCATGCAGGAGCAACGGTTTCAAAAAAATACTATGTAACTTGGGAGAGGCTGGAGAGCATTAAGCTGAGTGAACTAATGCAGTCAGTCTCCTAAGGACAAATACTACATAAGACAGGTGTTGTTGTTGTTGTGGTTATGTGCCATCGAGTCGCTTGCGACTCATAGCGACTCTACGTACAACAGCCCTAATCGCTGCTCTGTCCTGTGCCAATTGCACTGTCTCTGACATACCCATCCCGATTACCCCAGTCACTGAATCAATCCACCTCATAGAGGGCCTTCCCCTCTTGTGCCGTCCCTCCACCCTCCCAAGCATGATGTCCCTCCCCAAGGACCTGTCCCTTCTTACAACATGTCCAAACTATGTTAGCCAGAGCCTCAGAATCCAGGCCTCCAAGGAGCAGCCTGGTTTAACCCTCTCCAGGATAAATCTGTTTGTTTTCTTAGCAGTCCATGGTACTCTCAATACTCTTCTCCAGCACCACAGCTCAAAGGCATCAATTCTTCTATCCTCCTTAGTGATTGTCCAACTCTGATGCATAACAAGTGATAGCAAAGACTATGGCAAGTATCAGATGCACCTTCATTTCCAGAGAGACACCACTGCTCTTCAGTACTTCGGAGAGTTCCCTACCAGCAGACTTTCTCATCGCAATAGGTCTTTTAATGTCCTGGCTGCTGGTGCCAAGAGTGTTGACTGTGGAGCCAAACAAGCTAAAGCTGAACAATCTCAATCTCTTCACCATCCATCCTGATGCTGCCAATTGGCCCAATGGTGAGAATCTTCGTCTTCTTGATATTGAGCTTCAATCCATATTGAAGGCTGCAGTCCCTGACCCTCTGCAGCAAGTGCTTCAGGTCCTCCTCACTCTCAGCAAGCAGGGTTGTGTCGTCTGCATAATACAGATTATTATTGATAGATCTTCCACCAATCCTGACGTCACATTTCTCTTCATAGAGCCCAGACTCCCAGAAAATCTGTTCCGCATACAGGTTAAAAAGGTATGGAGACAGGACACATCCCTGGCATATGTCCTTCCCAATTTTGAACCATGCAGTGTTTTCTTGCTCTGTTCTGACATACAGGTTTCACTTTAGCACGATCAAGTGTTCTGGGATTCCCATTCTTCTCAGAGTCAGCCACAGTTTGTTATGATCCACACAAACAACTTTGAATAGTCAATGAAACACAGACAGACATTCCTCTGGTGTTCCCTGCTTTCAGCTAAGACCCACCTAACATTAGCTACAATATCCCTAGTACCACAACCCCTTTTAAACCCAGCCTGGACTTCTGGCAGTTCTCTGCTGATGTGCTGTTCCAGTCGTTTTTGGATAATCTTCAGTAGAATCTTGCTTGCATGTGAAATCAATTATATTGTTCTATAGTTTCCACACTCTGTTGGGTCACCCTTCTTTCGAATGGGAACAAATAGAGTTCTCTTACAGTCAGGTGGCCAAGTGATTGTTCTCCAGATTTCTTGGCACAACTTGGTGAGCACGTCCAGGGCAGCATCTGTTAGCTGAAATATGTCAATTGGTATACCATCTATTCCTGGAGCCTTATTTTTTTGCTATTTCCGTCAAAGCAGCTTGAACTTCTTCCTTCATCACCATAGGCTCTTGCTCTGTTGTTTCATTACATTCTTCTGTGTCTGCCAATTCCTTTCGATGACAGTGACTCAGTATATTCTTTCCATCTTCTTTTAATACTTCCTGGATCATTTAATATTCTGCCTAAAGCATCCTTGATTATAGTAACTCGAGGTTTGAATTTGTTCTTCAGTTCCTTGAGCTTAAGAAATGCTAAGTGAGTTTGGCCCTTTTGATTTTCCAACTCCAGAACCTTGCACATTTCATTGTAATATTTTACTTTGTCATCCCGTGCTGCCTTTATGGGCGCTCAAGTAGGGGGGAGCAGAGGAGTGAGGAGGGGTAGGGGCGAAACCACAGGGTTGCACAGTTTGGCAGGTGGAGAAGGAGATGGGGGAAGTAAATGGGAAGAATCCGGGCAATTATCACATTTTTTTTTATTATACTAGTTTATTTACAATATTCTAATACATTGTTTTCCAGAATATTTAAAACAAATTAAGAAAAATGCAAGCTTTGTGCTAAGTTCTACAAAGGTGAGTATCTATCATTCTGCTTCTTCCAACACATAGCAGGTAGTGAGGCCAACACTCTCTCTCCGGGCTGATAAGGAGCAAATGAAACTGGAAACCATTCTCCACCTGCAAGGAACCCCAGAAGATCCAAGATCTTATTCAGTTGGACCTAGCACTTCAGGGTCAAGCCCCACCTTTGACCATGGCTTGCTCCCCACAAGGATAAACTTGTACGTCTGAGGCATCAGAAGCAAGTTTCAAGAGTCAGAAGGTTGTTGTTGTTGGTAGGTACCATCAAATTGGAACTGACTCATAGCTTGCCCCCCAGTGGGTTTGCAGAGGCAGGTACACAGCACAGGAGAAGACTGCCCATCTTTCTCCAGTGGAGCAGTCAGTAAATTAGAACTGCCTGTCTTTGGGTTGGCAGTTCAGCTCCTTACCACTAGGCCACCAGAGATGCAGCAGCCCCCTTTTTTTTTCTTTTTTATTTTATTAATTTTAATGAACATTTACAGAGATTTTGGATTTGCATTCATTTATTGTTGCACTTTTCTCCCTGCCCAGTCCCACCCACCCCCTCAGTTCGCTCCTCTCTCTGAAAAGTAAAAGAAAAATTCTTTCTTTGGTATACAATCCCCCCCACATGCCTCCCACCGCCCGAGTACACTCCACTCTGCAGCCTTCATTCTGGACTCCTGTGATAACCATAATACCCTATCATATATCACTTTTAAATTGTTCTTTCCCTCATCAGCTTCAATGCAGTATACATAATTTATCCCGTTTTTCTCAGTCTTACCCAACCCTGATGTCAGTCCCATTCTACAACAGTAGCACCATACAGTATTTGTTCTTTTGTGACTGAGATATTTCACTCAGCATAATGTCCTCCAGAGTCACCCGTTTTGAATAATATTGCATGAGTTCTTGTTTTTCAATGCAGCATAGTATTCTATTGTGTGAATATACCACAGCTTCTCTCTCCATTCATTTGTTGATGGGCACCTGGGTTGTTTCCAACTCCTTGCTATTGTGAACAAAGCCACGATAAACATGGGTGTGCATAGCAGCAGCCCCTTTCATAGAGTAGTTCTCTTTGCTCCCCATTCTCCCAGTCACTGCCACTTAACAAGTGAAAAATCGTCCCAGGCTACATGTGCAAATACTTACAAACCTACAGAAACAGAGACCACAGCAGTAAGTTACCAGCTCCTCACTGAGCAGCCTGCTTCAACACATTCACGCCTGTCAACACAGTGTATCCAGAGAGTCTGTAGCTCACCACTATCCTTTTTCTGCTACTCCTGGCTGAAGCCTGCAATATTTAATTTATCTTCTCAATCTATTTTCAGTAAGCAAGCTTTTGGAACTGAAAACAAAGTAAGAAAAATCCAAGTTTACACTCACATACTTGCCTTCCTGAAGTCCCCTACGTCAACAGCAACTCTCATTCATTCGCTCGCTCATCTGTTCACTGACCAGCCAAACTCCCGAGAGTGTATTCAGTGGAAGAGCACTGTGTTAGGCCCTGAGCTCTGGTGGCTTTGTGGGTAAGGAGTTGCGCTGTCAACCCAAAGGCAGGCAGTTCAAATCCACCAGCTGCTTCACACGAGAGAGATAGGGTAATTTCCTTCTGTGTGATTTACAGCCTCTGAAAACCCACTGGAGAGTCACTATGAGTCAGTTCTTACTCCACAGCACACAGCAACAACACAAAAAGCAAAGATGATGATGAATTTGACAGTGGTGTCATTCTGTCATGAAGTTATTTGCAAAGATACCCCACAGACGGGCCCTGTAAACTCCTAGAAAAGAAGTTTTTCAGATTTGAGGGCACAATTCTTCATCGATCGAGGTGTGCTCTCCAAACACATACAGTACTGAAGCTATGTAATAATGCAACATACATGAATATAATGATACGGTGTTGAAGGTATGTCATAATCCAACATGTTGTTTGTTGTTGTAGTTGCAGTGTACCAAAGGGGCAGAACTGACCATTGCTGATCCTCCAGGGGGTTTTCAGAGGCAGTTAACTGCAGAGGAAGAGATTGCCCATCTTTCTTCCAAGGAGCAGCTGGTGGACTTGAACTGTGTGCCCTCGGGATTGCAGCACAGATTCTTGCCACTAGGCCACCAGAGCTCCCTGCTGAAGCTACGTAATAATCCAACATATACATATGTAATAGTACAGAGTCAAAGCTATGTAGCGATCTCCCCTGATCTGCTAAACCAAATAGTTGTAGGTGAATCAAAGGTAGATTGTAACTCACTCTAATCCCATCACGGCTCTAATGGAATGTAAACTTGTGATACTTTTTATCTCACCATCAAGAAAAGGTGAAGGCAGCACACACAGGTAGGGGGTGGGGAGGGACCCTAAGTACCACCAAGAAATAAACACCAGAAATGAAGGATGTCTTTTTAGACTCTTGCTCTGTGTCAACAAAGCTCCTTGATATGGGGCAAGGGAGGCCACATGGAGGTCTCCAGGGAAGACGAGGCCTACATGCTGAAGAGAGCAAGGATTTGCCTTCACAACCAACACAGAGAGTGTACCTTCCCCTAGAGGTGGCACGCTGAATCTGGACTTCTAGCCTCTTAATCTGTGCAGCTGTTATTGTTGTTAGGTGCCATCAAGTTGACCATAATTCATAGAGACCCTGTGAAATCCGCATGCTCCCTGTCCTGCCCCAGCCCATTGTGGTTGCCACTGTTCAAGCCACCTCACTGAGGGTTTTCCTCTCTTTCAATGATCCTCCACCTTTCCTAGCATGATATCTCTCTCCAAGAGCTGGTTCTGCGTGAAAATATGCCCAGTGTAAGCGAGACAAATTTTACCATCTTGACCTCTTAATGGAGTATCTTTTTTTTTTTTTTAGATAATGGTTTATTTTAAAAGTTTTTATACATTGTTTTTCACACTAGATCTTTCCCCTTTCCTTCGCACACACACACCCCCATCAAATTATGCAAGTCTATGATAGACCACCCTCCAACCCCAACCCATCCTCACCCCTCTGTTTCCCCCCTCCCTCTCTTGGAACCTCATATACATTCTACAATAACGGTCTTTACAGTAGTATTTGTCCTTATGGGACCGAGTTAGTTCACTCAGCATAATGCTTTCTAGTCCCTCCCAAGTTAGTCAGTGATATACAAAATGATTGCTTCTGTATGCTGCATGGTCTTCCATTGTGTGAATGTACCACAGTTTCTCAAGCCATTCAATTGTGGTTGGACATACTATGGAGCATCTTTATGCACTTCCTCCAATACAAATGTGTTTGTCCTTTTGGCAGTCCATGGGACATCCAATGCTCTTCTCCAATACCACAGTTCAAAGGCATTGATTTTTCTGCCATCTTTATTAACTGAAAGTACCATGGCTTGAATCAGGTGCACATTAGTCATTATATGGATATCATTGCTCTTTAGTACTTTATGAGAAGTCTCTAACAGCAGATTTTCCCAACACAACACATCTTGCTTTCTCAATTGCTGACTGATGGCAAGTGTATTAACAGTGAATCCAAGTGAACTTCAATCTTAGGTATCTCTCCAGGGTACTGAAGAGCAACGGTGTCACTCTGGAGACTAAGGTGTGTCTGATACAGGCTGCATCTGATACAGGCTATGGTCTTTGCAATCACTTGTTATGCATCAGAGAGCTGGATAATGACTAAGGAGGATAGAAGGAGAATTGATGCCTTTGAGCTGTGGTGCTGGAGAAGAGTATTGAGAGTACCATGGACTGTCAAGAAAACAAACACATTCACCCCGGAGAGGGTTAAACTAGGCTCCTCCTTGGAGGCAAGGATTCTGGGGCTTTGTCTGACATACTTTGGACATGTTGTAAGGAGAGACTGGTCCTTGGAGAGGGACATCATGCTTGGGAGGGTGGAGGGACAGCACAGGAGGGGAAGACCCTCTGTGAGGTGGATTGATTCAGTGACTGGGGTAATCGGGATGGGTGTGTCAGAGGCAGTGCGACTGGCACAGGATGATCAGGGTTTAGGGCTGTTGTACATAGGGTCACTATGAGTCGCAAGCGACTCAACGGCACATAACAACAACAACAACAACCCTCAATTTGTTTGGTAAAGCACTTGTGGCATCTGTACCATTAGCATTAGATAACTAAGACATAACAACAACCGTGAATTTGTTTGGTAAAGCTATTCACTTGTGGCATCTGTACCATTAGCAATAGATAACTAAGACAGAGACCACTGTAGAGATTTCAAACAGAAGAAGTCGAATATCAAAAATGGTTTATACAAGGTTTGGAACTTCTGAGTGTCCTAGAGAAAGTGAGATGTCAAGGTCATTGGCATGGAGAGCCAGGACCACAAAGAAAAAGGCTTGAGTTGGTTTCAACCTTTTGGCTACTATGAATAGTACTATAACGAACACTGGTATACAAAAATCTGTGTCCCTGCCTTCAATTCAATTGCCAATATACAGGGCAAAAGCTGGGGCCTTGGTTAAGCAGAAGGCAGGTGTGAATTATGACGAGGTGGTAGGGATGGAGCGAGAGGGCAGGAGGAGACACCAGCAGGGACCAGGCTTGACAATTCAGTCTGATGTGGAGCGAGGGCGGGAAGAGGCAGCGTGACTCAGAAATTTTCAGCCCCAGTCCCGGTGCTTTGGAGCTATTCATAGAAAGAAGAATGTTAGGAGGAGGAGCTGGTTTTGTGGAGAAAATTGCGACTCGTGTCACTAGGACTTGCTCAGACGTCAGGGTGCTGAGCGCCTCTCCACCCTTCACATGCCCTTCACCTCTGTGCAACATCCAAGTGCAGAAGGCTAGGAAAGTGTACCTCAAACAACCATGTACCCATCCTAGGCATTCCTTTTCAGCTACCTAAAGGTCTTATCGTGTGGAACACTGTGAGAAAACTGCAAGCTAAATCTAGCAAAACAGTTTAGCTGTTCCTCAGAAAGTAAACAGAGAATTAATTACCTTACAACCCAACATTTCGATTCCTATGTATGTTGTTGTTATTGTTGTTGTTGTTGTTATGTGCTGTTGAGTTGCCTGAAACTCATAGTGACCCTATGTACAGCAGCTCTGAAGCCTGCCCTGTCCTGAGCCAGTCCCACTGACTCGAACACACTTAACTCCATTACCCCACTCACTGAGTCAATCCATCTCATCCGGGATCTTGCTCTCCTGCACTGTCCCTCCACCCTTCTGGGCATGATATCCTTCTCCAAGGATCGGTCCCTACTGTCTACATGCCCAAAGTATGTGAGACAGAGCTTCAAAATCCTAGCCTCCAAGGAAAACTTGGTTTCATCCTCTCCAAGACAGACCTATTTGTTTTCTTGGCACTCCATGGTATGTTCAAGACTCTTCTCCAGGAACACAATTTGAAGGCATTGATTCTTCTTCTATCACTCTTAGTCACTGTCCAGCTCTCTGATGCATAGCAAGTAATTGCAAAGACCATGGCCTGGATCAAACTTAGGTTTCACATAAGCAAAATCAAGTGTTCTGGGATTCCCATTCTCCTCAAGGTTAGCCACAATTTGTTGTGATCCACAGTCAAATGTCTTTGTATAGTCAATGAAACCCTCTGGTCCATTCGGGGTCCATTCCTGTATATACCCCAAATAATGGAAGGCTTAAATCCAAAGAGATGTCTGTCCACTGATGTTCATTGTCTACAGGACTGATCAGAGTAGCCAAAAGTAGACACAAACCCAAGTGTCCAGCATCAGAGGAATGAATAAATAAAACATGGCTTGAACTGCCTGCCTTTGGGACTGCAGCACAGCTTCTTGCCACCGGGCCACCAGAGCTCCCTCAGCGAGCTACTCAGCCATAAAGAGAAATGTTCTGATACTATACATGTTACAACATGAAGGAACCTGGAAAATATTATGATTTAAATAAAACTGAGCTGACTCTCCAGCTGATTTTTTGGGAGACTATAAATCACACAGGAGGAGGCTGTCCACTTTCTCCTAAGGAAAGAGACCAGCAGATTCAAATCACCTGAAAGGTGGGATCTCTGCATTTGGCAGTGCAGCTTAAGATGGACTATGCACCAGTGCTAACTCGGACATAAAGACAAACACTGAATGACCCCACTTATAGGAAAAATGCAGAATAGTTGAATATAGAGGTAAGTATTAGGTGCCGGGATCAGAGTGGGGAGTGAGGAATTATTACAACACGGCTTCTAAGTGTCTGTTGGAGGTGATTAAAAACACATGGAAATAGTAGTGACAGCTGTACAATATGGTAAATGAACACAAGTGGCATTGAATTACATAGTTAAAATGGCAAATGTCTTTGAGATACAGAAATTCATTTACACGTTGTTGTTTTGTGCTGTCGAGTCACCTGTGACTCATAGGAACCCTATTCACAATAGCTCTGAACCCTGCCCTATCCTGAGCCAATCTCACTGTCTCTGACACATCTGCCCCATTACTCCAGTCACTGTATCAATCCACCTTATCCAGGGTCTTCCTCTCCTGTGTCTCTCTCCACTCTTCCAAGCATGATGTCCTTCTCCAAGGACTGGTCCCTCCTGGAAACATGCCGAAAATATATGAGACACAACTTCAAAATGATTGCCTCCAGAGCGCAACTAGGTTTCATCCTCTCCAGAACAGACCTGTTTGTTTTCATGGAAGTCCATGGTATGTTCAATACTCTTCTCTAACACCACAATGCAAAGGCATTGATGATTCTTCTATCATCTTTGGTCATAGTCCAGCTCTCTGATACATAGCAAAAATTTCAAAGACCATGGCCTGAATGAGGCATATCTTAGTCTCCACTCTGACAATGCTGCTCTTCAGCATGCTAGAGAGGTCCCTGAGAACAGAATTTCCTAATCCATTTCATCTTTTGATTTCCTGGCTGCTGGTTCTAACAGTGTTGATTATAGAATCAAGCAAGCTGAAATTGTTAACAATCTCAATCTCTTCTCAATCTACCATGGTGCTGCCAATTGGTCCAGTGGTGAAAACCTTTGTTTCCTTGATGCTGAGCTTCAATCTATATTGAAGACTATAGTCCTTGACTCTCTGCAGCAGACACTTCAGATCCTCCTCAGTTTCAGCAAGCAAAGTTGTGTCATCTGCATAATGCAATTTGTTGATGAGTCTTCCTCCAGTTCTGATGTCACATTTCTCCTTGTAAAGACCAGCCTCCTAAATAATCTGTTCTGCATGTAGATTGAACAGGTATGGAGAAGGATGCATCCCTGACACACTCCTTTCCTGGTTCTGAACTATGCAGGATTACCTTGCTCTGTTCTGATGACTGCTTCCTAGTCCAAGTATAAGTTTCACACGAGTACAATCAGATGTTCTGGGATTCCCATTCTTCTCAAAGTTAGCCACAATTTGTTGTGACCCACACAGTCAAATGCCTTTGCATAATCAACAGAACAAAGACATTCCTCTGGTACTCTCTGCTTTCTGCCAAGATTCATCCAACATCGGTGATGATGTCCCTAGTGCCATGGCCTCTTCTAAGTCCAGCCTATACTTCTGCTTGTTCTCTTTCAATGAACTGTTCTAATAGTTTTTAAATAATCTTCAGCAAGATTTTTCTTGCATGTGATATTAGTAATAACTGTTCGATAATTTCCACACTCTGTTAGATCACCTTTTTTAAAAAATAGGGATTAATATGGATCTTTTCCAGTCAGTTGGCCAGGTAGCTGTCCTACAGAATCCTTGGCACAACCCGGTGAGCATGTCTAGGGCAGCATCTGTTTGCTGAAGTATGTCAACTAGTATTTCACCAATTCCTGAGGCCTTGGGGTTTTTTTGCCAATTCCTTCAGAGCAGCCTGAACTTCCTCCTTCATCACCATTGCCTCTTGATCATACATTGTTTCATGAAATCCTTCTGTGTCATCCAAACTCTTTTTGATACAGTAACTTTGTATCCTCCTTTTATCTTTTTTTTATGTATCCTGGATTATTCAATATTCTGCCCATAGCCCCTTTAAAGTCTTGCAACTCGAGGCTTGAATTTGTTCTTCAATTCCTACAGCTTAAGAAATGTTGAACAAGTTCCTCCCTTTTGAGTCTCTGACTCCAGCCCTTTGCACATTTCATTATAATACTCTGCTTTGTCTTCCCAAGCTGCTCTTTGAAATCTTCTGTTCAGCTCCTTAACTTTCTGATTTCTTCTCTTTGCTTTAGCTTCTCAGAGTTCTAGTATAATATTCAAAGTCTCTACTGACATCTATCTCAGTCTTTTCTTCCTCTTCTGTCTTTGTAATCACCTTTTGCATTCATCATGGATGATATTCTTTATATCCTCCCACAGCTCATCTGGTCTTCGTTCATTAGTGTCCAAGGCCTCACACCATACACATATATGTATCTGCTTTCACTCACTCACCATTGTCCAGTTAATTCCAACTCAGAGCTGACCCTCCAGCTGATTACCAAGGCTGTAAACCACCCAGGCGGATACTTCCCATCACTCTCTCTACTGTGGAGCTGCTAGAAATTTCTAATTATCTGCCACACTTTCTGGGGTTCTGCATCTACCTGGTGCTCTACCAGAGAGAGAAGTGTGTTGGAGAGGGTGAGGGTGGCACAGGGTAGGGATGGTTTCTTATCCATCATTCACAGGGTCACTATGGGTCACAGTTGCCTGGACAGCATATAACAACAACAATGTGATATATAATCTCAGAAACCTGCTGAAGGGTGAGCTAGGAACTGGAACCAACTCAACAGCAGTGTTGCTCTTGTGTGCCACTGAGCGGGGACCAGCTCATAGCTGACTCCAGTGGGTTTTCAGAGGTAGACAATCGCATGGGAGGAGACTGCCCATCTTCCTCTCCCCGGGCAGCTGGCAGATTTGAGCAGCATGCCTTTGGAACAATAATATACTTTTTTTTTAATTTTTTTATTATTTTTGTGTGAGTGTACCGTCAAATCAGATCTGACTGGTACAGGAGGAGATTGTTCCTCCTTTCCCCGGCAGAGCAACTGGTGGATTCGAACCGTGCGCCTCTGGGATTGTAGTTGCAGCTCCTTTCCACTAGGCCACCAGAGCTCCCCTAAGGAACAATAAAATACTTTTTACAATTTCCTTCAGTTCTAATATATACTACCTTCTGGGGACCCCAGTGGCTTAACCTCCAGACTTCACTCACAGCTTCAGCTTTTCAGGGACACGTTGCAACTGGATGGTCCTTTCTATCGCTAGCCTTCTAAATGGACATCAAAGATATTACCATTTCTTCGTGCCCAGTACCCCTGAGAATGGGCCTTTTAGAGTTTGTCTCACCTGAAGAATTAGCGCACAATCCATCCTAGAGACATCAAAGATGCCTTCTATACACTCTTTTCTTTTCATCTAGCCACCACACCAAAATGGACCAGCTCATTAAATGTTCAGTGGCTCATACTCAGCCAGAGGGCTTTCGACAAAGATTCTCACCACTGGACCAATAGGCAGCATCAGGATGGATGGTGAAGAGATTGAGATTGTTCACAGCTTTAGTTTGCTTGGCTCCACAGTCAACCGTCTTGGCACCAGCAGCCAGGAAATTAAAAGGCGCATTGCCATGGGAAAGTCTGCTGTTAGGGACCTCTCCAAAGTACTGAAGAGCAATGGTGTCTCTCTGGAGACTAAGGTGCATCTGATACAGGCCATGGTTTTTGCAATCACTTGTTATGCATCAGAGAGTTGGACAATGACCAAGGAGGATCGAAGGAGAATTGATGCCTTTGAGCTGTGGTGCTGGAGAAGAGTATTGAGAATACCATGGACTGCTAGGAAAATAAACAGATTTGTCCTGAAAAGGGTTAAACCGGGTGGCTCCTTGGAGGCAAGGATTCTGAGGCTCCGTCTAACATACTTTGGACATGTTACAGTGAGGAAAGACCAGTCCTTGGAGAAGGACATCATGCTTGGGAGGGTGGAGGGACGGCGCAGGAGGGGAAGGCCCTCCATGAGGTGGATTGATGCAGTGACTGGGATAATTGGGATGGGAGTGTCAGAGACAGTGCGATTGGCACAGGACAGAGCGGAGTTTAGGGCTGTTGTGCATAGGGTCACTATGAGTCGCAAGCGACTCGACGGCACATAACAACAACAACATCCTCTCTCTTATTCTCTTACTGATCCAGACTAATTTCATTGAACTCATCCTTGCTGACCGGTTTAGCTATTCCAAACCATCAATCAACTTTAGCAAAACATGTCTTAAAACAAAGGCTTCTGAAAAATTCTTGGTTAGTCAATACAATTGAGACATCACAATTTCAGAATAAACATTTGATTAAAGATTTAAAAACAATAACAAGTGCCTCTGTCTGAAATCCTTTCCTGTGAAACAAACATCACTTTTTTTTTAAACAAACATCATTTTAAGGCCCTTAAACAGACACAACAAAATGGAATTTTGCAGGGGGTGGGGAAGCGTTAATCATAGGGTCACACAATTTGACGGGTGGAGGGGTGGGGTGCAGGAAATGGGAAAGACCCAGTGTGAAAAACAATTGATACAAACGTTGTAAATAAACCAGTATAAAATAAAAAATTTTAAAAACAACAGAATTTTGCTTAACCAAAGCAATTTTGTCTTTAATACATATAAAGATTATGGCTGGATGAATCTGCATATTCTGCACATAGACTGTGTCAATATGAATCAGATCTGAATCGACAGCAATGGAATTGACCCTCCTCTAGGTTTATGAAGATGTAAATTGCAAAAAAAGGAGACTGACTGTCTTTGTCCCTCAGGGATGCTGGTGGATTCGAACCACCAGAGAAGTGTGGCCCCTATGTTAGCAACACAACTCCCTATGGTCTAGGCCAGCAGAGTTGTAAATGCTTGGATAAGAAATGACGAGTACTAAGTAGCAGAATAAAAATCTCTTCTCCTCCCTTATTTATAATCCCAGCACATTGTTGGAGAGAAGAAAAGCAAAAACCTGCCAACAATTACCCAAACTCTCAGAAATATTTTACATATGTGATAATATTTACAAAGAGCATTTTTTCATTCCAAGTGATACAAGTATTACTAAGCCCAACTGTTGGAGCCATGGGCTTCCTCCCTTAAAAGAAGCCTAAGCAATCAAATAGCTTCTCAAACAAAATCCAGGACACAAGGGTCTGAGGTAACACCACATAAGGGAGAAATTCTAATCCAAAGCCTACTGCTTTAAAAAATAAGGGAAATTGAAACATGATGTCTTATATCCATCAGATTGGCAAGAAAATTAAGAAATCTAGGAAATCACAGGCACTATAACTTATTGCTGGTGGGAGTATAATCAACGCACAAAACACCTGAGAGCCACAGGCCTGGAGGATGGGCGTGCCCTGACTGGAGGGTAGCGTTTGGTTCCTAATTGGGACAGGGCCTGGTGGAGGGTGGGAGAATACAATTGAGCATCAGCAGAGCTGCACTACACAAAACAAGGGCCAAGCAAAGTGTTCTTCTAACAGAGCCCAGGGAAGAAGCTGCGATCCCCGATTCCCCCACCCTCAAGGGCTAAGCTGGGTTCTCTCTGCAGACAGACAGCTCCAGCAGCATTCAACTGTGGAGTAAATAAAGATACCACTGCAGCTGGTACCTGTGGTTAAGCCACGAAGCTCTTCCGTTCTGCCTCAATTTTCCCACCTACGAAGTGGGCTTGAAGGCCTCACAGGGGACTGAATGAGAGCCCAGTGCTACCTAAATAACAGGCATCATTCATTCCAACCAGGAGAGTCAAGGGCCACTCCTGCCCACTTTGGAATCTGGAAAAGTAAAAAAAAAAAACCTCACCAAACAAACAAACAAAACAAAAAACAACACAAACAACTAGACAGCCGAGCTGTGCAAGCAAATACATAAGGAACAAGATTCACCACCGCAGCTCCCCCAAAACAAATTTCTGTCTCCACAGCCTTATCAGCACGCAGCAAGAATGTTTCCTACCACCCTGAGCATCTGAGATTACCTTGAATGTCATATAGAAACTTGTTACAAAAAAGAAAGGATGACTTTGCTCTTCCAGTTAAAAACCAAACAAGCAAAATCCATGAGGTCAGGGTTTAACTTCTACTAAAGCATCTGGGTGGCCTAATGGCAAGAAGCTGCGCTGCAATCCCAAAGTCATGCAGTTCAAGGCCACCAGTTGCTCTGCAGAAGAAAGATGGGCCATCTGCTCCCATGTGATTAACCGCCTCTGAAAACCCACCGGAGGACCAGCTATGTGTCGATTCTGACTCAACAGTACTCAACAACGACGACGACAAAAAGCAAGAAGAGGGAGCTCAGGGAGCCTAGTGGTAAGAGTCAAAAGCATGTGGTTTGAATCCACCTTTTCTGCTGTGTGTGAGAAGGATGGGCAATCTCTTCCTAGGCAATTGCAATCTCTGAAAACTTGCAGGAGGGTCAGTAATGGTCGTTTCTGACTCAAGGGCACACGACCACAACAAGAAGAGAAAAGCAAGAGGGGGCAACGGAAGAGACAAAGACCTCAGGACAGTGCGTGATCATGATCGGGCTAGATTTCCATCTGTTGTATGTCAGGAATTGGAAATGACTTGATGGCCTGTAACAACGACTAGACCTTCCTACCAGCGTATGGACCTAGATCATAAATAAGGTCTTGATCCCAACAGTTAGTGGCACGTCGGCAGATACAGATAATCAGGAAACGCTGCCATCGAGGAGGAGTGGGACTCTAAGAACACAAATGGAACGGACTCACATGGGTCAGCCCCACCTTCTTGGTGGTGGCTGTTGTGGTGGTGGACTATCAAGTAAGAACCAACCCACAGCAGGCCCTCCATTCGGTTTTCAGAGGCAGTTTAATCACAAGGGAGGAGATTGCCCATCCTTCTGTGGAGGAGCTGGTGGATTCAAACCGTGTGCCTTCAGGACTGCAGCACAGTTTCTCATCACTAGGCCACCGGAGCTCCCTACTTGGTTGTTGTTGTTGTGTATTGCAGAGTCAGAAACCATCCATCTCTGACCCTCCGGCGCTTTTTCAGAGACTGCCTATCCTTCTCCCATGGAGCCGCTGATGGCCTTGAACTGTGTGACTTCAGAATTGCAGCACTGCTAGGTGACTTTAAATAATTAACTTCCCCCTCTTAAACCTCAGCACCCTCATCTGTGCAACAGGACAACACTGAAGTCCACCTCACTGTGAGGAGTAAGGATGAAAGAAGTAAATCTAACCAAAATCAAGAGTGTGTGGTCCACAGACTACGTGACTCAGGCATTCAAGGAGTCAGTGACACAGCCAACCATTGAGGGAATATTGCCTGGCTGGGTAAAATGTTCCCATGCCTGATACCAGGGCTGTCTTAAGACCTGTGAGACACTCAGTGAGTCCTTTCACTCAGCGTCCCCTACTGCTCTAAGAATAACATGTTTGCTGTGACAGGTGGTAGGTATGGTGCTGTCTTCAGGCCTAGAGGAAGAAATGTATCACATCACCACATGAGAACATTAGAAATGTGTTATCACATTCTCTCCTGCCAGTGAATAAACACATTTTAACTTTAAGAGAGCTCTCAGATTCGCAGGGGTGTCATGGGCTCAACCATCCCCCAGAAACTGTGCTCCAAACGCCAGGAAGGATTGAATGAATGCCCCTTGCATAGGGTGACCTGAAGAGTTACTACCTGGCCTAGTAAGCAAGGTGGCCCAAGTCCCAAGAAACAGCCAAGCAGGGCCCTCCAGTTTGCATCAGAGCAGTGTGTGGTTGGAAGCAAGAAAAGCATTTGGCTGTTAACCAAAATGTTGGCTGTTTGAGTCCTCCCAGGGGCATCTGCCAAAAAATCAGACACTTAGTGGATGGAGCCCAGTACTTCCTGTTTTCACCAGCTCCCAAGGAATTCTGGTCCAGATTCAAGTGTGAATAGTATAGGTTAGAGCACTGTGAAAAGTGCTCTCAAAGCTTCAACCAATTCCAGGAAACACATTCAGATAACAGCCATCAAGAAGAGAGGCTCTTGGGATCTTGCTCCTTTCCAGTGAGTTTCAGAGGGAGCCCTGGTGGTCAAGTCCATAGGGATTTGTGCTGCTAACCTCTCTGAAGGTTTAACTCGACCAGTGGCTGTGAAAGAGAAAGATGGACAGTGGCCTCTCATGCTATTTACAGCTTCCGGAAACCAGCTGGAGGGTCAGCTCTGAGTCAGTCCTGACCCTACACAATGAGAGAACCAGTTCCAGTAAAAAGCCAAGCATTAGCTGCTTCCCACTTGGCCTGTGGTGTTGAATTGTGAACTGCTTCTGGAATAATTCAAGAGGAGAACAGGATGCATCTGGGGTCTTCACAAAATGCCAGGGGCGGGGCCCAAAAGAGCAGGCGTTTAATACAAGGCAAGAAACAAATTGAGTGACGACTCAATTTGAAGAATTGAGAAGAAACAAACTGCCTGAACTCCAAGGGGCAATTGTTTGGGGAAAGGGGCTGAATCCCGCAATTGACAGCGAAAATGAGACAAGAGGACAGCATCTTTCCACCGTCTACTACCTGAAAAATATACCCACCTGACCTCAAAAGCCGTCTGCAGGCCAAGCCGACTCAGCTAGCAAATCAGCAGGGAAAAGATCTAGAAACATCGCGGAAGCCCAACTCCACAGCTACTAAAGGAGAGTCAAAGGAGCCCCATGACTGCCTCTCGCTCTCAGAACACATTTCAAACCCAAGCTCGCTGGGGTCACGTCCACAGGAGGTTCCTCTGCCCGACTTCCAGGCCCCCCAAGTGTCCCTAGGTGAGCGGTGTCCCTCCAAGCCTGGAGACCATCCAGAGACATGGCCTCTCGCATAGAGACAGCATCAGTCGCCCTCCAACCTCAGATGTCCCCTCCCTGGAACTTCCATACCTGTAGTAAGAGAGGAGGCCATTGCTGAGCACGAACCAGCGGCGCTGATAGCCCTTCAGGTAGTTAGTCCACTTGAGCAGCCAGCCCTTGAAGCTGTCCAGGGGCAGTAAGGCTGTCCCGCCGCTGGAGTTGCGGGTACTAATCGCTGAAAACGCTCCCGCCGACGACGCTGCCCTTGACTGTCGAGGAGTCTGCTGGGACTTTAGAGGCGGCAGCGGCCCCGATCCGAGTTTGGTCAAGGGCAAGGGCTCCTGCGGCTCCGAGACCGTGTGAGTGAAGGACCCGACCCCTGCAGGTGGGGCCAAGCCCGGCGCGGGCGCTGCCCCGGATCCCAGCCTCAGCGCCAGGCCCGCTCCCTGCCGGGGCTCCGGCTCCGCCACCGGTTCGGACCTGGCCGCGAGCTCGGAAACTGGCTCCGACACCTGTTCTGCCAGCGGTTCGGACGCTGACACCGGCTGAGGCTGAGGCTTAGGTTCCGGCCGGGAGCCGGGCGTGGAAGCGCTCATGCTCTGCGCCGCCGTGTGGCAGGACAGGCAGGGGACGACCGTGAACAGCGACGAGAGCCCGCGGGAGCGGCCGCTGCAGCCGCCGCCTCGGCTCGGAGCGGCCGCTTTCCCCATAGAGCCGGCCGACCGGAACGCGGGAGCCCTACGCGCGGGGCGGGGGTGGAGGTGCAGGGCGGGGCCTGGAGGGGCGGGGCGGGGCGGGGCACGAGCGCGGGGCGGGGCATGGGGGGGCGGGGACGGAGGGAGCGAAGGGCGGGGCGAGATAGGATATGAGAGCGTGGTGGGGCGGGGCTAGGCGGGAGCGAGGGGAGGAGCTGGGCAGAATAAGGGAAAGGGGTGGGGCGTGACGAGGGCACTAGGCTCGGCTGGGCGAGACGCGGGGCGTGACCGTGCAGAAGAGGGGCGGGGCCTGGAGGGAGCACAGGGTGGAGCGGGGCGCCGTCACGTGCGCGGGGCGAGGCCGTACGCAGGCCGCTCATCGCGCGCGGTCTCATTTTGTCTACGTAACGCTCGGCTGGCGCCTGACACTTAAAAACCGACGCTGACACCCCCTTCCTTTCCTTTCGGTGGCCAGTGCCCGCCTCCGAGTCAGGCGCACCTGTGGGCCGCAGGCGGGGTCGGCGGGCGAGGAGAAGGGATGGCGGGTTTCCAGCAACCATCCCTGCGCAATCCGTGCCAGGCGCCGGGGAAACAATGATGAGTGTGGAGCCCGATGCCACCCGGCGCCCCTCCTCCCGGAGGTGGAGGAAACACAGAACCATGAAATGCACCCGAAAAAAGACAACGTAGTTCGGATTCTCTAAATTAATGCAGAAAGTTACTGTAAACTCAACATCACCCTGAGTGGTCAGGGAAGCCCCTGCTGTGTTCCCACAGAGTTTCAAATGCCTGTGCATTTTTCTAGGGAGATAGCCTGCCGTTTTCATAGCACTGTTTCTAAAGGTGTCAGATTAAACAACACGGATTTTAGAGTAATTGTCATAAAGGGACAGCGAAAAAGAAAGACCAAAGAAGAATTAGCACATTTGGATTGTGTTAGCAAAGATTATTGAATATATCATAGACTGAAGAATGAACAAATTCATGTTGGAAGATGTACAACGAGCATACTCTTGAGAAGTGAAACTTCCTCTAGTCTCATTAGAAGGGACCAAGTGTTGGAAAAAAATATTAAAATCTTTTCTCCATCTGTCATGATATTGCTGATGATTGATCCAGTTGTGAGGATTTTTGTTTTCTTGATACTGAGATATAACCCATATTGAAGGCTGTAGTCTTTGATCTGCAGTAAGTATTTTAAGTCCTCTTCACTTTCAGCAAACAAGCATTTGTCATCTACATAACAGGTTATTGATGAATCTTCGTGCAATTCTGATGTCACATTCTTCATAGAATCCAACTGCTTTATGTTGACTTGGGGAAATCTATAGTCAGGGACCTCTCCAAAATTCTAAAAGAGCAAGGATGTCAGTTTAAAGACTAAGGTGCTCCTGATCCAAATCGTGATGTTTTCAGTTGAATCCTATGCATATGAAAGTTGGACAGTTAATAAAGGGAAGAGGGGGAAATCCTTACCTTTGAATTG
Organism: Elephantulus edwardii; assembly: GCF_000299155.1. Taxonomy (NCBI): domain Eukaryota; kingdom Metazoa; phylum Chordata; class Mammalia; order Macroscelidea; family Macroscelididae; genus Elephantulus; species Elephantulus edwardii. The sequence goes on along the minus strand of NW_006399901.1, from coordinate 1,452,021 downwards.
TGGCATTGGCAAAGATGATTGAGTTTCTCAGGGACTACCAAAAACAACACAAATCTGTCTTAAAGAAAGTGCAACCAGCCTGCTCCTTAGAGGGAAGAATGTTGAAACTTTGTCTCATTTACTTAGGGCATATGTTCAGGAGGACTCTTCAGACCCTAGAGAGAAACATCATGCTGGGAAAGGTAGAGGGTCAGTGAGGGAGAGGACAGAGGTCGTGAGGATGGCACAGGATTGTAGGATTGCTGTGAGTCATAGCTGACTTGATGACACCTAACAACTAGTGTTGGCAAAGGGAAATGTGCTTCTCCACGGAGAGTCAGTGAAAAACAGACAGTGAATGAGGTGGATTGGCACCATGGTTACAAACACAGTGGGCTCAAACAGCAATGATTGTGAGAATGACCCAGTTGTACCCAGTAAGAATCAGAATCAACTTGATGACATCCACCACAAAACAATTATAAAGTAGACAGTTGACAGTTACTACAAATGATTGGGAAAATAAGATTAGAGATTGGATATTGGGTTTCTTCCCACGTCTGTGTGATCCTTCTGCACCTCTGTGTGTCTATCTCCTCTCCCTACACACCCATTCATTCCTGTTCTTAGTCTGAGAGAAGGTAATCTGTCCTTGAACTAGCCTTCACCATGAAAATGATACAGGAGACTGGAAGGTACTAGAAATAGGAGGTGAGGTATGTGGATGCTGGTGAGCAGGAAGTCTGCTATCTTTTCTGGTGATTCTGGAACCACGTTCTGGGGCACTTGCCTCTGAATGGTGATCTTACCCGGAGCTTTGCAGTGAGTTCTGGAGAGCAAAGACTTACCCATCTTTCAGTGTCTCTTCTGACATCCACTTTGATCTTTTCTCTCTTTCCTGTCATGTTTTTGTTTGTTTTTTGTTTTTTACTTCCTTCGTGTCTGATGTTCTTGATGTCATTTCACAATTTCTCTGGTCTTTAATCATTAGTACTCAGTACATCAAATCTATTCTTAAGTCTCTAAACTCAGATGAGATATACTCAAGGTACATATTTTGACTCTCAAAGATTTCTTTTCATTTTCTTCAGCTTCAAGGCCATATGGAGTTGCACTGCTAACCCAAAGGTAACACTTCTCTGACAGTTCAAGTTCACCAGTATTTCCTCGGGAGAACAATGGGCAGTCTTCTACACTGCGATTTATAGTGTAGTAAGATCAGCTGTGAGTTGCTTCTGACTCAATGGCAGTGAGTGAGTGAGTTTGTCAACTTATATACGGGCAATTCCACACTCAGCCCCTGACTTTGTTCTATTAAGCTTCTCCACTGTCCCTTTATGTGGATGTAGTCAATCTGATTCCATCAGGTGATGTTACTATGTGGTGTTTTGTTGTTTGGTTGTTTTGGGTGTTTTTTTTTTTTTTTTAAGAAGGTATATATAATGAATACATCGGCAGTTGTACAAAATTCTGTCATACCATCTTCAACCTCATCTCCATGATCAACCATATTTTCTGACTACTAATCCTAAAGAGACCCTGATTCAGGCCACGGTGGTTTTTGGTCACTTGCTATGCATCTGAGTGCTGACAATGAATAAGGATGACAGAAGAATTGATGATGCCTCTGAACTGTGGTGTTGAAGAAGAGTACTGAATGCCCATGGATTGCTGGAAGAAAAAGCAGATGTGTCTTGGAGAAAGCGCAGCCAGAATGCTCCTTGGAGCCAAAGATGAAGCTTCGTTTCACATACTTTGGGCACATTGCTGTTGTTGTTGTTATGTGCCATCGAGTCGTTTACGACTCATAGTGACCCTATGCACAACAGCCCTAAACCCTGCTCTATCCTGCGCCAACCGCACCGCCTCTGACACACCCATCCCGATTACCCCAGTCACCGAATCAATCCATCTCATAGAGGGTCTTCCCCTCCTGCGCTGCCCCTCCACCCCTCAACCCTGGGCACGTTGCTAGGAGGAATTAATCCGTGGAGCAGGACATCACATCGTGCTTGTAAAGGTGAAAAGACAGTGAAGCAGAGGAAGACCCTCAACTAGGTGAACTGACACACTGATCCAGCAATGGGCTTGAGTATGTCAGAGACTGTAAGATGACACAGGTTAGGAAAGGGTTCTGATCTGGTGTTCACAGGGTCACTATAAGTGAGACTCTCAACTCACTGTAACTCAAAGGCATCTAACAACAATAGCAACAATCCTTCTTTATGTCCAAAATCTGCAGTCTCACCATAATTTATTATTTATGCCTCTTGGTTGCGTGTTTCATCAACTCAGACTGCAAAATTGGGAGAAAACTTCAATTTTTTTTCATCTTTGGCCTTAACAATTGGTGTGTAATTAAGTGATAAGTCCTATAAGCCAGTCTTTCTTTGTATGTGGATGGATGTGAACCCATCTCTGTCAGCATTACACTGCAGAATAGATCTTCAAATTATTTGGTGGTGTATTTTAAAGCTCATTAATTTTTGCTTAACATACGATACCACTATGTAAAAGGACAACTGTGCCTTCCTGGCCTTCAGTGATGAAAAGGGCTCTGCGGAGCGCAGAATGTTTTTTAGCTGCATCTTTTACACTTAGCAGAGCCACAGTCTCCCTTGGCTCATGGAACATCCTGGACATAAAAACATTCCTTATAACTTGCTCAAGGATCTCTCTTAGCTGATGGTTAATAGAAGCTGCCCAGGATCACCTGGCACTCAGGGCATATACCATATACCTGACACATCTTAAGAAACTCCCTTCCTCAAGACACCTCTGCACCCCATCTCTCATCTCTGAGGCTCAGGGTACATGCTCATCACTGAAATATTTTGTCTCTCAAGTCACTCTGGAGACTAAGGTGCACCTAATCCAGATCACAGTCTTCACAATTGCTTGCTATGTGTCAGAGAACTGGACAATGACTAGGGATGATAGAAAGAGAATTGATGCCTTTGAGCTGTGGTGCTGGAGAAGAGTGTTGAATATACCATGGACTACCAGGAGAACAGACAGATTCGTCCTGGAGAGGGTTAAACCAGCCTGCTCCTTGGAGGTAAGGATCCTGAGGCTTCATCTGACATACTCTGGACAAGTTGCAAGGAGGGACCGATCCTTGGAGAGGAATGTCATGCTTGGAAGGGCAGAGGGGTAGAGAAGGAGAGGGAGACCATCGATGACTATTGATACAGTGACTGGAGTAATGGGGGTAGGTGTGTAAGAGACAGGAAAGTTGGCACAAGATAGAGCAGGTTTCAGGGCTGTTGGACATTGGGTCGCTATGAGTCGCAAGCAACTCGATGGCACATAACAGCAACAACAATAAATGAGGTGGAAGCAAGGTTGTGCTACCCCAAGTCAAAGGAGCAGTGGTAGGTTGGGTTTCCTGGTAAAGGAAGAAGCGACCTGGGAAGTTTCTTTGACACTGTAGCAAAACCAACAAAACTCTCACAATTGAGATAATCCCCACACATCACCACATTTTTAGGACAGAGGAGAACTGCCTGTAAGGTTTGAGATTATCTTTTTTGATGATGAGTGCGATGTCCTTTTCAATTTTTTATTCCTGACATAGTTGTTATGTGCCATCGAGTTGACCATGATTCATAAGTGACTCTGTGAACATGGCTCTGAACCTGGCCCTCCCTCGATCCAGCCTCACCATCTCTGACACACCTGATCCCACAGTCAACAGTCACTAAGTCAATTCATCTAATCTAGAGTCTTCCTCTCCTTTGCTGACTCTTTATTCTCCCAAGAAAAATGTACTCCAAGGATTATTCCTTCCTGGCAACATGCCCAATGTGAGACAGAGCTCCAAAATCCTTATCTCCAAAAAGCAACCTCATCTTCTCCAGATCTGCTTCAAAACGGTCCATTTTGACCCATGTATTTCTGCTTGCTAATGCCTTGGATGCTGATCTTTATGCAGCTCACTTAATTTTTACAACTTCTAATTCTCTGTTTCCATTTTTGTGCAAGGGATATCAAGGATACCACTTTAAAGACTAAGGTGTACCTGATCAAAGCCATGGTATTTTCCAATTACTTTATATGCATGTGAAAGTTGTACAATCAAGTAAACTCTGGTGGCCTAGTGGCAAGACCTGCACTGCAGTCCCAGAGGTACATGGTTCAAATCAACTAGATGCTCTGCTGAAGAAGGAGAGGCAATCTCCTTCTGTACCAGTCAGGTCTGATTTGAAAGTACACACAAAAAAAATAATTTAAAATTTTTTAAAAAAGAAAGTTGTACAATCAGTTGTTATTGTTGTTGTTATGTGCCATTGAGTCACCTGTGACCCATAGCAACCCTTTGTACAGCAGCTTTGAACCCTGCCCTGTCCTGAGCCAGTCTCACTAATTCCAACACACCAACCCCCATTGCTCCAGTCACTGTATCAATCCATCTCATCCAGGGTCTTTCTGTCCTGTGCTGTCGCTCCACCCTTCCAAGCATGATGTCCTTCTCCAAGAACCAGTCTCTCCTGGCCACATGCTCAAAGTGTATGAAATGGAGCTTCTAAATTCTAGCCTCCAAGGAGAAACTTGGTTTCACCCTCTCCAAGACAAACCTATTTGTTTTCTTGGCGGTCCATGGTAATTTCAAGACTCTTCTCCAGTAGCACAATTTGCAGGCCTGTCATCCTCCTGTCATCCTCCTGTCATCCTAAGTCATTGTCCAGCTCTCTGATGCATAACAAATAATTGTGAAGACCATGCAGTGAATCAGGCGCACCTTAGTCTCTAGACTGACATCGTTGCTTTTCAGTATTCTGGGAGGTCCCTGACAGTAAGGAGACCCTTGAATTGTAGTTCTGGTAAAGAATATTGAGTATACCATGAACTGCCAAAAGAACACATCTTAGAAGTAAATGCAGACACAATTCTCTTCAGAAGCAAGCACGGAGCAGTGTCATCTCATATACTTTGGGCTTGTTATAGGAGGTGTCTGTCCATGGAAAAGAGTATCGTGTCTGGAAAAGTAGAAGATCAGTGAAAAAGAAGAAGAGCCTCAATCAGGTGGATTGACACAGTGTGTGTGACAATGCGTTTGGGCACAGCAGGTGCTGTGCCGATGGCACAGGGTCAGGCAGGGATTTTTCTCTTCTGTGTTGAGTTGCTGTGAGTTGGAACCAACTTCATAGCATCTAAACACAATAGCAACTTGCTTCACTTGTCCAAAAAGTAGTAGTTGTTTAAAATCTCCCCAGAGACGCTTATTAGAAATTCCGTTTCCCAACCACATCTCCGCGAGATTTCCGTACAACAGATCTGAGGGAAAATAGAGCAGCATGCAATTTCACAAGCCTCCCTTGTGGGGTTCTGATGTGGGTGGCCGCACTTTGATAAACAGTGACGTGAAGGGAACATCTTGGGCCTTGAGAATCAGATCTACTTGGGAAATCTTGGCTCTGCCACTTTCTAGCTGTGGGACTTTCAGCCATCCCACCAAGTTCCCACTTACTTCTCTGTAAAATGAGGATAATGAAGAATAATGAGGCCCATTTGGCACAGAAAGTGCTCAGGAAACTGTCCGTTATTATTTACCCAGAGGGTGCTCTGTATAATGTTTGCTGAAATGAATTAGAGAAGCTAGAGAAGAAATCAGTGTAACTTGGGTTTTCAAGAATCAAAAACAGCCACAGTGGGCAATACCCAGTACCTTCTGTGTATGCAGCAGAGATATTTTATTTGAGATCCCCGAGGAGGGAAATGGACTAGTAAACAACTTCACAGCATGATTTTATTTTTAAGTAAATAAAATATTTCTTTTATACTAGGTTATACAAAGTATATGTGTGTGTAATTTTTATGAGTTTATAAGTTTATGTATTGTATTTTTATATAAACTCAACATCCATAAGTTATATCTGTATTTGACATTCTCTTTTATCCAAAATTGTGTTCATTGACATAGTTTCCTATTCATCTTGATTCAGTGTGTGTTTCTTTTTTTAAATTTTTTATTTTCTTTTATTATTTGTGTGTGTACTGTCAAATCAGATCTGACTGGTACAGGAGGAGATTGTCCCTCCTTCTCCAGTGGAGCACCTGGTGGACTTGAACTGTGCACCTCTGGGATTGCAATGCAGCTTCTTGCCACTAGACCACCAGAGCTCCCTGAGTCAGTGTTTATTTCTTAATGCTGCTTCCGTCTGAAGGAGCATCCTCCTGTAAGCCTTGCTTTACCCCCTAACAGAGAACAGTGGAGCAGCCAACACGTAACACTACTGTTTGTGCATGGCTGAAGACTGTGGTGATTTTATAGCATCCTGGGCATTACACGTCCATGAAACAGGAATCCGGACTCTGCACCAGGCACTGATTCTTGTGTTTCCTCTGCTCCTTTTCTGGAGAGGGGTGAAGGAGATCTTTTGTGAGAGGCATGTTAGCATGTGGAGGTCACTACTGGGAAGGGCCATATTTAATATTTTAATGCACTAAAGGTTTTATGTAGTTGGGATATTTGGGTTTGTTTGTTTGTTTGTTTGTTTGTTGTTGTTGTTGTTTTTAAAAAAGATCTATTATCTGTTCCCATAAAGATTATAAATCTAAAGAGAACCCAGTTCTCTTGTCATAAAGGGGTCTTGAGCTCTGATGCTAGAGAAGAATATTTCTTATCCCATGGTCTGCCAAAAGAACAAACAGATATGTCTTGGAGAAAGTGCAGCCAGAATATTTCTGCAGTAATGACAAAGCTTCATCTCATATATTCCCGGCGTGTTACTAGGCGAGCCTGTCATGCTTGGAAAGGTGTAGGGTAGGAAAAAGATAGGGAGACCTTCAATGAGATAGATTGACACAGTGACCGCAGCAATGGGCTCACGCATGTTAGAAATGATGAGGATGGCACAGGATAGGACGAAGTTCAGTTCTGCTGTTCACAGGGTCACTAGGAGTTGTACTCAACTGCACCTAACAACTACAGCATGAGTCAAAATTGACTCGACAGCACCCACCCACAATAGCTGTAGAGGTATGCACTAAATGAAGATGTTAAGTGGTGTTCCGGATTTACTTTTAAAAGGATTCTACTTAAGAGAGGAGAGCAGAAGCCTAAGGATGATGAGGTGTTGATAACGTGGAAGCTGGGTGCTTAGGACATATGCGGGCATTGGGTAGGTTGTCTTCTTTCTGTTTACAGTGAGTTTTTTCATGAAAATTTTGTTTGATTAGTGGTGTGCTGTGGCACCAGAGACATGATAGACAGTGTCAGATGGATCTTGGCTGAAAGTAAAGAGTATCAGAAGAATGCCTACCAGTGTTTCTTTCATTGACTAGGCAGACACATTTGACTTTCTGGATCACAACAAATTGTGTCTAACCTTGAGAAGAACGGGCATCCCAGATCACTTGGTTGTGCTCATGTGAAACCTATACCTGGACCAGGAAGCAGTCATCAGAACAGAGCAAGGAAGCACCACATAGTTCATTATCAGGGAAGGGTGCGTCAGGGATGCATCCTGTCTCCACACACTTTCAATCTATATGCGGAACAGATCATTCAGGAGGCTGGACTTTATGAGGAGGAATGTGGCATCAGGATTGGAGGAAGACTGAGAAACAATCTGCATTATGCAAATGACACAACCTTGGTTGCTGAAACTGGGAAGGCCGGAAGCATTTGCTGCAAAGGGTCAAGGACTATAATAGTCTGCACTACGGACTGACGCTCAAAATCAAGAAAATAAAGATTCTCACCACCGGGCCAACTGGCAGCATCATGATAGATCGAGAAGAGATAGAGACTGTTAACAATTTCAGCTTGCTTGGCTCCTCAATGAATATTCTTGGCACCAGCAGTCAGAAAATAAAAACACAAGTTGCATTAGGAAACTCTGTTGTCAGGGATCTCTCCATCACTGAAGAGCAGTGATGTCAGTCCAGAAATACAAATACAAGGGAATACAGATCGTGGACTGGATCCATGGCCATGGTGTTTGCAATTACTTGCTATGCATCAAAGAGCTGGACAATGAATAAAGATGACAGAAGAAGAATCGATGCCTTTAAACTGTGGAACTGAAGAAGAATATTGAACATTTATCATAGATTGCCAAGAGAAAAAACAGGTCTGTCCTAGAGAGGGAGAAACCAAGCTGCTCCTTGGAAGCAAGGATTTTGAAGCGTCCTTCATCTCACTTACTTTGGGCATGTTTTCAGGAGGGACTAGGCCTTGGAAAAGGACATTATGCCTGGAAGGGTGGAGGGACAGTGCAGGAGAGGAAGACACCAGATGAGATGGATTGACAGAGTGACTGGAGTAATGAAGGTAGGTGTATTGGAGACAGTGGGATTAGCTCAGGTTGGGGCAGGGTTCAGAGCAATTGTGCATAGGGTCACCATGAATTATAGTTGACTGAATGATATGTAACAACAAAATGCTTATAACAATCTTGCAATGTTAGTTGCATTTCACCCCATTTTTACACAAGAGGACATCAAAGTTCACAGAGCTAAAGAGGCCTGTTCAAAATCGTGGTATTATTATCTACCATTGAGTTGGAACCTATCCATAGCTGACCCTCCTGTGGGTTTTCAGAGGCAGTAAATTGCACTGGAGGAGACTGCCTCTAATTCTCCTGTGGAGCAGCTGGTAGATTTGAATCATGTGCCCTGGAATTGGCAGTGCAGCTCCTTACTAGGCCACCACAGCTCCCTCCTGAGCTGTCCTCCTGGCAAACTGTTTACCCAAGGAAGGTTTGGGGATGATGGAACTGAGCTCCCTTCATTAGCTTAGGGAGCTGCAAGATGCTAAGTGGGAGGCAGGACATCATATAACAGAGAGCCTCAGTTTGAATCCCAGACCTCTCCCTTTTTTGCTATATGACCTGAAGCAAATAGCTAGTGAATAAGTTGAATTCCCTCTGCCATTACATGGCTAGGTCTGGTTTACATTCAGTTCTTTCATTAAGTGTAACTAAGTGGCTAGAAGCTTTTTGAGGGGCAGAGTTAAGTTATTGTTGTTGTCATTGAGTTGATTCTGACTCATGGTAGACCCATGTGTGCAGAAGAGAGCTGCCCCATTGACTTTTCAAGATCACGACCTTCTGGAAGCAGATTTCAAAGCTTATTTTCCCAGGCACCTCTGGATGAGTTCAAGCCACTGACTCTTTCAGTCAGTAGTCAAGCATTTAACAGTTTGCACCACCTAGGGGCCACTAAGAAACTCCAGAGCAACTGTTTTGAAAAATACTAGATAACTTAGGAGAGACTGGAGAGCATTATCATGAGAGAACTAACTCAGTCTGATAAGGACAAATACTACATAAGACCATTATTGTGAAAATTGAAGGATAGGTCCAATGTGAAAAATAATGTGTATGAACTTTATAAACTTTGTATGTAAACCAGTATAAAATAATTTTTAAGTTCCATTTTCTTTTTTTATTATTCATTTTAATGAAAGTTTACAGAGACTTTGGAATTCTATTCATTCATTGTTGCACTCTTCTCCCTGCCCACCCTTCCCCCACCTCACTCTTCTCTTTGAAAAGTAAAAGAAAAATTCTTTCATTGTTTTACAATCCCGCCCCCTCAGGTCCACTCCACTATGCAGCCTTTGTTCTAGACTCCTGTCATGACAATAAGACCTAATCATATATCCCTTTTAAACAGTTTTCTCCCTCAGCTCTTTCAATGCAGTATACGTAATTTATCCCATCTTTGTCAGTCTCTCTCCAACCCAGATATCAGTCTCATTTTACAACAGTGGCACTATGCAGTATTTGTCCTTTTGTGACAGAGATATTTCACTCAGCATCACCCATTTTGTATACTATTTCATGAGTTTCTTGTTTTTCCAAGCAGTGTAGTATTCCATTGTGTGAATACACCAGGGCTTCTCTAGCCATCATTCATTGGTTGATGGGCACTTAGGTTGTTTCCAACTCTCTTTTTGCTATTGTGAACAAAGCTGCGATAAACATGGGTGTGCAAAATAATTTTTTTAAATGGATAACTAGTAAAATATATATGGAAACCCAAGGGGAAGGGATGAGAGGAGAAGGGTGAGGATGGGTAAGGGTGAAATCACAGGGTTGCACAGTTTTGTGGGTGGAAAGAGGGGTTGAAGGAAATGGGAAGGATCTGGTAGGAACCCGAAAAGATTGAGTAATGATGGGCAAGGTCCAATGGTGATTGATTTTATAAAACATAATGCATAGGAATGATTGTAGGAAACACAATATGAATGAAGAATAGTGTGAAACACAAGGTATATGAACTTTGTAACCAAATCAATATAAAATAATAAAAAAAAATTTTTTAAAAGCTTTATTTTATGGCACCAATACATTGTGGACCTTAGCACTCAAGTATTTAATTCTGTTTCCTTCGAGAAGAGCCACACTTGTCTGCCTGGGAGAAGGTGAACCTGCCCTTTGCAAACTTGAATGCAGGGCTGTGGGCTGAACAGTTACCCTTCTCAGCCCTTACTCCAGGTCGTCAGTTTTTGTTTATTATATACCAGGCAGGTATAAGAGTATTGTGGATTATGTGTAAGCCATAAAGGAGGACAGTGCAAGGCATTCATGATCTCACAAACTAGTTTAAGGAGTTAAATCCCCATTTTTCTTGTTTCTTCTTACTCCTTCCCCCACCAACTCCTAGACCAAGCCCAAGCTCCCCAGGGTTTTTTTTCCAGCAGACTGGTTCACACCTTCTCTATAACCTGCTAAGAATGTTTTCTTAATTGCTGTTTCCAGCTCAAATCTATTTCCATATAACAAGTCTTGTTGACATCTCCATTCATTGGTGATCCATGCTCATTAGAACAGAAACACTCCTACACGATTAGCCCAAGGGCTCTCTTTGCTCTTTACCCCTTCTTACACTTGTCAGTCTCTGAAGTATCTATTTGGTGCATTTCTTTCTCTCTTCATTAGAATCTGAGCTCAAGATGTTTGCTGTGTTTTCACTCATCTCGGTATTCATCAGAACCTATAAGAAGGCTTGATCGAATTTAGGGAACATCTGCTGAAGAAATACTTTCTAGTTTCCCTTCAGTGTTACATACTTATTGAATGTCTGTGTTATTACAAATACAGATATACAAATACAGAATGTCTGTGTTATTAGCAAATACAGAGGCTAGCTAAATATATTGAGCTAGAAATCTCAAAGTCAGTGGCTTTTAATTAGTATAGGGCACAATAGACCTTCTTTTATTTTTTTATCTATGTGTAAACCTTTTCTTTTACTTTTTAAACTTTATTTATTAAGTTTTATGAAAGTTTACAGAGACTTAGGGTTTCCAGTCATTCATTGTTGCACTTTTCTCCCTGCCCACCCCTCCCCTCCAATTCACTCTTCTTAAAAAGAAAAACTCTTGGTTATGCAATCCCTCCCCCCAAGTCCACTCCACAATGCAGCCTTCACTCTGGACTTCTGTAATGATAATAGACCTTCTTAAGATTATGGTATGCCTACAAAATAACTGACTGGAGGAGATTCATATTTGTTCCCATTCCCCCGAAAGGATAATCCAACAGGATGTGGAAATTATCCAAAAATACCATTTATATTACATGCAAGTAAAACCTTACTGAAGATGTCAGTGAAGGAAAATGTGTGTGTGTGTGTGTGTGTGTGTGTGTGTGTGTGTTCGGGGGGAATCTGCACCCCAAAAAAACAACAAAAACAACTTTTAATTAAATTTTATTAATTTTAATGAACATTTACAGAGATTTGGGGTTTTCATTCATTCATTTTTGCACTATTTCCTCTATCCTCCTCCCCAGTTCGTTCTTTCCCCCCCCCTTGAAAGTCTGTTTTAATTGTCCAGTTACCACAGTGCTTGTCAAAGCCAGTTCTGATTAATCTCCTTTGTCAGTGTGTCCTTTGCCATTCCCTATCACCCCTCCTTGAGAGAGACTTCACCCTGATTCATAGGGAAAAGGGGACGGCGTATTCTCTTAGCTACTTCCTGCTGTAAAGGGACGAAAAACAACTTATTTTTTTAAAAACTCAAACAAGCTAAGTTTTTTCATACTTGGGCTGATCATAAACTCGTATGCCTTCCAGGGTCAGTGCACCTGAATTACGATGATAAGCTGTAATGGAAGCAGGAAGAACTGGGGTTTGCAGAGCCCACCCCAAAGTGGCTGGAGTCAATTTAAAAACAACAACAACAACAACAAAAACCCAACAAAAACAAATAAAAAACCAGCAACAACATACTGTGACCAGAATTAACACACCTGCTACCTGCCCCTCTGCTTAGAGTGACAGAAACCACACACGATGTTTGAAGACTTTGCTGGAGTATCAATGATTCTTCAGTTGCAAAAGAAGCTCTGAAGCAGCAAGTTGTTATGTGCCATTGAGTCGCCTGCGACTCATAGCTACCCTATGTACTATAGCTCTGAAGCTTGCCTTATTCTGAGCCAGTCTCACGGTCTCTAACACATCTACCCCTATTGCCCCAGTCACTGAATCAACCCACCTCATCCGGAGTCTTCTCCTGCACTGTCCCTCCACCCTTCCAAATATGATGTCCTTCTTCAAGGACTGGTCCTTCCTGCCCACGTACCCAAAGTACGTGTAACGAAAGGGGGGGGGGGAACTCCCATTTTGGAAAAAAAATTGAGAGCGCCAGACGATATGGTAAAAAAGAGCGTGATACAATTTTCACAAATGAAGAGGTAACCAGACTTGTCCTGCTCACAGGCTGTTGGGAGAACTAGGGCGGTCATGAGAGGCAGGTGGGGTGAAAGCCCAGTCTGAGGAGAATCACAGCAGGGAGAAACTAGGTGCTGAGGGTTGAGGGAATGGCTGTTAATTTGAGCAGGACAAATAGTAGGATCAAAGGTTCAGATGAAGAAAACAAATTCTCTCTTTAGACATCAAAGAATTCAATTTGGCTCATAGGAAGAATGACTCATTCATTTGGCTCCCAGGATATAAGACTGGAAGGGTAGGTTCTAAGGGTCCAACCTCCTCTCTAGTTGTCTTATTGTCTCTTTGAAGAATCCCCATCATTATATCATCCTTGTGGCATCTGTACTCTCTGCCCCAAGAATTACCCACGGAAGGCTTGTTTGGGGCCCTGGGGACCAACACTGCTCTACAGCCAGGTCCCTAATAGATGCTCATGGAGAGAGATGCCATTGGGTCCCTCCCAGGCTCTGGATATATCCCAGCCTGAGTCACTGAGGTACAAGACAGGAGAGAAGTTCAACAAGGCCCAAAGGAAGACAGATGGCAACCAGAGTCTCAGAACAAATTAGAGTCACAGAACCTGAGGCCTCTTCTCCAGATTCTTGGCTCGCTCCACCACCGGGCTCACTCTCAAGGCTCACATGCCAATTCGAGGCACAGCATGATAGTAATGGTCACCATGACAACTTCTCATAGCATTTATCAGGCTTCGCGCAGATCCTCAGCCTGCATCTCTGAGCTCTTACACACAGTCTGTGAGGTGGTAGTTGTTGAGTACCACTGAGTAGGAGAGACCCATACTTGGCCTATCCTTCTCCCACAGAGCAGCTGGTGGATTCAAACGATGTGCCTTTGGGATTGCAGAGCAGCTACTTCTTTTTTTTTTAATTAATTATAATGAAAGTTTACAGACTTTGGATTTCCACTCATTCATTGTTGCACTTTTCTCCCTGCCCACCCCTCCCCCTCAATTCATTCTCTTTGAAAACTAAAAGTCTCCCATTGTTATACAATCCCTACCCCCAAGTCCACTCCACTGTGCAGCCTTCATTCTGGACTCCTGTCATGACAATAATACCTAATCATATATCTCTTTAAAATAATTCTCTCCCTCATCTGTTTCAATGCAGTATACATTATTTATCCCATCTTTTTCAGTGTCCCCTCAAACCCAATGTCAGTCCCATTTTACAACAGTGGCACTATGCAATATTTATCCTTTTGTAACTGAGATATTTCATTCCGCATAATGTCCTCCAGGGTCACCCATTTTGTATAATATTTCATGAGTTGTTTTTCAATGCAACATAGTATTCCATTTTGTGAGTATACCACAGCTTCTCTATCCATTTGTATTGTGAACAAAGCCGCAATAAACATGGGTGTGCATATATCTGCTTTAGGGTATATTCCCAGTAGTGGGATTGCTGGGTCAAATGGTATTTCTGTTTGCAACTTTTTGGGAAAGTGCCATACAGCCTTCCATAGTGAAGCAGCTTCTTAGAGGAGGTCACAAGAGGTCTTGCCAAGCCTATGAGATAGGCACTGTCATTCTTCCTGGTCTTCAGATAAAAAAGCCGTAGCTCTGGGAGTTAGAGGATGTTCTCCTGAGAGAAAGAGCTGAGATTCTCACCCAGGCACCTCACACAGCCAGCAAGAGGGGGAGTGGTAAGAACACTTGTGACCTGCGAGGGTTGTGTGGTGGGCAGTCTATTCCCACAGACCAGAGACTGAACTTCACAAACACGTTCTCTCTGGAAGGCCCAGAGGCCTTCTGCCCTCAGTCAGAAGACTCCAAATGCCAGAAGCCAGAGTTTTTACTGGCTTTATTTTTTCCTATAGGGAGTGTTAGAATTGAAGCTCCATCATGGCAGGAGATTAAAATCATTGATTTTGTTCACTGATAATTCCCAGCACCAAGAATAGTAGCTGGAGAACCATGTGCTGTTGAATTGTGGGTAACTAACGTCACCCTGCTCTGATTCTCCAGGCCTAAGTGGACTTCTTTGGGCATCACTTGTGCATGGACCATGACTTTCTTGCAATAAATGATTGTGCGTGACAGAAAATCAGCAATAGAACAGAGATTGAGATATTTAACAGCTTTGCACTGGGAAAGTCTGTTGTCAGGGACCTTTCCAGAGTACTGAGGAGCAATGGTGTCAGTCTAGAGTCTAAGGTGTGCCTGATCCAAGCCATGGTCCTCACAATTATTTGCTATGCATCAAAGAGCTAGACAATAAATGAGAATGATAAAAGAATCAATGCCTTTGAGTTGTGGTTCTGGAGAAGAACTATGGACTGCCAAGAAGATAGACATTTCTGTCATGGACAGGATAGAACCAAGTTGCTCCCTGGAGTCAAGGATTGTGAAGCTCTGTCTCATATACTTTGGGCACATGGCACAGAGGGATGAGGGACCAGTCCTTGGAAAAGGATGTAATGCTTGGAAAGGTAGAGGGACAACTCAGGAGAGAAATACCCCAGATGAGATGGATTGACACAGTAAGTGGGGTAAAGGGGTATGTGTGTCAGAGACAGTGTGATTGACTCACGATAGGACAGAGTTCAAAGCTACTTAAGGTTACTAAGAGTCACAAGTGACTCAACAGCACATAACAACAAGCAGAATGAAAATGCTGTCAGTACAGACACAATTTAGAAGATTCAACAGGCAAATCACATCAATGCAGATCCCAGCATCAGAGAAGCCAGCTTGACCCAGTGGGTCTGTACATTTGAATTTTAACTACTGCCTAATGATAGGGCCTTTGAAAAACGCTCCCAGACAAGCAGACTAGCAAAAGCAATCCGTTTGTAATGTGCTAAGGACCTCACTTTCCACTACCGCGTTGTAGAAGCCCAGACTTTTCGACTTTGCTCAGAGCACAATTTGCTCCCCAGCACCCAGCATCTAAGTCACAGAGCATGGTGTGTGTGTAGCCATTGAAAACTCCATGAGGTCACTGAATGTCAGAATCCACTAGTGACAAAGTTTGCTGGGTGACACTTGGAACTTTATCTCCAGTTCTAAGAAGTGGCAGGAACAGCAGAGATCAACCACCTCGAGTTATAGGTGGGAGAGAAGTTAGTAGGGGCACCAGGAGGCCACGATGCAAGGCCTGTTCCTGGCCCCTTAATCCTCATAGCGTGCATTTCCTGTATCAGTAGCGAGACCAGACCGTGTATTACCATTGTAATACCAGGCTAACACTTGCTGGCTTCACAAGGGGTTGGGCTGGGTTGGTCTTTGTTCCAGCCTTTCATTTGCCAGCCATCCCTTTGAATTATAAGATCTGGCCTCCTGCCCAGCTCCCCACACACTGGTGTTGCTCCAGCTAGAATGGTCTCGCTGAACGCACAAACCATGTCTACTGACCCCTAGTGGTTTCTATGGGATCTGTTTCAATCAGATGCAAGGACACACCTCTGGGATGCTCTGGCCTGGTCATCTCACTTCTCAAAGCATTTACCACCATCAGCTTCCTTTTCCTTGGCAGGAAAGAGCTGGGATTCCCTGCCCACTTCACAAATACGTGGCAGCATCTAGGCCCCACCACGAAATATTCATCTGGTCTTGGCAAGGCAATTCCTAAGTCTTGCACAAGACAGATCTAAGGTCCCTTCCAGTTGCCAGAATACTCTGGAAGAATTTCGGAGTGGTGTGGTGACATGCCCAAGACCAGAAGGAACCAGAGTTACTCCTGATTTCTGGATTACCCACCTTCCCCACGCCAATCAAGAAAGCCAGTTCATCCACATCAGGACAACGTAGAAGTGTAACTAGGGTGCTCCTTTGAGGAGAGGATGGTAAAATGTGGGGGAAAGGAGAGGATCAGAGAAAGAGAGGAAGGCCCTCAACAAGATGTGCTGACTGCAACAACGGCTTTAGCTTGTCAGGAATCGTGAGGATGGTGCGGGGTAGGGCAAGGTCCAGATCTGTTCTTCACAGGCTCTCTACGAGTCATAGTCGACTCTATACCACCTGGTGGTGGTGGTGGTTGTTGACTGCCATAGAGTCGAGCATGACTCATAGCGACCCTATGAACAAAAGGCCTTTTTCTAACTATCGTCATTTCTCCAAGTTCATAGTTTCCAGAGGCTACTGCTCCTGCTTCCAAACCAGAATCAATCTGGGAGCTCCACCAAACATTAAAATGGGCAGCCGTTATAGTATTTGAGACCCGGCCCCCAGTGGCACAAGGTTCAGCATCACAGAAAACCCGGATTACCTCAGCAATAAGCAAATTGACAGAGGAGTGCTGTTCCATACTGGAGGCTGTAGTCCTTCACCCACCCTCTGCAGCAAGCGCTTCAGGTCCTCCTCAGTTTCAGCAAGTAGGGTTGTGCCATCTGCATAACACAGATTGTTGCTAGATCTCAACCAATCCTGACCCCACATTTCTCCTCATAGAGCCCAGCCTCCCAGATAATCTGTTTTGCAAACAGGTTGAAAAGGTATGGAGACAGGACACATTCCTGGCGTACGCCCTTCCCAATTTTGAACCATGCAGTGTTTCCGTGCTCTGTTCTGATGACTGCCTCTTGGTCCAATTATAGGTTTCGCATTAGCACAATCAAGTGTTCTGGAATTCCCATTCTTCTCAGAGTCAGCCACAGTTTGTTATGATCCACACAGTCAAACACCTTTGCACAGTCAATGAAACACAGATATACATTCCTCTGCTATTTCCTACTTTAAGCTATGATGCATCTAATATCAGCTACAATATTCCTAGTACCACGACCCCTTCTAAACCCAGCCTGGACATTGGGCAGTTCTCTGCTGATGTGCTGTCCCAGACGTTTTTGGATAATCTTCAGCAGAATCTTGCTTGCATGTGAAATCAATGATACTATTCTATAGTTTCCACACTCTGTTGGGTCACCTTTCTTTGGGATGGAAACAAATATGTATACATATATGCACACATATAAGAAGACAGAGATTCTCACCATTGGACCAATTGGCAGCATCAGGTTGGATGGTGAAAAGATTGAGATTGTTCACAGCTTTAGTTTGCTTGGCTCCACATTCAACACTCTCAGCACCAGTATCCAGGAAAATAAAAGGCCTATTGTGATGGGAATCATTTACAGCTGTGAAAACTAGGCCAGGAGCTGATTGTGGAACAGACCACGATGTGCAAGTTCAAGCTGAAGTCGAGGAAAATTAAACCAAATCCAAGGCAACCAAAATATGACTTTGAGTCTATCCCACCTGAATTTCAGAACCATCTCAGGAACAGGTTT
>NW_006399901.1:1413748-1428838 GCF_000299155.1 Elephantulus edwardii | reverse complement strand
GGCACATAACAACAACAACAACAACATTGTGATGGGAAAGTCTGCTGTTAGGACCTCTCCAAAGTACTGAAGAGCAATGGTGCATCTGATACAGGCCATGGTCTTTGCTATCATTTGTTATGCATCAAAGAGTTGGACAATGACTAGGGAGGATAGAAGGAAAATTGATGCCTTTGAGCTGTGGTGCTGGAGAAGAGCATTGATGGTACCATGGACTGCTAGGAAAACAAACAGATTCATCCTAGAAAGGGTTAAACCAGATGGCTCCTTGGAGGCAAGGATTCTGAGGCTTTGTCTAACATACTCTGGACATGTTGTAAGGAAGGACCAGTCCTTGGAGAGGGATATCGTGCTTAGTAGGGCGGACAGACAGCGCAGGAGGGGAAGGCCCTCTATGAGGTGGACTGATTCAGTGACTGGGGTAATCGGCATGAGTGTATCAGAGACAGTGTGATTGGCACAGGACAGAGGAGAGTTAAGGCTGTTGTACATAGGGTTGCAAGCAACTCGACATCACATAACAACAACAACAGGTATATACAAAAGGCCTGAAGTCTTTCAATAACGATCATCATTTCTTCAAGTTTATAGACTTTATAGAGGCATGCAGTTTAGGAAATGGATGCCACTCCTACTTCCAAACCTAAATCAATCTGGGAGCTACACCAAACACTGCCCACGATGGGTAGCCATTATGGTGTTTGGCACACCTATGGGACAGTTGTTCCATTACGGCATTTGAGATCCCAATGGCACAAGGTTCAGTATCACAGCAAATCCCCTATACCACCTAACACCACCAATAAACTGCTGTGAGACCTTGGACAAGTCGCATCACCTCTCTGGGCCTGTTTCCTCATCTGTAAAATGAGAAGACTTGGTAATGCATGCACCAGGCACTATGCAAATTCCCTAACACAAAAATAAAGAAGTCATTTGATCATAAAACTCTATTTATTGGGCATTGTCATTACAAGGATGAGTAAAGTCAATGTCCCCGCCATCAAGATGTTCACCATCTAGTGAGGGAGACAGTGTGGAAGCCTTGAAGGCCGAGGGGCAGAAACAGGCAGGAAGGAGAGATCTGTTCTGTGGAGACCGATTCAAAGAGAAGAGGCTTGACCGGAATGGTCTCTGCCTTCAGAGTATGGAAATAATCTAGGCAGAGGTTAGAATAAATCCTCAAATGGCTACCACACAGAGCTAGTGCAGAGCCCACTGGTGATCCAGGTTCCAATGGGCTGAGCCCTACATGGCTTAGGTGGCAAAGGAGGCTGCCAGGAAGTGGGCAGATGTTGGAAAAGATTGGCAGGAAATGGCACTTACCCAGGTCGTGAAGGATAAAACATCTGCGTAGAGCTTGGGGCTGGGGAGGGTGGTGGGGGACAAAGAGATATCCCAGATGCAGGGGCTGTGTCAGGAAAGACAGAAAGTGGGGGCTCCCAGCTGTAGTGGGGAAGTGCAAGCATCCCAGGAGGTGCAGACGCAATGGCAGGGTTGGAATGCAGCCACCCTGAAGGCCACTGGAGGAAGGGCAGTTCCTAGGCCACACACTATCCCCATATCATGGCCATTCCCGGACGCAGCTGTCCTCCTCATTCAAGGAAGGAAACTGAGGCTCAGAGAGGTTACAAGGTCACACAGCCAACTGGCTACAGAAATAAGACTTGACTTGGGTCTGGATGGCGGGGAGGTAGGTGGGGTGGTGGTGACTGTGCCCTTTCTGTCTGGGGGGGGGGCTATCATGTCTGCACACCAGGCCTTGAACCTCATACATAGAGCCCTATTCATGGAAACCAGCTGAACTGGGCCGTTTCCCCTCCACCAGTAACAGCGCTCAGCGGCGAGGCAAGGAACATCAGAACCTCAGCAGGCTCTCCTGTGCTCTGCTGTCCACTGCTCTCGGTTTATTGCTGCTGCTCCAGAGTTGAAGCTGGCTCGCTCCTGGCTCTAACCTCGCGGGTGCCCCATAAATCACACCGGCTTCTCCTGAGGCTCCGGTGTGGGTGCGGCCTGGTCGTTGGAGACGTGGAGGTTGTTCATGTACTGCTGGAGGCTCAAGGACTCGTGTCGCCAGCGGTTCAGCTTCCTGAGCTGGTCTGTGATGAACTTCTTCTTCAGGTGGTCGTACAAGTGGCTTGTCTTCCTCTTGCTCTTTTCGGAAGCTTTTGTCTTACAAAAAACAGGACAAGTAAGGAACAAAATCAGAGGTGAAACTTGCATATTGTAAAAACAGCAGGATAACCAGTAAGATGTGTCTGGATATTCAAAGAGGGAAGGGGAGGGAACGGGGGAGTGTGGGTGGGGAGGGAGGAAATCACCAGATGACAGGGTTTGGTGGGTAGAGGGAGGGGGCAAAGGAATTAGTGGGGATCTGAAAAGATGGGGTAATAGTGGACATAGATCAATGGTAATTCATTTTATATACACACACATACATATACATACACACACAGGTTTATTTACAAAGTGCGAATACTTTTTTTCACACCAGATCCTTCTCATTTCCTTCACCCCCCTATCAAATTGTGCGCTCCTATGATGAACCCCCATCCCCTGCCCATCTTCACCCCTCTGCTTCCACCCTTCGCACCCCCAGCCTCATATTCATTCTACAACAATGGTTTTATAATACTGATTAATTTTTTAAGAAGCAATGTATGGGAATGTTCATAAGAAACAATGCAAATGAAAAGAAACATTTTTTTAAATATAACATAGTGAAAAAAAGCTGTTCCATACCAAGGAGGCATCTGTGTTGCCAGTTACAAGGAGGGAGTGGCAGTTAGACCCATTGTGCTCTAAATAACTGAACTCACAGGAAGCCTCAGCTTTTCTCTTTGTAAATATTGGCACTGAGCTATGGAACCTCTAGGGTCTCCTCCTGACAGTTTGTTGCTTGGGGTCCTGACTTGGATCTCAAAGCTCTATTTGCATGGTGTGGTACTGTGACTCACAGTGCCCCTGTGAACAGTGATCAGAACCTTGACCTGTCCTGCGTCATCCTTCCAGTTTTCGCTCAAGCCTATTGCTGTAGTCACTGTAATCCATCTCACTGACAGGAGAAGGAGTCTTCTTTTTACTGATACAGTGACTAGGGATGATAGAGAATTGATGCCTTTGAGCTGTAGTGCTGGAGAAGAGTATTGAATATACCATAGACTGCTAGGAGAACAAACAGGTTCATCCTGGAGAGGATGAGACCAGGCTCCTCCTTGGAGGCAAGCATTCTGAAGCTTCATCTAAAATACTTGGTGAATGTTGCAAGGAGGGACCAGTCCTTGGAGAGGGGCATTTTGCTTGGGAGGGTGGAGGGACAGCGCAGGAGGGGAAGCCTCTTTGAGTTACGACTCAGTGACTGGAGTAATAGAGGTAGGTATGTTGGAGATGGTGAGGTTGGCTCAGGAGAGCAGTGTTCAGAGCTACTGTACTGCACATAGGGTACTATGAGTCGCAGGCAACTTGATGGCACATAACAACAACTACTTTTCCCACCGTAATGTCTTTTTCCAAGGACTGGTCCCTCCTGACAACATGCCCAAAGAACATGCACTGACGTTTCACCATCCCTGCTTTAAGGAGCACCTTGGTTGTTACTTCCTCCAAGGATACTGGAATACTAGTCAGAAGAGAGGTTGGGGGAGGTGCGCAGGTAGGGCTAAAATAATGGGTGCATCTGATTTCCTTCTCATTACCTAACTCCCATCACTCTATTCGTATCATCATCGTTCATTTCCTCTTTTCCAGATAAGGCCTGTGATAAAAACTCAACTTACTTTTATTAACTTCTGTGCTGTTTTTGTCCTGGCCTAAGCAAAACTGTCAGAAGGCACATTCTTTGTTTCCCTTGTTCATTTCTTTATTCAGATAGTTTGGCCACAGTTAATGTTGTTGTTAGGTGCCATCGAGTCAAGCACGACCCATATGAACCCATATGACCTTATGAGCAACATAGCTGAACCCTGTCCATTGTTGTGCCATCCTCACACTTCCTCATACCAGAGCCACTGCAGCAGTCAGTGTCAAACTACCTTGTTAAGGTTCTTCCTCCCCTTCACCTACCCTCCACCTTTCCAAATGCGATGTCCTTCTCCAAAGAATAGCCTCTCCTCGCAACATGCTTGAAGTATGGGAGACAAAGCTTTATCATCTTTGCCTCCAAGGAACACTCTGGCTGCACCCTCTCCAAGACATATTTATTTGTTCTCTTGGCTGTCCATGGGATGTTCAGTACTCTTCTCCAATACCACAGTTCAAAGGCATCAATTATTCTGTCATCCTTATTCACTGTCCAGCTCTCAGATGCATAGCAAATGATTGGAAAGACCAGGGCCTGAATCAGGCGCACCTTAGTCCTCAAACTGACATGATTGCTCCTCAATAATTTGGAAAGATCCTTGACTTCCCCAGTAAAATATGTTTCTTGATTTCCTGACTTCTAGTACCAAAGGTGTTGAGTGTGAATCCAGGTAAGATTGTGGATCCAAGGGGATTGGGCCCTTGGGCCTTTTGTGAAACACTAGCACCAAGGAGTCACCTGAGACTTCCAAGTGACCTTAATATCCACACATGGGACCCCAGTGTGCCAGCTGTAAGTCTCAGCCAGAATAATAACTCCCCAGAAGCACATCCTGCTACCTTCTATGCAGGCTTCAGCTGAACCTGGTATCATGATATTCATATGCCTGATTTGCTATTAGAGGTACAGCACTAAATTGTTAGTTTGTTGTAATGGGGGAATACATTGTTCTCATGTTAATACAGCACTTGTCTGTCATTTTGCTGTAACTTGTATGTTACATGCCACAGGAGTCACCCCTGGTAAACAGGTTTTAGTAGAAGTCCCAAATTAAGACAGACTAGGAAACAGGATCAGCCATCCACTCCTTAAATAGTAGGCCTCTGAAAACCCTATGAGCAAGAGCCACAGTAGGATATACTAAGAAGAGTCCAGTTACTATGTCAGTCCCTCTCATGTAGGGTCTCCCTCTCCTGCACTGGGACAAATAGATATATTCTAAGCCCAGCAGAATGTTGGAAACATTTCACTTGTTTGATAATGTAGACCCCACAGTGTAGCTTAGTGGAGTCCAGAAGTCTGTATCTGTTTCATGTCCCCAAAATAGCCAATGAGAAGTAAGTAGATCTGATTGCATAAATGAGATCCCAAAAAAGTATACTTCACCCAAGGTCTCACTAAGTGAATTTACTCATCTCCAAATCCACACTGTTTTCATTAAATTTAGCAGAGGGAAAATACTCCTACTCTTTATTTGACATTGGGGCCATTTAGAGGTCCTGGAACCCTCTTTTATGCCTCTTTTCATTTGCCTTTCACTGGCAGAATGGGATTAGTCTGACCAAGTTGGATTAGGAACATGGAAGAAAGTTCAACAGAGCTAAGAAGGGAGCTCTCTCTTTGCTTATTGTTCTAGTCTTTTCGTGGTGACTAACACAATATCTATCCCAAGTAGGTCTTTTTTAAAAAAAATTATTTTATTAATTTTAATAAACATTTACAGAGATTTTGGCTTTTCATTCATTCATTGTTACACTTTTTTCTTTACCCCCGTCCCTCCCCCAAGTAGGTTTTTTAATCAACGATTAGGAAGGTCTGCTGGGAATAGCACTGTGTTTCTCCTCCCTTTCTTCCACGGGCCAGCAGAGTCTTATTTGTTCACAAGCAAGTGCTCATCTGGAGAACGGGAGCAATCTCTGAAGGAATATCTAAATGTGATTCTAGATGTGACTTTAAACTCTAAATGTGAAACAGAGAAGCAATAAAATTGCAGTTAGGTTGTGCCATAAAGAACAATTATAGCTATTTAAATTGTCATAATCATTATCAATGTGGACAGTATTGCTGCTGTGTTATGCTCCAGAACTCAATAGTTCTTTGTCGCTGTGTACTGTGGAGTTGGAACTGACCCATAATGATCCTCCAGTGGGTTTCAGGGAGATAATGGGAATCCACTCATGGATTTCCTATTGCCAAACAGAGGTAATGTGCTGTGAGGAAATTTAGAGTCAAGAGACATAAGGCCCCTTGCAGTGGGTCCGTCTAAAAACAGCTGTAGGACTGTTGTTGTTATGTGCCATCGAGTCGCTTGCGACTCATAGCAACCCAATGTACAAGAGCCCTAAACCCTGCTCTATCTTGTGCCAATCTCACTGTCTCCAACACACCTACTCCTACCACCCCAATCACAGAATCAATCCATCTCATCAAGGGTCTTCCTCTCTTGCGCTGTCCCTCCAGCCTCCCAAGCATGATGACCCTCTCCAAGGATGGTCCCTCTTTGCAACATGTCCAAAGTATGTCAGATGAAGCTTCAGAATCCTTGCCTCCAAGGAGCAGCCTGGTTTCACCCTCTCCAGGAGAAACCTGTTTGTTCTCCTAGCAGTCCATGGTATATTTAACACTCTTCTTTCTCCAGCACCACAGCTCAAATTCATCAATTCTCTTTCTATCATCCCTAGTCTCTGTCTAGATCTCTGATGCATAGCACACAACTGTGAAGACTATGGCTCAAATCTGACACACCAGCCTGATGTCATTGCTCTTCAGTACTCTGGAGAGGTCTCTGACAGCTGACTCTCCCAATGCATTTCATCTCTTAATTTCCTGGCTGCTGGTATCAAGAGTATTGATTGTGGAACCAAGCAAACTAAAACTGTTAACAATCTCAATCTCTTAGCCATCCATAATGATGCTGCCAATTGGCCCAGTGGTGAGAATCTTTGTTTTCTTGATGTTAAGCTTCAATCTGTATTGAAGGCTGCAGTCCTTGACCTTCTTCAATAAGCGCTTCAGGTTCTCCTCAGTTTCAGCAAGCACGGTTGTGTCATCTGTATAACACAGGTTGCTGATGAATCTTCCTCCAATCCTGATGCCACATTCCTCCTCATACAGTCCAGCGTCCCAGACAATCTGTCCTGCATACAGATTGAAAAGGTATGGCGATAGAATACATCATCCCTGGCAGACACCCTTCCCGATTTTGAACCATGCAGTGTCTCCTTGCTCTGTTCTGACGACTGCCTCAAGTATAGTTTTCACATATAGTTTTCAATCAAATGCTCTGGGATTCTTCAATCAAATGCTCTGGGATTCCCATTCTTCTCAGAGTCAGCCACAGCTTGTTATGATCCACACAGTCAAAAGCCTTTGCATAGTCAATGAAACATAGACATTCCTCTGATACTCTCTGCTTTCTGCCAAGACCCATTTAACATTAGCTATAATAGCCCTAGTACCATGGCCTCTTCTAAACCCAGCCTGCACATCTGGCAGTTCTCTGTTGACATGTTGCTCCAGTCATTTTCGGATAATTTTCGGCAAAATCTTCTTTGCATGTGATATTAATGATATTGTTTGATAATTTCCGCAGTCTGTCGGGTCACCTTTTTTTGGAATGGGAACAAATATCGATCTCTTCCAGTCAGTTGGTCAGGTGGCTGTCTTCAAGATGTCTTGACACAACTTAGTGAGAACATCCAGGTTGGCATCTGTTTGTTGAAATATGTCAATTGGTATGCTGTCAACTCCGAGAGACTTGTTTTTGGCCAATTGTTTCAGAGCAGCTTGAACTTCCTCCATCATCACAGGCTCTTGCTCATACATGGTTTCATTAAATTCTTCTGTGTCAGCCAATTCTATCTGGTACAGTGACTCTGTATACTCCTTCCAACTTCTTTCAATGCTTCTTGGATCATTTAACATTGTGCCCAAAGCTTCTTTAAGTATTGCCACTTGTGGCTTGAATTTGTTTTTCAATTTCTTCAGCTTAAGAAATGCTGAACGAGTTCAGTCCTTTTGATTTTCTGACTCCAGCTATTTGCATATTTCAATATAATACCTTGTTTTGCCATCCCAATCTGTCCTTTGAAATTTTCTGTTGAGCTCTTTAATTTCTTGATTTCTTCCTTTAGCTTTGGCTTCTCAGCACTCTAATGCAATATTCAGAGTCTCATCTGACATTCATCTTGGTCTTTTCTTCCTCTTCTGCCATTATAATGATCTTTTGCATTTTTCATGGATAATATTCTTGATATCCTCCACAGCTCATCTGGTCTTCATTCATTGGCTATCAAGGCCTCAAACCTGTTCCTGAGATGGTTTTGAAATTCAAGTGGGATAGACTTAAGATCAAATTTTGGTTCCTGTGCATTTGATTTTATTTTCCTTAGCTTCAGCTTAAACTTGCATATGAGTTGTTGGTGATTTGTTCCACAATCACCACCTGGCCTTGTTTTCACAGCTGGATACTGAATTTCTCCAGCAATTCCTTCCACAGATGTAACTGATTTGATTCCTATGCACACAATCAGGTGAAATCCATGTGTATAGCCTGTGTTTGTGTTTCTTATAAAAGGCATATGCAACGAATATATCATTGAATGTGCAGAATTCTATCATTCTATCTCCAGCTTCATTTCTGTCACCAAATCCAAGTTTTCCAGCTACAGATCCTTCTTCCCTGTTCCCAACTTTTACATTCCAATCACCCATTATTATCAATGTATCTTGATTGCATGCTCGATCAATTTATGACTGCATAAATCTGTAGAAATCTATTTCCTCCTCTTTGGCTCTAGTTGGCAGTGCATATATTTGAATGATAAGGGGCATTCACTGGACTTCCCTGTATGCGTATGGATATTATCCTGTCACTTGCCACATTGTATTTAATAATGGATCTAGAAATGACTTTTATTATGAAAGCAACCCCATTTTTTCTCACCTTTTTATCCCTGACATAGTAGATCATATGATCATCTGATTCAAAATGTCCCATGCCAAGCCACCACATATTGCCAATACAGAGTATATCAGTATTTATGTTTTTTTCTTTTTTTAACAACGTCTAATTTTCCTACATTCATGCTTCTCACATTCGATGTTCCAATCACTAGTGTCTGCTTACAGCTGTTCCTCCTTCTTTGTGTTTCCATATCTGAGATCTCAGCCTCAACTGCCATGTCTGCTAGTCTAAGTGTGCTCCATTGTACATAGGGTTTTTGAAGGCCTGTTGTTTCCGAAGTGGATAGCCAATCCTTCTTGCTAGTGTCTGTCTTTAATTTTATTTTATTTTATTTTCTGTATGTATGTATGTATGTATGTATGTATGTATTTATTTATTTATTTTAGTATCTGACAGAGAAGCATTTTACAGAAAGGAGCAGATGAAAGACATTTACCCAATTAGAGAAATGACTGATAGATTCAGTGTTGCTACCCACCCCTTTCCCTACTCCACCAGCATCCCTTTCTACTTCTGCCTACACCATTCAACACCTCATTCCCCTTAACAAGCCCTTGATATGGTGACTTAAGGCCCAAGCCGTTTGGGTTTCAGTGATTCCGAACACCTCATGCTGCTACCAATCTCTTATGATGTGGCTAGTATCTCTTGAGGTCAGCCAGGCTCATATGCAGCAGACTGGGGCACCCAGTTAAAATGGTTTTGGGACTGGTGGAGGAGACAAATTCTGACCCTGGCTGCAGCAGGTAAAGTGAACAACCAATCACGGGCCTCCACAGGCTGGGGCTTCTAGTTAAAATAGTTTTGCGTGTAGGACTGTAGGCAAGTCAATAACCCAGTGTTATTAATGACCTCATCTGTAAAATGGGGCACTTGTGATGGATCCCTACAACCATCTGTAATCTGCCCCCCAGAATAAGTGGTGGCAGTTAAATGAATGTGAATTGAACCACTATCATCTTGTAAGGAAAAACTTACCTCCATCTCAAAGACTCGCTGTGCACTGAGGTTGTCACGAATAATCACCCGAGATAAGTGGCTCTTGGGTAAAAATTTTGTTGCCGCTACATCACTGGAATTCATTACACTAGAGGGGAGAGGAGAAAAAGGTACAGAGGCTCAAGATGGCTGGGACCAGGGCAGGACCTGTTTTTATGGCACATAGCTCTGTCCTAATATTCAGAGAAGCAAGCGAGTAAGCAGAGGCATCTGGGGGGAAAGTGGGCCAAAGAGGTGTTTCTTGGATGTTGAGAGGAAAAGCTGTCTTGGGCGTGGGGAGTAGAGGATGTAGAAGGACCCAGGACAGCCATCTTAAGGAGAAAATTTAAAATTCTGAGTTAGGGGTAGGAGAAATATTAGAAGGTTTAGTGGACGGTTCAGATGGATAAAATTGAGAACCAGGGAAACTGGGTCCAAAATCTAGGTCTAAGGCTGATCTTGGTAGCAAGGAATATAAGGAAAGAAAGAAGTTTGCTCATCAACAAACGAATGGCTAGAGAAGCTGTGTTATATTCGCACAATGGAATACTATGCTGCATTAAAAAACAAGGAACTCATGCAATATTACTCAAAATGGTTGACTCTGGAGAACATTATGCTGAGTGAAATGTCCCAGTCACAAAGGGACAAATATTGCATGGTGCCACTGTTGTAGAATGGGACTGTCCTTGGGGTTGGGGAGAGGCTGAGTAAGATGGAGTCAATAATGTATGCTGCTTTGAAACAGAGAAGGGAGAAAACGGCTTAAAAGAGATATGTGATTAGGTATTTCTGTCATGACAGGAGTCTAGAGCGATGGCTACATGGTGGAGTGGACCTGGGGGAGGGTTTGTAAAATAATGAAAGAATCTTTTCTTTTACTTTTCCAAGAGGGTAATGTCTGGTGGGGGGGAGCCTTGGGAGGGGACAAATCTACAACAATGAATGAATGGAAATCCAAAGCCTCTGTAAATTTTCACTGAAATTAATAACAAATTTAAATTTAAAAAAAGAATTAAGTTAGAGTAAGGATGGCAATGGAACCACCTTACCTCTGTAACTTGATTTGTGCCACTATTAGAACCTCTACTCAGAATATTATTGCTTTTCAATTTTTGACTCATGCACTTTTAACTTGTTAGTTAAATTTGTATCTTCTAGGCTGCAACACTTCCACGATACATCTTCAAGGATATGAACATGTACGGCTAAGCACAATTGATAACAGTGCATCTAAATTCCAAAATCAATCTCCATAATAGTCCATGTGTTTTCTACTGCCAAGGGGGCCCTTTGGAGTAGTGAGAGAAGACATTCACCCTGAAACCCACAGCGTCCCTTTTCAGCAGGAAGTAGCTAAGAGAATACGCCATCCCCTTTTCCTTATGAATCAGGGTGAAGTCTCTCTCAGGGAGGAGTGATAGGGAATGGCAAGGGACACACTGACAAAGGAGATTAATCAGAACTGGCTTTGACAAGTACTGTGGCAATTGGACAATTAAAACAGACATGGGGGGGAGAAGAACGAACTGGGGAGGAGGGTGGAGAAAACAGTGCAACAATGAATGAATGAAAACCCAAAATCTCTGTAAATGTTCATTAGAACTAATAAAATTTAATATAAAAAAAGAAAGTAGTTTGGACAAAAATGAACAGCAGAAGGTCTGGATTTGGGGAAAGTATAGAAAAGTGAGGGAGGTCTGGTATTTTAAAAGACTCTAGATTATGAGGCGAGGGAGTTTTCCAAGTGGAAACAAATAGCATGAGGAATTGGTCAAAGATTGTGTTGGGCAAGAGTGTCATTTTTTTATAATTTGGTCATACCACGGAGTGGTATTTTGCAAATGAAATCAAAACAAACAAGCTCATACCTGCTGCCATCAGTTTAATTCTAACTCATGTACTTTAAATGCTTTTGCTTTTTTTCTCTTTTGCTCATTCTGAAGTAACTGTTGAATTTCTAAAATTTTGGAAGCACTCTAAAATATGAACCAATAGGAATACAATGAAACTGTAGTCAAGTTGTATAAGATGACTACTGTGGCTATTAAAATTATTATTTGTTGTTGTTGATTGCTGTCAAGTCAAGCACAATTCATAGCAACCCTAAAGCCTGAAGCCTTTCTATAACTATTCTCATTTATCCAAGTTCAGAATTTCCAGAGGCATGTTGTTTAGGAAGTGGATGCCATTGCTGCTTCCAAAATTATTATTATAAACAGACATTCATGGTCTATATTCATGGAAGAGGGAGCAAGTTACAAAATGATAATTTTTCCTATTCCTCTCCCCCAAAATGTGTATTTTAATATACAATGTGGATGGATGTAGAAAGACAAAATACTAAGTAATACTGTCAGGTCAAGTAGGGTGATGGATGTTTCTTATGGCTTTGATTTTGCTTGGACACCTTGTCTGATTTTTCTACAATGAATGGATGGATATACCAATCCTATAATGAAGAAAAAAAAACGACAATTCTGAAGTATTTGCAAAATTGTTTCCTAATTTATTTTCAGCCAATTTGGAAGTACAGGTTCATGGGTGTCTTAATACTCACAAAACAGAAATCCCAATCTAGCTTTTATGCATAGCAAAATATTTGCTGAGCAAATAATTCAAGATAGACTGTATGAAGAATGAGGCACCATGATTGAAGGAAGACTCATCAATAACCTATATTATGCATATGACATAAAATTTGCTTGCAGAAATATAGATGCACTTACTGAAAAAGATCAAAGACTAGAATATTCACAGGGATTATACGTTAACTTATAAAAGACAAAGAGTTTCACAACTCAACTAATACGTATTATCATGAAAAATGGAGAAAATGTTGAAGTTGTGAAGGATTCCATTTAACTTAGACCCACAGTCAATACCCATGGAAGAAGCAGTCAAGAACCATGTTGCATTGTGCAAATCAAGGATCACTATAAAGTGATGAGTAAGGGTGTCACATTAAAGACTAAGGTACATCTGCCTAAAGCCATGGCATTTCTAATTGTTTATGTGCACGTTTAAGTTGGGCAATGAATAAGGAGTACCTAAGAATTGATGTGTTTGGCTTTTGGTGTTGTTGAAGAGTATTGACTATCCTATGGACTGCCAAAAGGACATACAAGTCTTGGAGAATCAGGGTGCTACTTTGAGGTAAGGATGGTGAAACTTCATTTCAAACACTTTGGGCATGTTGTCAGGACTAGTCCTGGGAAAAGATACCATCCTGGGAAAGGGAAAGGTTCGGTGAAAAAGGAACACCTTCTCAACAAGATGAATTGACACTGTGTCTTTAATAACAGACGTGAGTATGTAGATCTTGAAGATGGTGCAGGATCGGGAAAGGTTCAGATATGTTGTTCATAGGGTCCCTACGTTTCTGTTGTTACATTTCTGTTGTTACGTGCTGTAGATTCGACTAATTCATAGTTACCCTATGAACCATGGCCCTGAACCTGGCCCTATCCTGAGCCAACCTCACTATCTACAACACACTTGACCCCACAACCCATCTCATCCAGAGTCTTCTCCTTTCTTTTGCTGACCCTCCACCTGTCTAAGCATAATGTCCTCCTCCACCGACTAGCCTCTCCTAATAACATGCCCTCAGTATGTGAGACAGAGTTTCACCCTTCTTGCTTCCAAGAAGCACTCTGATTTCACTTTCTCCAGACAGAACTATTTCTTCACTTGGCAGTCCAAGGTATATTCAGTGCTCTTCTACACCACAATTCAAAGGTATCTATTCTTCTGTCTTCTATAGTCATTGCCCAGTTTTGAGAGTCATAACAAGCAACTGAAAAGATATGGCTAGGATAAAGTGCACCTTAGTCTTTAGGCTGGCATTGTAGACTGGTATTTAGCATTCTGGAGAGGTCCTGGATAGATTTTTTCCAATCCAACTCATCTTTTTATTTCCTGACAGCTGGTGTCAAGGCGGTTGATTGTGGATCCAAAGAGTAAATCATTAACAACTTCAATAATTTCTCCATCAATTAGATGGGCAGTGAGTTTTGTTTTCTTGATGCTGAGAAGCAATTAATATTAAAAGCTGTAGTTCTTGATCTTCTGCAGCATTTCAAGTTCCTCTCACTTTTGTCAAGCAAAGTTGTGTCATGTGCATAAAAGCAGATTGTTGATGAGTCTTCCTCGGATCCTGATGCCACACTATCTTCATAAAGTCCAGCTTCTCAAATGATCTGTTCAGCATATATATTGAAAATGTATACAGAAAAGACACATCACTGATGCATTCTTTATTTTGAATCATACAGTGTTCTCTTGCTCTATTCAGACAACACCTTCTTGTTCTGGGTATAGGTTTGATATGAACATAATTAAGTGTTCTGGGATTCCCATTCTTCTCATTGTTAGCCATAAATAATTTGTTTTGATCTACACAGTAAAATATGTTTGCATAATTGATAAAACACAAATAGGCATCTTTTTGTACTCTCTGCTTTATGCCAAGATCCATCTGACATCAACAATATCCCTAGCATCATGGCCTCTTCTAAAGATGGCTTTATATTTCTGGCAGTTCTCTGTCAATGCACTATTCTAGCCATTTTGTATAATCTTCACAATATTTGGCTTGCATGTGATTATTAATGATGTTGTTCAGTAGAACACCTGATTGTGCTCATGCAAAACCTACAGGTTAAGTAGTAATTTACAAAATCACTGGCCCTGCATGCTGGATAGTATTCCATCATGTGAATGTATTTCTCAATCCATTTGATTGTGGTTGGACTGTTTCCATGTTCTTGTGATGGCAAATAATGCTGCTGTGAACACTGGTGTACAAATCTCCATTTGTGCTTCAGTTCTCAATCTCTAGGGGTATATTCCAAGCGGTGGAATAACTGGGTCATATGAAATTTCTACGTTCAGCTTTTTGAGAAAGTGCCAAACTGTCATCCAGACTGGCTGTACCATTTACAATCCTACCAACAATAAGACTTCCTATCTCATCACATCCTCTTTAACATTTATTACTTGCTGTCCTGTTAAACTTTGGCACTGCTACTGGAGTTTAGATGGTATCTCACTGTGGCTTTGTTTTGCATCTCTCTTCTTGCCAGTGATTTTGAGCATTTCTTCACGTATCTGTTGGAAATCTGATTATCTTCCTCTATGAAAATTCTTTCCATGTCTTTTGCCTATTTTGCAATTGTGTTATGTGTTTTTCTTGTGGAAGTCCTATAGGATTCTGTAAACATTTTTTAAATAATTTTTTTAAATTTTATTCGTTTTAATGAACATTTACAGGGATTTTGGGTTTTCATTCCTTCATTGCTGCACCATTCTCTCTACCCTCCTCCCCAGTTTGTTCTTCTTCCCC
>NW_006399901.1:1408560-1411967 GCF_000299155.1 Elephantulus edwardii | reverse complement strand
AAAAAGTTAGATTTTCATTCATTCATTGTTGGACAATTTACCCCTCTCCTTCCTTCCCCTTCCCCAAGTTGACCTTTCCCCCATTAGTTTATTTACAATATTCTAATATAAATTCAAACAAATTCTTTCAATTTCCCTCACCCCCCTCCCCATCAAATTGTACAACCCAATGGTTAATCCTCTCTTCCCCCTGTACATCCACATCCCTCTGCTTCCAGCCTCTCCCAGCCCTCCTGGATCCTTATACTCATTCTACAGTAATGGTCTTATACAATATTTATCCTTGTAGAACTAAGTTCACTCAGCATAATGCCACATAATAATTTACAAAGTTATTGCTCCTGCATGTTACATAGTATCCCATTGTGTGACTGTACCATAATTTCTCAGTTCGTTTGTGGTTGAACATTTGGGCTGTTTCCATGTTCTTGTGATGGTGAATAATTCTACTCTGAACACTGGTATACAAATCTCAGTTTGTGCCTCAGTTCTTATATTCTCAGGGTGTAATGCAAGTAGTGGAATAGCTGGGTCATATGGAATTTCTATGTTCAGTTTTTTAAGGAAGCATCAAACTGCCTTCCAGAATGGTTGTACCATTTTACAATTCCACCAACAATGTATAAGCGTTCCTTTCTTGCCACATCCTCTCCAACATCTATTACGTTTCCTGTTAAACTTTTCCACTCTTACTGGAGTGAGATGGTACCTCATTGTGGTTTTTTTATTTTATTTGTATCTCTCTTATTGCCAGTGATTTGGAGTATTTCTTCATGTGTCTGTTTGTCATTTGAATATCGTCCTCTGTGAAAATCCTTTCTACGTCTGTTGCCCATTTTGTAACTGTTAATCAGTCTTTTTCTCGTGGAGGCCCAGGAGTATCCTGTAAATTTTTGTTATAAGAATCTTGTCTGAGATGGTATTACCAAATGTTTGTTCCCAGTCTGTAGATTTCTTTTCACCCTGTTGGAAAAAGTTTTTGACGTGCATAGAGATTTAATCTTTAGAAGGTCCCATGCATCAATTTTATCTTCTTTAGACTGTGCATTTCTGGTTGTATTTGGCAGTCTTTTTATACCTTGGACTAGTGCTTCTAAACTTGATCCCAGTTTGTCTCTTAAGAATGTTATTGTTGGCAAGCTCTGGTGGCCTAGAGGCAAGAAGCTGCACTGCAATCCCTGAGTTGAGTCATTCAAATCCACTAGATTCTCTGCTGGAGAAGGAGGGACAATCTCCTCCTGTACTAGTCAGATCCAATTTGACAGTATACACACACACACACACACACACACACTTTTTTAAAAAAGAATGTTATGGTTTGGGGATTTACTCCCAGGTCTCTGATCCACCTTGAGTTGATTTTTGTGTATGGTATGAGATGTGGATCCTGTTTCAGCTTTCTGCAGGTGAAAGTCCAGTTTTGCCAGCACCATTTGTTGAAGAGGTTATCATTTCCCCATTTGACAGCTTTGATTTCCTTGTTGAATTATCAGTTGGCCATAAATAGCTGGGTCTAATTCTGGGTTCTCATTCTGTTCCATTGGTTGATGTGCCTATCATTGTACCAGTGCCATGCTGTTTTGGTTACCACTGCTGGTTTTGAGGTCTGGGAGTGTTATACCTCCAATCTCATTTTTGTTTCTCAGAAGTGTTTTGATTAGGGGTCTTTTGTCTCTCCAAATAAATTTTATAATTTCCCTTTTAAATCTCCTTGAAAAAATCAATTTGGTACCTGGACTGGGATTGAACATGTGGATTGCTTTGGTAGGATTGTCATTTTCACCATATTGAGTCTTCCTATCCATTAACAGGGCCCATTTTTCCATTTTTTTAGGTCTTTTATTATGTCTTTCAGAAATGCTCTTATAGTTTTCTGTATAGGTCTCTTGTATCTCTAGTTATGTTCACTCCCAAATATCTCAATTTATGGTTAGCTATTGTAAATGGCATTGCTTTCTTTATTTCTGCCTCTGAGTTCTCTTTGTTACTGTAGAGGAATTCTATTGATTTTTGGATACTGATCTTTTATCTTGCCACTCTACTAAATTGGTCTAAGGATTCTGTAAACTTTGATGAGTCTCTTGTCTGAAATGGTATTGTCAAATGGTTTTCCCTGGCAGTAGGTTTCCACTCTGTTGGAAAATGTTTTTGATGCCCACAAGGATATAATCTTTAGAAAGTCCCATTCACCAATTTTTTTACTCTCCAGATTGTGCATTTCTGACTAGACCATCTAAGCTGACCCCAGTTTGTCTCTAATGAACTTCTTGCTTTGGGGCTTTATGGCCAGGTCTCTAATCCACCTTGAGTTGATTTTAGTGTATAGTGTGAGATGTGGATCCTGTTTCAGCTTTCTGCAGGTAGCAGTCCAGTTTTGCCAGTACTATTTGTTGAAGAGGTTGTCCTTTCCCCATTTGATACATTTTATTACAGGCACATAGACCAACAGAACAGAAATGAGAACCCAGAAAGAGACCCAGCTATCTATGGTCAACTGATATTCAACAACACTTGCACCTGGATCAAGAAGCAGTGATCAGAACACAGCAAGTAAACAATGCATGGTTCAAAATTAGAAAAGGAGTGTGTCAAGGATGCATCTTGTCTTCTTTTCAGTCTTATACAAAACAGATCATTTGGGAGACTGGACTTTATGAAGAGGAATGTAGTATCGGGATTGGCGAAGACTCATCAACAACCTGTGTTATGCAGATACAACCTTGCTCACACAAACTGAAGAGAGCCTGAAGTGCATGCTGCAAAAGGTCAAGGACTACTGCCTTCAATATGGATTGAAACTCAACATCAAGAAAACAAAGATTCACACCACAGGGCTGATTGGCAGCAACATGACAGATGGAGAAGAAACTGAAATTGTTAACAACTTTTGCTTGCTTGGCTCCACAATCAATACTTTGGTACCAACAGTCAGAAAATCGAAAAATAAATTGCATTAGGAAAATCTGCTGTCAGGGACCTCTCAAAAGTGCCAAAGACCAATGATGTCAGCCTGGAGACTAAGGTGTTCCTGATCCAGGCTGTGGTCTTTGCAGTTACTTGCCATGCACCAGAGAGCTGGACAATGACTAAGGATGACAGAAGAAATCTATAGATTTGTAGTGCTGGAGAAGAGTACTGAACATACCATAGACTGCCAGCAGAAGTTACAAGTTTGTCCTAGAGAGGGTGAAACCAAATTGCTTCTTGGAGGCAAAGAGTTTGAAGCTCTGACATACTTTGGGCATGTGGCCAGGAGTGACCAGTCCTTGGAGAATGACATTATGCACAGAAGGATGGTCAGAACAACACAGGAAGACCCTATAGGAGCTAGAATGGCCGAATAATTGGTATAATGGGAGTAGGGGCTCTCAGAGACAGTAAAATTGGCTCAGGATAAGACAGGGTTC
>NW_006399901.1:1382642-1408310 GCF_000299155.1 Elephantulus edwardii | reverse complement strand
TTTTGGTATAGTGACTGTGTAGTCCTTCCACCTTCTTTTGATGCTTCCTGGATATTTCAAGATTTTGCCCATAACATCTTTCCATATTGCAACTCAAGGCTTGAATTTGTTCTTCAGTTCTCTGAGTTTGAGAAATGATGAGCAAGCTCTTCCCTTTTCATTTTCTGACTCCAGCTCTTTGACAATTTTATTACATTGCTCTCTCAAAGTTGTCCTTTGAAATCTTCAACTCTTTTACTTTGTTGTTTCTTCTTCGTTTTGGTTTCTCAATGTTCTCATGCAACTTTCAGCATTTCTTCTGACATCCACATTGGTATTCTTCCTCTGTCTTTGTTACGAACTGCTTTTTTTCATGGATGATATCCTTGATGTCATTCCCCCCAGCTCATCTGGTCTTTTATCATTAATGTTCAGTGCCTCAAATTTGTTCTTGAAATGGTTTTTAAATTCAGGTGAGATAGACTCAAGGTTGTATTTTGGTTCTTGCAGATTTAATTTTCTAGTTTCAACTTGAACTTGCACATGGGTACTTGATAGTCTGTTCCACAATCAGCCTGGTTTTCACAGCTGATAATGAGCTTCTCCAATGATTCTTCCTACAGATATATTCAATCTGATTTCTATGTAGTCCATTAGGTGAGGACCATGCATATATTTGTTGTGTTTTTTATAAGAGAATGAATGTTGTTGTTAGGTGCCACTGAGTACAATCCATAGGGACCCTGTGAACAAGAGATCTGAACCTTGTTTACAATAATTGATTGTACAAAATTCTATCTTCAGCCTGATTTCTGTCACAAGTCTGTATTTTCGGACTGTTCCCTCTTCCTTGTTCCTAACTTTTGCATTCCAGTCACCAGTTATTCTCAATTAATCTTGATCGTATGTTTGATTGACTTTAGACTGCAAAAGTTGGTAAAAACCTTCAATTTGGCTTTAGTTTTTAGTGCTTATATATTTGAAAGATAGTTGTATTAACAGGTTCTTCCTTGTATGTGTATGGATACTATCCTATTATTACTCACAACATTGTACTACAGGATGGATTTAGAAATGGTCTTTTTTCACTCTGAATGCAATTCTTTTTTTCTTTAATTGTTCATTCCCGATGTAAGAGATCATTTGATTATCTGATCCAAAGTGGCCGATGCCAATCCATTTCAGCTTCCTAATGACTAGTACGCCAATCTTGATGTGTCCTATTTCATTTTTTACAATGTCCAACATCCCTACATTCATAC
Organism: Elephantulus edwardii; assembly: GCF_000299155.1. NCBI lineage: Eukaryota > Metazoa > Chordata > Mammalia > Macroscelidea > Macroscelididae > Elephantulus > Elephantulus edwardii. Next base: position 1,407,069 of record NW_006399901.1, on the reverse strand, counting down.
TGCAAAAATTCCATGTCCCAATTATCAGTAGATGTTCTCAAACGTTCCTCTTCATTTTTCAGTGTTGTAATTTGGTATCGCCACTTTAGTACAGCATGAGACACACAAGTACATACATAAAAGTTGTTGTTATGTGCCATCAAGTCACCTGCGACTCACAGCGACCCTATGTACAACAACCCTAAACCCTGCTTTATCCTGTGCTAATCTTACTGTCTCTGATACACCTATCCCCATTATCCTAGTCACTCAATCAATCTACCTCATTGAGGGTCTTCCTCTCTTGCACTGTCCCTCCACCCTATAAAGCATGACATCCCTCTCCAGGACAAAATGTATTTGTTCTCCTAGCAGTCCATGGTCTATTTAATATTCTTCTCCAGCACCACAGCTCAAAGACATCAATTCTCCTACCATCCCTAGTCATTGTTCAGCTTTATGATGCATAGCAAGTGATTGCAAAGATGATGGCCTGTATCAGGCACACTTTAGTCTGCAGATTGACACTGTTGCTCTTCAATACTTTGGAGAGGACTCTGACAGCAGATTTTCCCAATACAATTCATCTTTTTTCTTTAAATTTTTAATTTTATTATTTTTTTGTGCATTGTACTGTCAAATCAGATCTGACTGGTACAGGAGGAGATTGTCCCTCCTTCTCCAGCAGAGCATCTGGTGCAATTCATCTTTTAATTTCCTGGTTATGGTTCCAAGAGTCTTGATTGTAGAACCAAGCAAACTGAAGCTGTTTACAATCTCAATCTCTTCACCATCTACCATGATGTTGTCAATCGGCCCAGTGGTGAGAATCTTTTTTTCTTTATATTGAGCTTCAATACATATATCAGGCTGCAATCCTTGACCTTCTGCAGCAAGCACTTCAGGTCCTCCTCAGTTTTAGCAAGCAGGGTTGTGTCATCTGCACTAAAAGAAGATGGAAAGAGTATACAGTCATTGACCAAAAGGAATTGGCAAACAGAAGAATTTCATGAAACAACATATGAGCAAGAGCCTGTGGTGATAAAGAAGTTCAAGCTGCTTTGAAAGAATTGGCAAAAAAACAAGGCTCCAGGAATTGATGGCATACCAATCGACATAAGATGCTGCCCTGGATGTGCTCACCAAGTTGTACCAAGAAATCTGGAGGACAACCACCTAGCCAACCAACTGGAAGAGATCTATTTTTGTTCCCATTCCAAAGAAAAGTGATCTGACAGAGTGCAGAAATTATCGAACAATATCATCAATATCACATGCAAGCTACATTCTGCTGAAGATTATCCAAAAATGACTGGAACAGTACATCAACAGAGAACTGCCTTTAAGTGCAGGCTGGATTGAGAAGAGGCCATGGCACTGGGGATATTATAGCTAATGTCAGATGGATCTTAGCTGAAAGCACAGAGTACTAGAGGAATGTCTATTTGAGTTTCATTGACTATACAAAGGCATCTGACTGGGTGATCACAATAAACTGTGTCTGACTCTGAGAAGAATGGGAAACCCAGAACACTTGACTGTGCTTATGCGAAACCTATACTTGGACCAGGAGGCAGTCGTCAGAACAGAGCAAGAAAACACTGCATGGTCCAAAATTGGAAAGGGTGTGCGTCAAGGATGTGTCCTATCTCTGTATCTTTTCAATTTATATGCAGAACAGATTATCCAGGAAGATGGGCTCTCTAGGAGGAAATGTGGCATCAGGATTGGAGGAAGACTCAACAATCTGCATGTTGCAGATGACACAATCTTGTACACATAATAGCAGATGATAAACAAGCAAACATATACATATCTATACTATGAAGAATAGCAACATGTAAGCCACTCCTTCAAGGCAAGAAACTGAGATAAGTGATTATACCTCTAAAAGCAAATTATACAAACAAGCAAACATACAGATATGGTGCAGACAGCAGAGGCTCCCACATCAGGTATCAAGGAAAGGTCCAGAAGGCGCAGAGGATCTCCAGAACTTGGGCAGCAGATGTCTTGGTCTCCCTGGTCAATGTGGGCTGAGAGGCAAGGCCTAGAGTCACAGTCATGGCACTTAACAACATGAACTGCCAAAAGAAGAAATCAATCTATCTTAGAGGAAATGCAACCAGGATGCTCCCTAGAATCAAGGATGATGAAACTTCACCTCACATACTTAGACCATGTTGTCAGGTAGAGTCAGTTCTTGGAAAAAGACATCATACTGGGAAAGGTGGAGAGATGGAAAATCAGTGAAAGAAAAGATCCTCAAGGAGAAGGACAGACACAGTGACTACAACAATGGTTTTGATATTATGATAATGGTGCAGGATAAAGCAAGAAATATCTGTTGTTCACAAGTTGCAAATGGACTTGACAGCATCTAACAACAGTATAACAGCATATATGAAGCCACAGTATAAGTATGTGGAGATTAAAAAAAAAAAGCTAAAATTTAGAAAGGAAAATGCACATATACAAGTCCCCAGAATCTGTTTTTAAAAGGTGGAGAGTAGACGGGTTAAGCTATTTCTATAAACACTCTTCCTCCACTTACTGGTGCATCACCAAATTTATTACTCTGATAAAGGGGGACAATTAGAAGACATTTACCAATTTGAAGGGGGTAAGGGGAAAGGCTGTGCCTGGAAATATTCCCTTTTAAATAGTGGTCATTTTGAGTTAAATTGCTTTTCCCCAGCCAGGCCTCTGTGTGAGATAGGAAGGAGGTGCTCTGAGGGGGTGAGCACCCTGTGATGAAGAAAAACAAAAGAAAATCACAACTCATTGCCATGGAACCTGAAATCACTCACAGCTAATCCTGAAGCCGGTTTTCAAAGGTCATAAATCATATCTTGCCCCAGGAGCAGCTGGTGGATTCAAACGGGCACAGAACAGCCTCTTTTGGGTTAGCAGCCCTGCTCTCTATGCACTATGCCTCCAGTGTTTGTAGGAAGTTGGGAGTTGTGGAGCCTGGGATCCAAGCGAAGAAACAAGGCTTTCCTTGGGTCACTGAGGGAAGGAGAGGCCTCTTCAGATTGAGAGAATTCAGGACTCTCCCCTAAAGGGCTCTGGGGGATACTCTGAGCCTGGGCAACTGAGGAGTAGAAATCTTCTCAAAATAAATATAGGTTTAGGTTGTGGATTTTACTTAGGCCAGGAGTCCAGGTTAAGGGACAAGAGCCCAAAACCCATTGCCCTAGGGTCAGAAATGAGTCATAGCTGATCCTCCACTGGGTTTTTTAGAGGCTATAAATCACATAGGCAGCTTTGGTGGCCTAGTGATAAGCTGTGTTGCAATCTTGAAGGTTATGTGCTGTCAAGCCACCTGTGACTCAGCAACCTTATGTACAACAGCTCTAAACTCTGCTGTATCCTGTGCCAATCTGTCTCTGACACACCTACTCCCATGAGCCCAGTCATTCAATTCAATCCATCTCATCAAGGGTCTTCCTCTCTTGCACTGCCCCTCTCCAAGGACTGGTCCCTCCTTGCAACAAGTCCAAAGTATGTCAGATGAAGCTTCAGAATCTTTGCCTCCAAGGAGCAGCATGGTTCCACTCACTCTAGGACAAACCTGTTTGTTCTCCTACCAGTCCATGGTATTTCAATACTCTTCTCCAGCACCACAGCTCAAAGACATCAATTCTCCTTCTATCATCCCTAGTTATTGTCCAGCTTTCTGAGACATAGCAAGTAATTGCAAAGACTGGATCAGGTAGCCTGGATCAGGTGCACCTTAGTCTCCAGACTGACATCGTTGCTCTTCAGTTTTGGAGAGGTCTCTGACAGTACCCAATGCTATTCGTCTTTTAATTTCCTAGCTGATGGTACCAAGAGTGTTGATTGTAGAGCCAAGCAAACTAAAGCTGTTAACAATTTCAATCTCTTCACCATCTTTTATGATGTTGCCAATCGGCCCAGTGGTGAGAATCTTTGTTTTCTTGATGTTGAGCTTCAGCCCACACTGAAGGCTGCAGTTCTTTTCAATCTAATCTCAAAGGTACGCAGTTCAAAACCACCAGCTGCTTGACCGGAGAAAAATGAGTAATCTCTTTCTGGACTCGCTGGAGGGTCAGCTATGGGTTGGTTCTGACATTAATGGTACAAAACAACATTATCACATGGTAGGAGATGGGCCATCTTTCTCCAACTGGTGGATTCGAACCGCCTGAAAGACGCCACCTTTAAATGAGCAGCACCAATTCCCTATGGGAATTGAATTAGACCATCAGAGCTCCAAGGGTCGAGAGCTGGGTTCAAAAGGGATCGCCTGAGGGAAGGCTGGACTCCCCGGAACCTGGCTTCGAGGGCCACCCCACCGCCCCGCTCTCCGCGCCCTGGGCCGCACCTGAACAGCACAGGGGCCTGCGTCGGCCGCGGCCGCTGGAAGCAGGTCTGCGGATGAGCCCCAAAGCAGACCTCATGGCGGTTGTTCTGCGAATCGCGCTGTAAGAGCGCAGACTGGGGGATGCTGCCAGAACCGGAAGGCGCCTGGGGAGTGGTCGCTGGAGACGAAGGCGAGCTCAGGTCCCACGTGACTGAGGGTCTAACTGACTGTCCTTGTGAATTTTCCACTCTCGTAGAAAAGTCCGGGGTGGTGGCCACGTTTCCGTGGTCATCCATAGGAATGTTCTGAGACGGAGAGCAGACACTGAGCGAGCAAACACGAGGGCGGACGCAGCGTGAGTCACCGCATTATAGCCGTGTTTTCAGCCCTGCGCGTTGCCCGGGTAACACGCAGCGGAAGAAGAGGGCGGGGAGCGCGCGTGCGCAGACCGGGCGGAAGCGGATGCGGTAGGATTGTCCGTCGGTGGCCGTCGTCGCGCCGCCTGGCGCATTGCTGTTTAGACGAGCTCGCTTGGATGGCGTGAACTGGGGCTCCCCGAGCCTACTCCTTCCATCTCTGGGATGGTCCTCATCCTTCGTTTTCGCCCCACAAGTAGCCAGGTGACCCGGCGGGGCACCTCCTCTGTCGCAGGAACCAGCCGAGGCGGGGATTTCTCTGAGGCCACCCCGATTCCTTTTAGCAGCGAGCGTCTATTGCCATGGAAACTGGAGAGCTTGACAGCCCGGAATTGGGACTTCAGTGTCGGCTCTCTTCCTGAACGAACCGATCCGCGGGAGTGGGACCTCCAACAGGCCCAGAGAGGTAAGGACGTCAGTGTCCCCAGCGGGCGGCGAGTGCTTGTCGCCTGCAGCCTAGATCACACTTGGTCAAAGGGAGCCCCATTCTCCAGCCTCCGCCAGTGAGTGGACGCCCCTGGAAATGGCTCCGGTTCCACGTTTATGACCAGTATAGAACGCCCGCCACGTCTTCAACTTTTCCTCCTAGTGATGAGGTCAGAAAGACCCGCTTCGGGCCTTGGACAAGGCCCTGTCTCCTCCCACTCATGTTCACCTTATTTACATTTTAAAAAATGAAGCTATTCATTTTACCCTAGGAACCCGCTGGGGGTAGTTTACTTTGAAAATGGAACCAGAAGAAGGAAGTTAAGGCTATAAAGAGGTGAGACGAATGTTACGGGATTACTATTTCTCCACCTCCTTCCCCTGCTGCTAAACATTCTTCGGGTCAGACCGCCTTTGCCAAGCCCTAACCCCAGCCTGGAATAATGATCCGGTTCCTCACCACTGCCACAGTGTCCTGCGTTGTAACTCTCCCAGCAGCAGCAAAGAGCATGTTGGAGCATGCACCCCAGGCTATTCTAACTCTTAGCAACACTTTAGAGTATAACTCTCTTGTGGGTTTTTTCACCTCATTGTGGTGGAATCGAACTGAATCATAGCAGACCCTCCAGCGGGCTTTCAAAAGGTAGTGAATCGCTCAGGAGGAGATTGCCCATCTTTCTCCTGCAGACCTCTGAGCTCAAGCCACCAATCTTTCCATGAGCATCAGAGCACTTAGCCAAAGCGGAGCCCTTTCCAGGGTTCTGATAGATAGAGAGTCATCATTGCAAGAGGGCTTACTCTGTAGTGCACCCTGTGTAACACTCTGCCTGTTTTGATGATTGAAGTTGTGAAACCCACCCCGATTATCTCCTTTAACCCTTACAACATCCTTATGCAGTAGGCAGTGTTAACCGTGCTTTCCAGCTCTGCCAGATCTGTAGTTGTGGGAAATTGTGTGGGAAGAATGCTCATGACTTGACCCCTGAAATCTCATAGCTACTAAACCCATTGCTGTAAAGTTAATTTGCACTCATAACTTTTCTCCTGCTGAGCCCCTAGTGGATTCGAACCATTGACATTTCAGTTAGCAGTGCAACACACGATGCCATCAGAGCGTCTTTACAGGGCCTGGTAAATATATCTTTAGTAGAATGAAATTAAGGACTCTCTGGATAGTACAAGCCATTAAGTGCTCAACAATTAGCTGAAAGATTGGGAGTTCAAACCCACCTAAGAAGACAGGCTTAGCGATCTGCTTTTAAGAGGTCTTTCAGAGCTTTGAAAACTCTGTGGAGCATTTCTGTTTTGCACACTCAGAGTCACAGAGAGTTGGCATTGACAGGACTGCAACTCATGATGACAAAGCTAGACTGTGGCTTTCTAGTCATTGTAACCCTCAACCACGAGAGTTTCAGCTCAGCAATCTCCTATTAATGTGATGAACACCCTCCTCTCTTCTGCGACTCTCGGGGATCCCTCAGCCCACTTCTTTGTCGATTTTCTGATGAGGAGCCAGAAATCCCTTAATTCTCAGTCTTCTGACCAAGTGCTTGGGTGCATTTCCCCCCTTGGTAGCTCAGTCTGTCGGAAGTTGTGTCACTAACACAAAGGCCACCCCTCTCTGGTAGGTTGGGTCCATCAGGTGCTCCTCGAGAGAAAGATGAGCAGTGTCCTCCTATACTATTTACAGCCTCTGAAAACCTGCCTGTGGGACAGCTATGAGTCAGTTGCAACTTGACAACCATATTTTTTTTTAAAAAAATTATCTTTGAACATACACTGGGCTGATTCTTCTGTGGTGCTTCTGACACTCCCATCTTCATACAGCATGTTTCACGTGGACATGTGCTGTCTCTTCAAAGAGATGGCTCTTACAGGGCCAGAGAGCTGGTACCTTGGAGTCCCATTAGAGACTGAGGAGGGAGACTGTGCTTGGGGTTCCCCTTTAGAGAGGATTCTGAAGGGAATAGAGATGGAGACTCTGTGAGCAATACAGAGTTAGACCAGGGCCCAGCTTCAGGACACAAGCCAGCCTGCCAAACTCAAAAGAGGAGGAGGCCTGGGAGGTCTAGGGTGCCAGGCTGGGGCATGCCTCTGGTCCTGAAGGGCAGTGTGCCTGAGACTATTTAAGGAGTGTGCAGCCAATGAGTCCTGATCCTCACCTAGAGGTGCCCCGTAAATAGAGCTTTAATAGCATGAACGTAAGGATCTCTGGATGGTACAAGCTGTTAAGTGTTCAACAATTAGCTGAAAGATTGACAGTTTGAACACACCTGAGAAGACAGGCTTATAGATCTGCTTTTAAGGAGGGTCTCAGTCAGTCTGAGAAGGGGCAGGCTAGCTGTATTTCTCATGAAATCCCTAGGATAGTCTGCAGCAAGTTGTTAGAGGACCAGCCACTAGGAATCCAGCTGTAAGTCTAGAATCCTGGGGTTGACCTGCTGATCTGCCGGGCTCCAGCCTGCTAAGCCTTCCCTTCCTCTCTGCAGCCTCACAGAAAGATGCAGCCCTTCTTCCCCACCAACGACTGACCCACCACCTGGATGACAGCACCTACCTGTGCCTTCCCAGTCCAGCTCAAGGTGCCCTCGGTCAGCGGCCTCTCCCGGGTCACCAGCAGCTTGTACATCAGCAGTGCTATGGCCGCCAACAATAGGCACATGCTGTCCAGCCACCAGATCACCACAGTCATCAACGTCTCGGTGGAAGTGACAAATACCCGCTATGAGGACATCCAGTACATGCAAGTGCCTGTGGCTGACACCCCCATCTCACGCCTCTGCGACTTCTTTGACCCCATCGCTGACCATATCCACAGCGTGGAGATGAAGCAGGGCCGCACGCTGCTACACTGTGTGGCGGGCGTGAGCCGCTCAGCCACCCTCTGCCTGGCCTACCTCATGAAGTACCATGCCATGTCCCTGCTGGATGCCCACTTGTGGACCAAGTCCTGCCGGCCCATCATCCGGCCCAACAATGGCTTCTGGGAGCAGCTCATCCACTATGAGTTCCAGCTCTTTGGCAAGAATACTGTGCACATGGTCATCTCCCCAATGGGCTTGATCCCTGACCTCTATGAGAAGGAGGTCAGGTTGATGATTCCATTGTGAGCCAGCCCCGCCAGGCCCAGCCCCAGGGTCAGAACCACAGACCTGCCATTGATCCCTCATCAGGATTTGAACTTGAGCTTAACTTTGGTTGCTACAGAAAACCCAGATAGTGCCTTTTCTAAGGGCAGGGAATAAAAAGGAAGGTCATTGCGGTGTTGAACCATGCAACCCACATCTTTTAGGATTAAACTAAATGCAAAATGGTAAAAAAAAAAATAAGTTTTCTGCTCTATAAGTGGCCAGTCTCGTTGCCGGGACCTGGTCATAGTTCCTGGGAGCTGGTGGTAGGTGGTACCCAGCTCAGATGGATCTGCAGGTGGCACCCGACAGTTGTGGCAAAATCTGGAATCCTACAGCCCTCCTCCAACCCAGGAAGGAGTCTTCTAGAAGACCACTTGATTCTTTCCTGCTCAAGGCCTTAAACCTCACAGCATCACCCACAGTGCTCACGGGAAGCACCAGCCTATTGAATAAGTGGCCTCCAAGTGGTGCTTCTGGAACCCTCTAGGTCTCAAACCACTCAGCTTCCTTTCAACCCTAATGGCCCAGCTCTGGTTTTTTTTTTTTTTTTTTTTTTGGGGGGGGGGGTCGGGCAGGGTGTGTGTACCGTCAAATCAGATCTGACTGGTATAGGAGGAGCTTGTTCCTCCTTCTTCAGCAGAGCATCTGGTGGATTAGAACTGTGCACCTCTAGGATTGCAGTGCTCCTTCTTGCCACTAGGCCATCAGAGCTCGCCTGGTTTTCTTGATTGGACTTATTCATGAGATCATTTTGGAAGAGAGCATGCACTATCTCCACTGTTAAACATTTTTCAAATTTGTGAGTATTGTTCTAAATGTCAAAATCTGAACATGCCCTTTACAACCCCTTTCCAGCCTTTAGTCCTCTTCTCTAGGACATGTGCTAAGAGGGCAGGTCTGATGTCAAGCCTTTAAAAGGGTTTAACTCAGAGCTTCAGGCCAAGCCCATCTCTGTCACCTCCTGTATGTGACTGGCTGAGGATGACACAGTTCCTTAGCACAGGGCCTGGCACCTGATGTTGTGCTTCATTTGAATTCCAGCTCTTATTATTCATGCCACCTTTTGACCTCACTGCTTGGAAATCAACACACTCATTCCTCATAACAGTATTCCCCCATCTGTGTGCAACCTTTTATGTTTACCAAGTGGTCTAAATGGCCTATAGCCCTTGCAGACCCAAGATTTCAAGGTCCTTCTTTTCCCCACTCCCGCTGGAGTCCCCATTGTGTTTAAAGGGAGCTCTGGTAGGAGGATGGAGGGACAGCACAGGAGAGGAAGACCCTTAATGAGATGGATTGATTTAGTGACTGGGGTAATGGGAGTAGGTGTGTCAGAGACAATAAAATTGGCACAGGATAGAATGGGGTTTAGGGCTGTTGTACATAGGGTCGCCATGAGTTACAGGCAACTCGACAACACATAACAATAACAACTGGTGGATTAGTGGTAAGGAGTTGCACTGCCAAACCACAGGCTGGGGGTTCAGTTCCACCAGCTACTCCATGGGAGAAAGATGGCCTCTGGAAATCTCCTGGATGGTCAACTATGAATTAGTTCTGATTTGATTGTACGGAAGAACTCCTTAAGCAGCCAAGAGGTCTTAAATAGACGAACATAATTCTAGTTTCCCCCTAAAAAGCCTTGTTTAAATCACTGGTTGCTAGGGCCAACTAACTTGGATCTATGGGGCCACTAGTCGGAGACGCATGTGAGGGGTCCTACCAGTTGGCCCAGAATCCAGGATTGAGAAGAGATTCTGTCAGTCTGTAAGGACCTACTGGACACCAGCTGTTCCTAACCCAGAGATTTATATACGAGGAAAAGCACAAAGCAAAGCCCAGTGGAGGCTGAATACCATTTTCTTCAAACTTGCCCACCCCATGCCCACATGGGAATGTCTGCAAGCACAGCTTGGAAGGAGGAGAAAAAGAAAATCGCTGGTCCAGACTGACCTTGTCATATTAGCGATGGGGGGTAGAATCCCACAAGATAACAGGGTTAGAGTGGGCATGACAACTCCACAAAGCATCCTTTCTAGGGGAAACCCAGATGAGAAGTTTATTTTTGAGCACTTTTTAAAATAAAAATCAAGCTTATTTTTATTTCTTTAAAGTTTATTTTCATTTCTTTAAATTTCTAAATGATCATAATAGTAACTTGGAGGTTATGTAGTTCCAAGTTTAATACGTTGTCTCTGGTGGCCCGTTGGTAAGAAGCCACTCAGTCTCTCAGTTATTGTCAAGTCAGAACCAACCCATAGCTGACCGCCAGTGGGTTTTCAGAGGCTGTAAATAGCATGGGAGGAGACTGCCCAGCCTTCTCCCAAAAAGCAGCTGGTAGATTGAAAACAAATTCCTTTAGTTTGGCAGCACACCTTCTTACTCTTAGGCCTCTACTAGAGCTCCCTTTTGTCCCTTTTTCAGAATGTCTCTAAGTGTCAGTGTAGTGTCTGGAACCTAACTGCTTTCATTCACATAGTATCTGAGATGTAACTGCAATGTTCCATTATATAGAGGGTGCCATGGTTTCTGTTATATTCATCTGTTAAAGTATGTCTTGGTTGTCAATTATGAATAAAATTGCTATAAATATTTGCGTGTGGGTTTTTGGTGTGAACATAAGTTTTTATTTCTTCATGGGATAGCATGTCATGTAATAAAAATATATTTAATTATATAAGAAGTGACTATATCAGAATGGTGAACCATTTTGTATTGCAATTGACGAGATGTATTTGAGGATTTCCTTTTAACCTTGCCAATACTTGGTACTGTCAATGTATTTTAGTCCTCGTTTTAGGTGTGTGGTATCTATTTCCATAATGGCTAAAGATTGAATATCTTTTATTGGGTTCATTTTCTTCTATATTTCATAGTTGTTTAAATCTATTCAGATGCATTGTCGGTTTTTTTGATTGGGTGGTTTTTCATTAGTGAGTTTTGAGAGTTCTTTATATACCCTGGATTCACGTCCTTTTTTGGATATGCAATTTGTATTTTCTCTCAAGCTGTAGCTCGTCTCTGTAATTTATTAAGAATTTCTTACAGAACAAAAGTTTTACATGTTAATGTACAGATTATCCGTTTCTAATGTATTTTTTATTTGTGTCTTATTTAAGAACTCTTTGAGCTCAGATCATAAAAATCATAAAACGGTAACTTTCTTTTTATAATATTCCACATAGTTTATTTCTCACAGTTCTCCTGACAAATGAACATTATTCAAGAACATACTGTATACACAGATAAGAAGAACATACAAAATGTTTTAAATGATGCACAACAAAATCCAGCAGTATAAAAGAATGCATGTGAACTCTTGCTCACTGTGCAGACTAAATTTAATCACTTGTTTAAATAGTAATAAAAATACAATCTTTTATGGATCTTGTGCAGACTACAAAAGAGGGGAAATTATTACCATATATATGATTTTTATTTTATTAGGCAGTTTTCTTTGATGAGTTAAAACTAACTTTTGCATTCTTCCCTGAGTTGTAACTTCTGCAGTCTGAAGTTGATTGAATATACAATCAATATGCATTAATAATAATTGATGACTGGCATGGAAAGGTTGGAAACAGATTAAGGATTAATGGGAAAATGCTAAGTGGTGGGATACTATCCATATGCATACAAGGAAGACCTGTTAATATAACTGTTATTTAAACATACTCACCAACCACTAAAGGCAAAGATTTAGAAAATGAGGACTTTACCAAATTTTGCAGCCTGGAATTGATACTGTCAGGATGCATTAATAATTATTGGTGTCTTGACTGCAAAAGTCGGGAGCAGAAGAAGTTCTGGTAGTTGGAAAATAATAGACTTGCTGACAGAAATGAGATGAGATCTAATGATAGAATTTTATACAATCAATTATTTCTTCATTGCATGTGTTGTTGCTGTTATGTGCCATTGAGTCTCCCACAACTCATAGCCACCCTATGTACAACAGCCCTAAACCCTGCTGTATCCTGTGCCAATCTTATTGTCTCTGACACAACTATCCACATTACCCCAGTCACTGACTCATCCATCTCATCGAAGATGTTTCTCTCTCTTGCACTATCCATCCCTCCACCCTCCCAAGTATCATGTCCCTCTCCAAAGACTGGTCCCTCCTTGCAACATGTATGTCAGATGAAGCTTCAAAATCCTTGCCTCCAAGGAGCAGCCTGGTCTCACCCTCTCAGTACTTTTCTCCAGCACCATAGCTCAAAGACGTAAATTCTCCTTCTATCATCCCTAGTCATTGTCCAGCTTTCTGATGCATAGAGAGTAATTTTAAAGACTATGGCCTGAATTAGATGGACCTTAGTCTCCAGACTGACGTCTTTGTTCTTCAGCACTCGGGAGAAATCTGTGACAACAAATTTTCCCAAAGCATAAAAAATTGGCAGCAACTTAAGATGTTTAGAATCACAGAAGCCCAGAAAGCTTGAGATATAAGCCATCACATTAAGGGCTGGATAGGGGGAGATAAGTGTTGAATGGAGTAGATGAGAGTAGAATGGAATGCTGGTGGAGCAGGGAAATGGGTGAGTTAAGACACACATGTCAAGGGCGGGGACAACACTGAATCTATTGATGAGACTCATAAGGTTGCTTTGAGTTAACTTGATGACACCTAGCAGCAACAAAGCCAAAGTTTCTTAGAAAGGAACACCTGGAAATGTGTATGTTAGCTGAATGCCCGCCTTCTTAATCTGAGCTTTTTTAGACAAAAATCCTTTGCTAAAAATAGGCCCATGAACAAATAAATGGATAGAAAAGTTGTTGTCTATTCACACAGTGGAATACTATGCAGCACTGAAAAACATGGAACTCATAAAATATTATACAAAATGGGTAACTCTGAAGAACATTATGCTGAGTGAAATATCTCAGTACTTGACAATAGTCCAGAAAAAGGTGCATAGCAAAGTGGACTAGGGGGAAGTGAGGGAAGTCGAATATCAAATTTAATAATAGTAGACCAAATGCTGTATCGGGAAATGAGGGAGGCTTAATACAAGCTGAAGGTCACCTTGTGACATTGGGGCATTCCTTAGGAGTCAACATTGTTGTTAGTTTTTATCTAATGAATCCCTCCCTCTTGAGATTAACATAAAGAGGAACTTGGCCTTATCTGTCAAAGATTTCACCATTATCCTTTGTTTTGTACTTCCTTGTGATTCTATATAAATACTCAGAGAGGCATGGCTCGAGGTCTTCAGTCGAGAACTGCTGACCCCCTGTTTTATGCTCTCTGCTCTATCTCATTCCTGGTTGTTTGTCTCTTTATTATAAAATTATTCTATTCTTTGGGACCCTCGGTCTGCAACAGGGAAGCAGGAGGGAGGAAATTGTGCAATGAAAAAGTCCTGTTAAAGAGAAACGTGAACTGGGGAGGTAGGGAGCAAACTATGCAACAATGAATGAATGGAAATCCAAGTTTTCTGTAAACTTTTGTTAAAATATCAATAAAAATTTTTTAAATGATAACAATAGGAAGGTCTATGATCAAGAGCAAAGCCAGCAACACTCACTTAAGATTTTCTTTCCTAGTCACCATGAAGGTTGCCTTTGATACAAAGTCAGAAGGTCTTATTTACTGTTCTGAAAAAGGAGTGACTATCAACTACAGATTTCAGGGTGAGGAGACAACCATCAACAAAGAATTTTTGCTTACTAACGAGGGTTTCCTCAATTGTTTGAGGCTAAGAGAATAAGATTCTTATCACTGGGCCATTTGACTGCACCATGATGGATGGGAATGAGATTGAGGTTGTTAACAGTTACAACTTGCTGGGCTCCACAGTCAAAACCACTCTTAGCACCAGCAGTCGGGAAATCAAAAGACAAATTGCATTAGGTAAATCTGCTGTCAGGGACCTATCCAGAGTACTGAGAAGCAACGATGTCAGTCAGTCTAGAGACTAAGGTGCACCTAATGCAGTCCATGGTCTTTGCAATTGCTTGCTATGCATCAGAGAGCTGGAAAATGACTAAGAATGATAGCAGAATTGATGCCTTTGAGTTGTGGTGCTGGAGAAGAGTATTGAACATACCATGGACCACCAAGAAAGCAAATAGGTCTGTCTTGGAGAGAGTGAAGCAAAGTTTCTCCTTGGAGGCTAGGATTTTGAAGCTCTGTCTTACAGACTTTGGGCATGTGGCCAGGAGAAACCAGTCCTTGGAGAAGGACATCATGTTTGGAAGGGTAGAGGGACAGCGCAGGAGAGGAAGACTCTGGATGAGATGGATTGACACGGTGACTGGGGTAATAGGGGTTGGCGTGTTGAAGTCATTGAGGCTGACTCAGGACAGGGCAGGCTTCAGAGATATTGTACATAAGGTCCCGAGGAGTTGCAGATGACTTGATGGCACGTAACAACTGTAACAAGAGAGTAAAGGCTTGAGGCTGATAAAGAGATCTCTTTCAATTGCTATTCTGAACTAACAGGACATTTTTTTTCCTTTTAAAGGTTTATTAAAGAAATGTTCATTTCAATCCATTATGGGGTATTTTAAAAGTTAATCTCCCATTGCATTCCTGTCAAATTGAGTCTCATAGCTACCATCCTTTGGGTCCTTGAAGCTGTAAATCTTTCAGAAGGAGAATGGACGTCTAATCTCCCTCACATCAGCTGATATATTCAAGCCACCAAGCTTAGGGTAAGCATCCTAATGTGTCGCATGTAGGACCTCATATCCCAATTTTTTCTGGATTTACCATTGGCAAACTATTTGCAATGCTTCTCCTTGGCCTAGTGGAGATACCAGGCCTTTTCATGGCAAACAGTCCTGTGAGCCTGGACCTGGCTCTGTATTCCCCTTGTAGCATCGTGGCCAGGCTCCATTCTTTACAACGTAGCTCTTTACACGGAGGTAGGAAAAGGCATAACTCGAAAATTCCGAGCTAAAACCTAGCACTGCTACTTCCTCTTTGTGTGGAGTCATCTGATACCCGCCCCCCCCCCTTTGGTTTCAATCTCTTTATAGCATCCACTTCCTAAACAACATGCTTCTGGAAACTCTATGAACTTTGATCAATGTCGATAGTTGTAGAGGGGCTTCAGGCCTTTTGTTCATAGGGTTACTGTGAGTCATGCTTGACTCGACAGCAATCAACAACAACAACAAGGGGAGAGAAAGTCCCCAGCTCTGAGCCAAGCTGAGGTATTTTCAGTTGATTCATATGAAAGTTATACAATGAATAAAGACTGAAGAATTGATGCTGTTGAATTGTGGTGCTGGCAAAGAATATTGCATATACCATGAACTGCTGAAAAAACAAGTACATATTAGACAACGTGCAGTCAGCCTGCCACATAGAGGCAAGAATGGTGAAACCTCATCTTAACATACTTTGGGCATGTCGGGACGTGCCAGTCCTTTGTATGCAGCATCAGGCTTAGAAAGATGGGATAAATAATGTACACTGCAGTGAAACAGATGAGGGAGAAAACTGTTTAAAAGGGATATGTGGATTAGGTATTATTGTCATGACAGGAGTCCAGAACGAAGGCTGCATAGTGGAGTGGACCTGGGGGGAGGGATTGCAAAACAATGGAAGAATTTTTCTTTTACTTTTCAAAGAGTGTACTGGGGGGTGGAGGGGGCAGGGAGAAAAGTACAACAATGAATGAATGGAAAGCCAAAATGTACAAATTTTCATTAAAATGAATAAAAAATGATTTAAAAATAACGAATGGAAATGATCGTATGAAACACAATGTGAAGGAAGTATAGTGTGAAACACAATTTGAATGAACTTTGTAAGCAAACGAATATAAAATAAAAATTTTAAAAATGAAAAAAGAAAGGAAGCAGGTACAAGGCCAGAGGACACCCAGCTGAGGCTTGTCAGTGCTTAGGAAAGCACATGTATGTGAGGGCTCTGGGAAGCAAGAGGAGGAAGATGCTCCTGCCAGCACGGGAAGCAGAAACACGTTCATATAACTGCTTGGGTGAGGGGGATTCTGAGTGGGCCTGGAGACATCAGAGCCCCCAGTGCCTCCATCTGCTGTGGAGAGGAGAGAGGCAACCCTCAACCCTCTCACTAAGCAAACATTTGCTCAGTGCCTACTGTGAACCAGCACTGGGCATCATGGGTCAAGGCGGATGCAGAGATGTGGCTGGCTGTCAAGATCTGAGCCAGGGCAGGAAGCTCTCAGATGCATTTCTCATGGCCCAAGGCTGTGTCTTCACTCCACAAACATACACTGATAATGATGATAATATGATAATGATGCTGGTAGCAAGACAGCACAATGATCCTCTCCTCCTGGTATTCATGTCCTTCGCTGGTCACTGTGGGAGGGACCAACTTGAATAGAATTGACCCTGCAGAATAGATTATTGCAAGATGACAGCATGCGATTTATGAGATCTTCAAAAAGGTCATTGTGGCTGCTTGCTGCCTTGGATCGTGCGTTTTGGTAGAAACCAGCTACTGGGGAATGAGGACATTCAAGCTGGAGAGGCTCACGAGGAACAAAGGTCTCCTGCCAGCAGCCATGTAGATGATCTGGGGTGTAGATCCCCAGCCTCAGTCAAGCTTTCTTCCATCCGCAGCCTGGCCAACATCTTGACTGCAATGAAGGGGCAGACCCTAAGACAATCAGCCCACTCGACCAAATTTCTGACCCACAGAAACTGTGAGTTCATACACACTTGATGCTTTGTTGTTGTGTACCATAGAGTTGGAACTCATAGCTGGCCCTCCAGCAGGTTTTCAGAGGCAGTTAATTACATGGGAGGAGATTGCCCAGCCTTCTTCTACGGAACAGCTGGTAGCCTTGAACCACATGCCTTTGGGATTGCAGTGCAGCTTCTTGCCACTGGGCCAAGGTGTCACATTAGAATCATTTGCTACCTACAAATTAGTAAAATGATATCCGCTGTGACCTATCACCGCCCAAGACTCTGCCCAGCTCACAGTGTCTAATTCAGGCTGCCATCTGCTGATCTGAATTCTCACAAGAGCACCTCCCTGGTCTCCCTGCTTTCTGTCTCAAGCCCCTACTTCTTCTCTACCCAGATAAAAGGCCAGTTTGTCAAAAAAGTGTTCAGGAGCAGCAGACCATCATTTTTACTTTCCTGAAGGCATCTACAATGAGGCAGGACGAGTGCCATAGTGGAGTTTCTGGCATTCCTATGCTGATTTGGAGTCAGGATAGAGAGCAAAGCCTTGGTTTGTTCTGGCCCAGGTCCACCTGGGGAGGGTGGAAGGGACACCAAGGCAGCTAGGGCAGAGACAAGGCAGCAGCTTTGTTTTAAAGGCCACTCTGGCAGGATACCCCATGCAGATCCAGCCTCCCAGAGGTGACATGTTATCCTGGAGACTTCCCACTAAGGAAGACCAGAGCTTAGAGGTACAAAGGGACTTACCTGAAGCAACAGAGCTGTGCAAGGTGAAACCTAGGGGACAGTGAGCTTTCAATGAGGAGATGCCCTTAACCTGGAACCCACTAAGTTCTTCCCGCTGGTTACTCCTGTAATCCTTCCTCTCAGGGACACTGAGGAGCCAGGAGAGATCTGCTGAGGTCACCCTGGGAATAAAGGGCAGGCTCGGGGGAGGACACAAACCTAAGCTCTCTGCCTTCCAATCCCATGTTCCCTGTGTCCACTCTGGGAAGAATGGACAGGACGGACTTTAGCTGTGACCTTGGGGGAAGTCACCCCAATGCCTGATGGTCCCTGCCGAGGCACAGCTCCAGGTCCTTCAGCCCCACCCCAAACCACCGTGGGCTGGCTTGGCCCTGTGAGGGGCTCATTCATCCCCAAGCAGTTCAGGAGAGCCAAGAACAGGCACGAAGGTGGTGCCAAGCTGCTCTTGAGCCATAGTGTGGGGCCTTTTCATAGGGAAGGGTCTTGAGTCACCAGGGAGGCTCTTCCCACCCATTGCTGTCTGGCCAAACCTCAGAGAGGAGCTGGAAGTGCCCAGGCTACTTAGGGATAAGACTGGCTCACGGCATTTCTGAGTCACAGGGAGGGTGGGTAGCAGATGACTCAACTCAGACCCTACTTCCCCTCCCACAGGGCTAGGCTGGAGGAGGGTAGGGCCAGGAACCCTTTAGCCTGTCCTCCCAGGGCAGGTACCCCCAAACCCCTGGCTGCCCTTCTCCCAGACTTGGATTGACTTTCCACGCACTTCTGCCTGGCACTGGCCAGCACAGCAGTCCACAGGGAATCAATTAGATGATGAGATGAGTGAAGCCCCAGATCTGAGAGCTTCAAGACCCCTGTGTCAGCCTTCTCTAGCCCCCTGGATTCATACAGAAAGGGAGAGCATCCCTATTTTCCAGATGGACCTGGAAAGTTAGCGAAGGTGGAATGACTAGCCCAAGAGAAGAATAGAACTAGCAATGCATCCCCTCCTGGCCCCACCCAATGGGCATTTGTTCTATCCTCCCTGGGACGGGGGGTAGGGGGAGTACCAGCCCCATTTTACCGAGGCTCAGAGGGGCATCTGCACACTCAGTCAGTTAGTCTGGCAAAGTAGAACTGATCCAAGTTCTTCCTGTGCCAGGCTGGGTCCTTGTCATTCATTCTTAACATTCATTCCTGGAGGGAACGAAGCGGCCAGAGCTGAGAGGGAAGGTGGGCAAAGATGAAGCTTGCCTTCTGGTCAAGGAGCTGGGCTAGTCTGGGAATTGGCACTCCTGTGACTTCATCCCTGTGGCGGCCTGTTTCCCCTGAAGGCCCCTGGGCCAGCCCCCAGCCCCTGTTCCTGCATGATGGCAATGAGTCCCCTTGAAGGGGGGGTACTTAGAGAGAACCGGAGATACCAGTTGGTGGTATCTTAGAAAGAACCGGGTACAGGCGGGGCCTGAGCAGATGATATATGAGGGAGGATGTCCTCATTGCTGCACGACTGGGTCAGCCCATGGCGATCCCCGGCCCCTTAGCTATAACCCCGAGGAATGAGAGATGTACAAGCAAAAATAGTTTATTTGAGGACGGAAGACCCAAAATTGGAAGGGGAAGGCCAGGACGAGGCCACAGCAGCTGCCTGGAGTTGGCACAGATGATTCCACTTTGTTGAGGGAGAACCCAGGGCCCAAGAAGGCTGTGCCAGGGCCCCCAGCTAGCTCCCCTACCAGGGAGGGATTGCGCAACCGCCGAGAATCCTCGTCATGGTCGTCGTCATAACATGTTGAGGTTTCCAAGACCGGCCAGCAATGCCCCACGTAGCAGCTGATGCTCATCATAACAATGTCTCTGACAAGCCCAGTGACCGTACAGGGTGCGGGCACACCATCCAGTGGTGAGTGGGACTGTGAATGGGCGCAGGAGCCGGGCCTCTATGGAGGTCCAGTGCCAGCCCCCAAGGCTTCCTTTCCAGGTGCCCCACCCTTCCAGCCCCATTGGTTGCAGCTGTCCCCTTTCCCCTGCAGCCACCAGCCAAGGCCAGAGCCAGGCGAGCTCTGTCACAAGTCACTAGGAGCTCCCCGTGTCTCAAAGACCCTTGCCAGGCTGGTCCCTCTTCCACAGCCCCCGGCGGGCAGCCCAGGCGGCCACAACCTCACAGTGATGGTAGAGGAACATTCCAGAAAGGGTGAGGGCAATGCCCACGTAGCCGGGGGTGCTGAGGTGGCTCCCAAACAGGAGCCGGGACAGGACGAGGTTGCCCACGACGGTGAGGTTGCCCAGGACGTGGACGGTGAGGGCAGAGGTGAGGGCCAGCAGCGAGAAGCTGGCCAGATTGTAGAGCACGGACAGGAAGCAGCTGAGCAGGACGCAGGCCCAGAGGCGGGAGTCCGCGGGAGCGGGCGGCGGGGCCACGCCGGTCTCCAGCACCAGGGCCGCCCCCGCCAGCAGGCAGAAGCTGGGCAGCGAGGTGGCGTACAGCAGGGTCACAGCATCCAGCTTCTCCTCCTGCAGCAGGGCACCTGCAATGAGGACAGCAGGCGTCAGCACACAGCAGGGGAGACAGACCCCCGGCAGAGGTGGTGGCTCCACACTGCAGGAAGCCCAACCTTCCTGCTCTCCATTGGGACATTCAAGCAGCTGCTCCTTGACCTGCTCTTTTATCTTCTGTGGGCTTCAGTTAGTGATCTGGGCTTTTAAAAAGCCTTTGTGGGTTTGGGTTTCCGTGCCTACACACCTGAGAAATAATAAATTGTGTCAGACTAGAGACTAAGGTGCGCCTGATCCAGGTCATAGTCTTTGCAATTACTTGCTATGCATCAGAGAGCTGGACAATAACTATGGGTGACAGAAGAAGAATCAATGCCTTTGAGTTATGATGCTGGAGAACAGTATTGAACATACCAAGGACTGCTAAGAGAACAGGTTCTGGAGAGGATGAAACCAAGTGGCTGCTTGGAGGCAAGGATTGTGAAGCTCTGTCTGACATACTTTGGGCATGTGGCCAGGAGGGACCAGTCCTTGGAGAGGGACGTCATGCTTGGAAGGGTGGAGGGACAGCACATGAAAGGAAGACCTTCGATGAGATGAACTGACTCAGTGACTGGGGTAATGGAGCAGGTGTGTCAGAGATGGTGATACTGGCTCAGGGTAGGGCAGGGTTCAGCGCTATTGTGCATAGGATCACTAATGAGTGGCAGGCAACTCCAGGGCACATAACAACAACAACAACACCTCCTCGGGGCAGTGAGCTTCTCCTAAGTGAGGAGCACCTCAGACAAGGAGGCCAGAATGTCTGCACAACTCTACGAATATCATCAACATCCCTGAACCAGTATATGTTTTGCTGCGTCAACACAGATGAAAATTTAGAGGAGAAGCAGCCTACTAATGCCAGGCGTTGTGAGAAGCCTTAAGAGAGTCTTCTTGGATGTCATTTTTATGGAAACAAATCACCTGTGCTTTCACTGCTCGAACCACCAGTCTTTAGGTATAAATTGAGCACCACCAGTTTGCATCACTTAAAAACACAAAACAAAACAAAAACACAAGCTAATCGCCACTGAGTCAGCATCAACTCATAACTGACCTAGCAGGTTTTTCAGAGGCTGTAAATTGCACAAGAAGAGACCTCTCATTTTTCTTCCTTGGAGCAGCCGGTGGATTTAAACTGCCAAGCTTTGGCCGGCAGCATAAATCCCTACCCACTAGGCCACCAGAACTCTATTTGCATCACTCCAGGTCCTATTTCATGCAGGTATCATGATCCAGACAGCCCTGTCAGGCCCCAGGTAAGGCCCACACCTGGTGTGTCAAAACAGGGAGTCAGCTGACCCCCCCAAAGGCCCTGTTGTCTGTTGCATCAGTTGATACTTAGGGCAAGAACCTATTGTCCAAAAAGAACAGAGGAACACTGTTATTGTTGCTGTTAGGTGCAGTCAAGTCAAGCTCTATTCACAGTGACCCTATGAAAAAAGATCTGAACCCTGCTCTATCCTGCGCCACCCTCACTCTTCCTCACACACAGGAGCCCATTGCAGCAGTCACCGTGTCAATCCACCTAGTGAAGAGTCTTCCTCTCCTTTTCCAAGGCTCCACCCTTCCCAGCATCATGTCCTTCTCCAAGGAATAGCACTTCCTAGCAACATGCCCAGAGTATGTGAGGTAAAGCCTCATCATTCTTGCCTTCAAAGAGCACTCCAACTGCACCCTCTCCAAGACACATCTGTTCGTTCTCTTGGCTGACCATGGATGTTCAATGCTCTTCTCCAACATCACAGCTCAAAGACGTCAATTCTTTTTTCTGTCATCCTTATTCATTGTCCAGATCTCAGATGCATAGCTGGTAATCAGAAGGACTATGGCCTGAATCACATGCACCTTAGTCCTCAAACTGACATCATTACTCCCTAATAATTTGGAGAGATTCCTGCCTGCAGATTTTCCCAGTGCAATGTGTCTCTTTATTTCCTGACTGCTGGTGTTAACTGTGGAACCAAGCAAGATGAAGCTGTTGATAATCTCAATCTCCTCTCCATCCATCATGACACTGCCTATTAGTCCAATGATAAGAATCTTTATTTTTCTGACATTAAGATGCAATCCATACTGAAGGTTCAAAATCAAGAAAGGTAAGTGTCAAAGCTGTATCCTTTCTCCATACCTATTTAATTTGTATTCTGAACAAGTAATTTGAGAAGCTGGACTTTATGAGGAAAAACATGGCTTCAGGATTGAAGGAAGATGCATTAACAACCTGTTACACAGATGGCACAACCTTGCTTGCTGAAAGTGAGGAGGACTTGATGTGCTTACTGTAGAAGATCAAAGACTACAGCCTACAATATGGATTACCTCTCAACATTAAGACAAAAATACTCACCAACCAGGCCAATCGGCAGCAGTATGATAGACGGAGAAAAGATTGAACTTGTCAACAATTTTATCTTACTTAGATCCGCAATCAATAGCCTTGGTACCAGCAACCAAGAAATCAAAACATGCATAGCAGACTGAAAGTTGGCCATCAGGGATCTCTTTGAAGACTAAAGTGCGCCTGATTCAGGCCATGATATTTTCAGTCACCACTGTGCATCTGAGAGCTGGACAATGAATGAGGATGAGAAGAATCTGTGTCTTTGAGTTGTGGTGTTGGAGAAGAGTGCTGACTATCTCATGCATTGCCAAAAGAACAGATAAGTCTTGAAGTAAGTATAACCCGAGTACTCCTCAGAGACAAGAATGGTGAAGCTTTATCTCACATACTTTGGGCATGTTGTTAGAAAATGTTATTCCCTGGAAAAGGGAGTTCTGGAGGTTTAGTGGTAACAAATTGCGCTGCCAACACAAGATACCCTGTGGTTTGAATCTACCAGCTACCCTGTTAGAGCAAGATGGGCAGTCTCCTGCCTCTGAAAACTCACTGGGTCAGCTATGGGTTGGTTCCCACTCACGAGTACACAACAACAACATTCCCTGGAAAAGGATATCATGCTTGGAGAAAGGTGGAGGGTTGATGAAAGAGAGAAAGACCCTCAATGCAATGGATTCACACAGTGACTGCAGCAATGGGCCCAAGTGCATCAGGGATGAGGATGGCACAGGATAGGGCAGGGTTCAGAGCTGTTGTTCAGAGGGTTGCTAAGAGTCATTGTCAACTCGACAATACCTAACAACAGCAATGTTGTTGTTGTTAGGTGCCAACAAGTCGAGTGCAACTCATAGTGACTCTATGAACAAAAGATCTGAACCCTGTTCCATCCCGCACCGTCCTCACACTTCCTGACACACAAGAGCCCAGTGCAGCCACTGTGTCAATGTCCCTGGTTGAGGGTCTTCCTCTAGCCAGGGCCTATTTATTTAAGGAAGTTCTGGTGGCTAAGTGGTAGAGTTGGCGCTGCTGCTCTACAGGACCAAGATGGGCAATCTTCTCCCATGTGATTTACAGCCTCTGAAAACCCACCAGAGGGTTAGCTATGAGCCACTTGACAGTAAACAACAACAAGGACCTGGTTAATAACAAAACAAAAATCCAACTCCAGCTCACGGCCACCTGTATCCAAGTGTTGCTAATGCCCACAAGATTTTCAATAAACTGAATTTTTGGAAGTTGATCACCAGGGCTTGCTTCCGTGGCACCTCTCCATGGCCTTAAACCTCCAACCGTTCAGATGGCACGAAGCCCATAACCACTTGTCCCACACAGCATTTAATAAGGAAAGTGTGCAGCAAATGTATTAACCAAGTAACTAAATCAATCAGCCTCTTATCACCTACTTCAAACAACCTCCTACAAACAGAAGCAATAACCTGCTTGCTGAATTTCCTCCTCCTGTTTAAAACCTGTGGATGCTACAAAGCCCTGGGGAAGAATGTTCTTGTTCACAGCCTTGCCCACCAACTAGTCCCTACCCACCCTTCTTTGTCTGACCTCTTGTCACACCCACCACACCCCAACAGGGCCAGGCCAACTGTGCCACTGAAAAAAAGAGTGTTTTAAAAATAAATTGTTGGAGCCAGAATGGTGGGTCCATCCATTTCTTGATATGTTGTGATCATTAGGAGGATAAGCAAACAAGAAAGTCTTCATCTGTGCTAGGCTCACTATTAGAACTATTATTATAAGGGAGCTCTGGTGGCCTAGTGGCAAGAAGCTGCACTACAATCCCAGAGGCTGCAGTTCAAATCCAGCAGATGCTCTGCTGGAGAAGGAGGGGCAATCTCCTCCTGTACAAGTCAGATCCAATTTGACGGTATAGGCACAAAATAATAAAATAAAATAAAATAAA
>NW_006399901.1:1348828-1382542 GCF_000299155.1 Elephantulus edwardii | reverse complement strand
ATTTTAAAAAAAAGAACTATTATTATACTGAGTTGTACACTGAGTCTGAACCGACCCATAGCTGACCCTCCAGCAGGTTTTCAGAGGCAGTTAATCAATGGGAGGAGATTTCCCGTCCTTCTCCCATGGAGAAGCTGGTGACCTCGAATCACACGCCTTCAGGATTGTAGCTCAGCTTCTTACCACTAGGCATTATATTATGTGTTACGTTATGTTACGTTATGTTATGTTGTTATGTTATCAAAAGACAAATTGCACTGGGAAAATCTGCTGTCAGGAACCTCTCCAGAGTGCTGAAAAGCAACAATGTCAGTCTAGAGACCAAGTTGCGCCCAAATCCAGGCCGTGGTCTTCGCAATTACTCGCTGTGCATCAGAGAGCTGGACAAGGACTAAGGATGACAGAAGGAGAATTGATGCCTTCAAATTGTGGTGCTGGAGAAGAGTCTGGAACATACCATGGACTGCCGAGAAAACAAATAGATCTGTCTTGGAGAGGGTGAAAGCAAGTCTCTCCTTGGAGGCTAGGATTTTGAAGCTCCATCTCATATACTAGGGGCATGTGGCCAGGAGGGACTAATCCTTGGAAAAGGACAACATGACCAGAGGGGTGGAGGGGACAGCACAGTATAGGAAGACCTCAGATGAGATGGATTGATACAGTAACTGGGGCAATGGTGGTTGGTGTGTCAGAATTAGTGAGACTGGCTCAGGACAGGGCAGGCTTCAGAGCTTCTGTACATAGGGTCGCTATGGGGCTCAGGTGACTTGATGACACCTAACAACAAACACAGTATTTTATATTATTAGAACTATTAGCAGTGTTTGCTGTCAGCACTGAGGCCTACCAAGATGAATTTGGGACTAAGAGGAAACCTTTTTGCTTTGTAAAGAGCCGATCCCTCATGTACGTGCACATGTTGCCACCTGGCTTTTCGACAGCAGAAACAGCTCTTATCAGCAAAGGCAGATGATGCTCAGGTGAGATGATGTTTTTTGTAGTGATGACCTTGACCCTCTCCAAGTTTTAGGTAATAGATCCAGGCCTCCTCCCAGGGCAGGCTCTCGGCGTCTTCTGACACACACATTCCAAGCAGCCACTATTGAAAGGCTTACTCATATGCCCTGCTCAGAATAGGAAATTTTCTCTCTTTCTTGATTTCCTTCTTATGTTTTGGTTTTGTTCTCTAGGCAACAGTCCCTCCGGCTCAAGCATTTCTAGAAATGAACAGATAATTGAAACGTCTCCTACTCATTTGCTTCCAAATTTAGCACCCTGCTGAGCTGACCGTGGCCTGCATGCTCAATGACCAATCCCAGGAAGCTGTTTAGATGAACTTGGCCTTCGGCAGAGTTCACTTGCCAACAGGCAGCCTGGCAGGAGGGGCCTCATGTCTCCAGCCCTCACTTCCCTTCTACAGCAGCCCAGGGGGCAGAACAGTGGTCCTCTGCCAGGCGTGACTCGCCCCAACTCCAGGTCCCAAATACAACCATGCTATCCTGCCTCCTTGGCAGTCTACCCGTACTCTGCCCCCTACCCCCTCAAGCCCTTTTGTTTCAGCCTCTGGACATACTCAAGCTCCTACCACATGCAGACCCTTCTCTCAGCCATATTCCCTTGCCACTGAACGATCCCCCATTTCTCCATTAGCTGTGTTGCTGTTCAGTCTCCCATGCATACAACGGGGGCAGTGACAGCCGGCACGTATAAGAGAATGAAAACAGGGTCTGGTGCCCTGTCACCATCCACCAAGCTGCTCCTGCTGACGGATGCTGCATTGCTCCGCTCGGCATGCTTCCTGTTCCCAGAATGCCCCTTTCCTGTTGTCCTGATGAAGAGATGCTCACAGTGTAGGCACACAGTGGGGCCTCGGCGTTCGCTACAATCACTATATTATTGTGATTGTTATCACGCTGTGCCTCTTCCTCCAGGCAGCAATATTCTCAAGGCTCCCCAGGAAAAAGCACCCACCCTACCATGTCTACCAAAGATCTAACATGTCTCATAAACATGGGACCTCTACTTCTGAGCACATCTCGCCCCAACAAAGAGCTCAGAGAACAGGGATCAGGGGGTCAGGTAGGTATACCTCAGACTAAGTTCCCCCTAGAAAACAAGCTGGCATCTCACTTCTCAGCCCCTCAATGGGCAAAGACATCACCCCTTCACCTCAGATAACCCTTCTGGACGTGTAACTGGCCCGGGTAGGAAGGAAGTTGCTGGTCCTGCCCTCACTTTCCTGGTCCCTCCTGGCCTTGGACTCATCCCCTGTTGCTCCAGAAAGCCTGCTCTCAGGAAAGGAGCGGTATCAGTCATTTCCACTTAGTCTGAATTTGGCCCTGGAGCCTCTGGCTATAGAGGCTCCTTCTTGTCCTAAATCCCTACCTTCCGTGGCTCCAGCCTGTTTCTGCCCATCTCTCCTCTGTGTCGGTGGCACCACTAGCCCCCTAAGCTCCTGTCTGAACAGACCAATCCGAGGTCAGAACCAGAGCCACACTCTGAGGTGTTTCCTCCCTGTGCTAGGCTTCCACTAAGCTCCATTAGGTGCTGGAGACTCAGAGATGCCCCTAAACTAGACTCTGCCCTCTCTAGAGCACCCATCTCTTGAGAAGCAGACAGGTAACCAAGTGGTTATAGCCGTATGTGGCAGGCATTTATGGGTGAGGGAGGGCATTGCAGGAGCTTGGAGAAGCCACCCCAATCAACCCATCTCAGGAGCCAGGTCAGCTGAGACTTGGAGAAGGAAGAGCTGGCAGAGGCCAAGATGCAGTCCAATGCCAGGCATTTGCTGCTCTGTGCCAATGTGCCTGAGTCAGGTGGCCACAGCCCTCCTGCCAGCTGGGACTGCCCAGGGCCCTGCGCAAAGGACACTGAGTTTCAGCTGGTAAGCTGTGAGTCTCAGGAGGGCCCACCGGATCAGGTTTCCACTGTGACTCGTGCCCAGAGTTCATGCTTGAGCTCAAGTCCCCAGCTCTCATGTAACCTGAGGGCAAAAATAGACCTGGCTCTGCCCCAAGGCCCAGGAAGATGGGGACAGGACCTCGGAGTCCAGCCCAGAAGATGCACTGCGGTCATAGGCTACTTCTGATCCAGCCAGCCCACATTTCCTTCTCCTGCGCCCAGGCCACAGGATCCCAGAGTGGGGAGGGAAGGAGAGCAAGAAGCCCATCCACCAACAGTGATTCCACTGAAGACGGTAAGACTGAGGCCACACAATAAGACGTGCCTTGCCCAAGTTTTCCCAGCAAACCTGAGCAAAAGTATGGCTGGAATACAAGCCTCCCCATTCTGACCAGGAGCCCTTACCCCCTCCACGTCTCCTTTAGATTGAAGCAGAGACCAGGTGGGATGTGGCTGGTCTGGGACTTAGAAGACCCTCAACAGAGCAGGAAAGAGGGCAGCCTTCACTTTCGGGGTAAAAGATTTAGCAGGGTGTAAGCCCCACTAGCTTGTTATTTGCTGTTGAGTCGTTTGTGACTCATAGCGAGTCAGTACAATAGCTCTGAACTCTGCCCTATCCTGAGCCAACCTCACTGTCCCTGACACACCTACCCCTGTTACTGTAGTTACTGTGTCAATCCATCTCATCCAGGATCTTCCTCTCCTACTCTGTCGCTCCACCTTTCCAAGCATGATATTCTTCTCCAAGGACTGATCTTTCTTGGCCATGTGCCTAAAGTATGTGAGACAGAGCTTCAAAATCCTTGCCTCCAATGAGCAGTTTGGTTTCACTCTCTTCAAGATACACACACTCTGGACTAATCTTGCCTCTCACCGCTGGGCCAATAGGCAACATCATGATAGATGGAGAAAAGAATTGAAGTTGTCAACAATTTCATTTTCCTTGGGCCCACAATCAACACCCTTGGCACTAGCAATCAAGAAATAAAAGAAGTGTAGCAGTGGGGAAATCTTCAGTTAAGGACTTCTCCAGGTGTTAAGGCACAATGATGTCCGTTTAAAGACTAAGGTGCATCTCTGATAAGCCATGGTCTTTTCAATTATTCATTATTCATTTGTAAGTTGTACAATGAGGACGCCAGAATAAGAATCAATTCCTTTGAGTTGTGTTGGTGGAAAAGAGTAGAGAACAACAAATATATCTTGGAGAAAGTGCTGCCAGGTGTTCTTTGGAGGCAAGGATGGTGAAACTTGTCTCACAGACTTCAGGCATGTTGTTAGGAAGGATCAGTTCTTGGATAGGGACATCATGCTTGGAGAAAGGCAGAGAGTCAGAGGAAGAGAGGAAGACCCTTAATGAGATGGATTGATACAGTAACAATGGGTTCAAGTAAATCAGAGACAATGAATATGGGCAGAGTTCAGATATGTTGTTCATAGGGTCTATGACTCTTAGTTAACTCGCACCTAACAAGAGTCCCGTATCTAAGGAGTTCTAGTGGCCTAGTGGGTAAGACGTTGTGCTGCCAACCCGAAGGCAGGTGGTTCAAATCCACCGTCTGCTCCTCGGGAGACTCTTCCTGTGTGATTTACAATTTCTGAAAACTCACTGGAAGAGTCAGTCATGAGTTGGTTCCAACTCAAAGCCACATAACAATAGGCCCAGAAATCATGCAACCCTGGTACTACAGTGGTTAAAACATTCTGCTTTGAACTAAAGAGTTGGTGGTTTAAACCTATCAGTTGCTTTATTGAAGACAGCTGAGACAGGCTGCCTACTTAAAGACGTTCAGCTGTGGAAAACTATGGCACAGTTCTAGGCATGGCAGTGGGCTCAGTTGTGGTTTTTTTTCTGTTTAGGCCCAGAATTCAGTCACGACTCCCGAGGGGAACAGGCCAGGCTTTGAGTCCTAGGAGCCTGGGCAAGTCACAAGACTTCTCTGGATCTCCCATCTGTATAATAGGAATGTGTTGTTGTTGTTGTTGTTATGTGCCGTCGAGCCGTTTGTGACTCATAGCGACCCTATGTACAACAGCCCTAAACCCTGCTCTATCCTGTGCCAATCGCATTGCCTCTGACACACCCATCCCGATTACCCCAGTCACTGAATCAATCCACCTCATAGAGGGTCTTCCCCTCCTGCGCTGTCCCTTTACTCTACCCAGCATGATGTCCCTCTCTAAAGACCTGCCTCTCCTTGCAACATGTCTAAAGTATGTCAGACGAAGCCCCAGAATCTTTGCCTCCAAGGAGTAGCCTGGTTTAACCCTCTCTAGGATGAATCTGTTTGTTTTCTTGGCAGTCCATGGTACATTCAATACCCGTCTCCAGCATCACAGCTCAAAGGCATCAATTCTCCTTCTATCCTCCCTAGTCATTGTCCAGCTCTCTGATGCATAACAAGTGATTGCAAAGACCATGGCCTGTATCAGGCGCACCTTCGTCTCCAAAGAGACACCGTTGCTCTTGAGTACTTTAGAGAGGTCCCTAACAGCAGACTTTCCCATCGCAATACGTTTTTTTATTTCCTGGCTACTGGTGCCAAGAGTGTTGACTGTGGAGCCGAGCAAACTGTAGGTCATGACAACTCATCACCCAGCACTAAATTTGCCATGCTATAATTCTTTGGGTTAGCAGTGAAGCTTTTTATGAATCAGGGCTCCCAGGAGGAGCTAGTGGATTCAGACTACAAACTTTTCAGTTAGAAGCCTGATAAGTTGTGCAGATGACACTACCTTGCTCATTGAATGCAAGGAGGACTTGAAGCACTTGCTGCAGAAGATCATGGACTACAGCAAATATGGATTACATCTCAACATCAAGAAAGCAAAACTCCTCACCGAAAGGCCAATAGGCAACATCATGCATGATATTGTGAACGATTTCTTCTTACTCAGGTCCACAGTCAACACCCTTGGCACTAGCAGTGAAGAAATCAAAGATGAGTTGCATTGGGAAAATCTGCTGTCAGAGACCTCTGCAGAGTGCTGAAGAGCAACACTGTCAGTGTAAAGAGTAAGGTGCACCTGAGTCAAGCCATCATCTTTTCAATTACTTGCTCTGCATTTGAAAGTTGGGCAATGACTAAGGATGACAGAATTGATGTCTTTTAGTTGTGGTGTTGGAAAAGAGTACTGAATATCCCATGGACTGCCAAGAGAATAAATAGGTCTGTCCTAGAGAAAGTGAAACCAGGGAGCTCCTTGAAGGCAGGGACGGTGAAACTCCATTTCACATAGGTTGTGCATGTCTTCCTTAAAGGTAGAGAGTCAGAGAAAGAGAGGAAGACCCTCAATGAGATGGATTGACACAGGGAGTGTTAACAATGAACTTAAGTGTGTCAGAGATGATAAAGATGGCACAAGTATAGCAAAGTTCAAAGCCCAGTTCATAGGGTCACTATGAGTCGTGGCCAACTTGATAGCATATAAAAACAACAAACACCACCAGGGCTCCTTGCCAGCCCCTCCCAGCCTTAACCAAAGCCTTTGCCTTCCAGAGCACAGCTCAAAGGCCTCTCTTAGCCTCTCCTTGCTCTGCAACCAGGCCTCTCTCTGGGTTCCACAGCCTTATAATCCATCATTTGAACCACATGGAGTTCAAACACCTGGGTTCAAGGCTTATCTCTGCTGCTCACTAGTCACATGGCCCACGGAGAGTCCCTCCAGCTCTCTGTGAAATGGGTACTGTATAACACCTACATCAACTGGGACAAAGTCTGAGGATTCAATGAGATAAAAGAACGAACATGGGACACAGATCTGGAAACTGTTATTAAATGGGGTTTCCAGGAGCCTTGGGCTAAAGCAATCAGCCACTAACTGAAAGTTTGGCAGTTCGAACCATCAGCCTCTGATGGAATTTGCTTCCATGAAGATAAACGGCCTTAGAAACCCTCAGTATGGTTTGGTTGTGTTTTTTCTCACAGGCCTCTAGTGGGTAAGGAGTTGAGCTGCCAACCCAAAGGCATGTAGTTCGAATCCACCAGTTGCTCTGCAGGATGGGCAATCTCTTCCTATATGATTTGTTGTTGTTGTTATTTGGTGCCGTTGAGTCATGTAAAACAGCGGCCCTATGAACCACAGATCTGAATCCTGTCCTATCCTGCGCCATCTTTATTGTCCCACTTGAGCCCACTGAGTCACTGTTATCAGTTCATCTCATTGAGAATCTTCTTCTCTTTCTCTGACCCTCACCTTTCCAAGCAAGATATCCCGTGTAATTTGCTGCCT
Organism: Elephantulus edwardii; assembly: GCF_000299155.1. NCBI lineage: Eukaryota > Metazoa > Chordata > Mammalia > Macroscelidea > Macroscelididae > Elephantulus > Elephantulus edwardii. The sequence goes on along the minus strand of NW_006399901.1, from coordinate 1,375,408 downwards.
CTGAAAACACACCAGAGGGTCAGCTGAGTTGATCTGAACTAAATAATACTTAACAACCAGAAACTAAGTCTGGGGTCTAAGAGTTCTTTGAGCCTTAATGTCTGCCTTTGCCAAAGCCATCATCTCGGCTTCCCGTCTGGAAAAGGGAGTTACTAACTGCCATACAACAGCCTCAAGGCCATCCAAGCCACATCCCCATTCCACCCCACCCCTCAGCTGTTGGTCCAAGTACTCACTCTGCTGAACTGACTTGAGGCCTCGCAGGCACGTGGCGGCCAGCAGGAATCCACAGCCCGCAGGGGGTGCCCTGAACTCCCCTGCCAGGCTGCAGGCGGCCCCCAGGCAAAGCGGGCCCATGGCAGCCAATTGCAGGGGATGGTGGCGCCGGCCCAGGACCAGGGCAGACAGAGCCAGGGTGAACAGCGGAGTGATGGTGGTGGCCAGCTGTGCCAGGTCCAGGGGCACCGCTCTTAGACCCACGTTGCCGCAGGCCATGGAGGCGCCGAAGGTGAGGCTGAGCAGCAGCACTCGGCATCGCGTGCGCCCCGGCAAGGCGCGCCGGGCCCCCCAGTGGCATGCCAGCGCTGCCGCCAGCATGTGCAGCGCGGACAGCAGCAGGGGCCACCCGAAGCCGTGCACCGTGAAGATCCACTTGTTGAGACTTGACATGCTAGCTCCCGCCAGTAGCCACACCAGTGCCGCCACGGCCACCTGGCCCCGGCCAGGCCGCCTCAGGGCTTTGGGGCTGCTGGGGGGCCACTCGGAGGACCCAGCCGCCTCCCGGGCATCGCCAGCCCCTACCGCTGCGTCCGCTGCGGTCATCCTGCTGTCATGGTGCTCCTGGGGGCAGCGGCACATCCGCACCAGTGGGGCCGAGGCGGGAGGCGAGCTCGCCAGCGAGGCGCAATAGGTCCCCAGAGCACCCCGCTGCGGGCCAGGCCGGGGCCGGGTCCCTTTGGTCTCGTGGCCCGTCTCTCTGACAGGTGAGGCCACCGATTCCGGTGCCAGGCCTCTGCCAGCCTGTGCCAAGCGCGGTGCTGATGGCCTGCAGGATTAGAAGGGGAGAGCAGAGGTCTTGGACTGTGTTGTCCAGGTCGTGGCTGCTGGAAGGCTGAGAGGCCAGGTGCTCACGCCTGGCCTGGTGAGGGCACCTTTGCTAGGTGAAGTCACCCCCTTTCCTCTTAATGCTCACGCTGGGATCTTACATGGAAGATGTGCGCAGCCAGTTGCGATGGGGATTCCATCGCCGCCAGGACCTCCGGCATATTCAGGTAGGTCCAGGCCTTGGCAGGGGCGATCCGGAGTCCTGTGTTGGTTCAAAGGAGCCGATGCCTCTGACAGCGCTCAGGCCGCGGGGCTGACAACGTCGGCCTGCTCTTGCGTTGCGGCCGGGACCAGAAGGCAGGTTCTGGTCTTCTCTGACTAGGCCTGCGCTCCGGTTCCGGTTCCCGGCAGATCCAGTACCAGGCAGCTCTGGCTGCGTTTGTGGCTCAGATAGAGGCTTCCGCCCGGCTCCAATCCCGCCCGGCGGGCGCGGTCCCGGCTCTCCGAGCCCCGCCCCGGCGCTTCGAACTCCGCCCCGGCGCTTCTAGCTCCGCCCCGGCGCTTCGAACTCCGCCCCGGCGCTCGAGCCCCGCCCCGGGACTCCCGGCCCCGCCCCGGTGCCCCGAGCTCCGCCCCAGTGCTCTTAACCCCGCCCCGATTGTCCTTGCCCCGCTCCCAAAGCGGAGGACGGCGCCGCCATGGGCGGGCCTGGGTCGGCATTTCCCCGCCCACACAGCCCTCTCTGAGTCCCGCCCCTCGTCCTGGGATTCCCTCCCACGTGCCTCTGCTCAGAGCTACACCCCCCCAACCCAGCCGGTTTTATCAGCCTCCCCTGCCCTCAACCCCACGGCGAGGAAAGGAGCTCAGACCCCTCCCCATCACAGCCAAAACGAGCCCCCAAGAGATACCAACACAAAAGTGGGAGATATAAGGAGATCTTCAAGGCTAGGGCATTGAAGAAGGTATCAATGCCGCCCCATCTCAGAACGAGTCAAGAGTATCCTGGTGTATTTTGGCATCCAACAAGGCTGAGCCACTGAGCCGCTTAAGGTCCCTCCATCACCCCTCGAGATTCCTTCCCTCAGTCCAGGGCGGCACCCCCAAGGTCACCCACAGCTGCGAGCTGACTCACAGTTGGATTTCCTAGCGCCCACGCGCGTGCCCCAGCCCTGACAGGACAAAAAGCCTTGGGGTGTAATTGCTGCAACTGCCACCAAGCCTGGGCCTCGTTTGATCCCATTCCAAGGAGTTCACCCTCACTGCGTCCCCACCCACTGCCTCCTCATAGCGACACCATGGGACAAAGTACCATTTCTCCATAGAGTTTCTGAAGCTGTAAACCTTTACCCGGAGCAGACCCGCGGAGCTGCGGGCCAATGAGCAGCCCAATGATTCACCCACCAGGTTAATCCACCAGGGCACCTTCTCTGGGCACAAGCTTGGGTAATTAGCACCCCAGAGCCGGAAGGGAGGGTCTGGATTCTAAATCTAGCCCCGATCTCTGAGCTCCGGAGTCCTGGTGTTAAGGGACAGAGGGGGAGAGCCTGCTCTAAGCCTTTCTTCATTTCAGAGGTTTACTTCCTATATCAGGTTATGCAGATGAGGTTAGCACGGGTTTGTTCTATTTACATTTCATGTGCAGAAACCATATGAAACTGTTCACTACAGATCAGCAAGCAATTTCTTGCTTACTCGGTAATCTGTCCTTGCTCTTGCCCATTAAGATTCAGTTCTTTCCTTTTGTCTGACAGACGAGCTACCTGCCAGGAGCGATGACCTCAGAGAGGACGGCTAACCTGGCCCGCGGCGCCCTCTGGTGATCAGATAGCAGAACACAACGTGGGGTGAGGGCTGGACAACCCCCCAGCCTCCGGGCTAGATCTAATAAACCTGACGCATCTGTCCTTATGGGATCCCCTAGTCTGCATTTCCACATTTGTCTCTGGTGATTCTGATTGGAGGCTACAAACCACTATTGAACGGCCCCATTTGTCGAAAGATGAGGATGTCCCTAGATTTCCATGCTAGGGACCAAAAATGGGGGCATTTAGGCAGCTTTCTCCACAGGGGGAAGGGAAGGGGATTGAGTCAGCCTCAGTGCAGCCCCTTCTGAGGAGGAATCCAGGCCACCTAAGGGTTGTATCATTTTTCAGATTTTATTAGTTTTCTCATCTGCTTCATTTGATAAATAAAAGCAATATCAACAAGCTGGTCTTAGCACTGAACGGGCAGGGAATGGGTAGTGAGCAGTGAAAAATATGCCAGTGCCTCCTCTCAGCTGCCACTCAGAGCTCCCTCTGCCCTGACTGGTGCCAGGTGGCTCTGAGGAAGGAGGATTATTTGACATGAGGCTGGCAGGCTCGGTGTGGTTGGGAGGACACCGAGGGCTCAGCACACAGCAGTGACCCTGTCAGCCACCATCCCAGGCAGGAAGCTGAAAAGGCAAGGGCACAGGAAAAAGGACTAGGGATGAAGTAGAGGGGCCTGGCGCCCCACAAGTCCTCCCATCTGTTTCTGGAGTGCTGAAGAGATGGACTCTGGTCCGTCCTCCACACGGCCTGAGGAGGGGAGGAAGCGTGCAGGGTCTGAGTGGAGGCTGGGCCCTGACCAAAGCCTCCACGCTTAACTGCTCAGACCTCAATTTTCCCACCTGTGAATTGAGGACAATGGTATCCTTCCCTCAAGGTTTTGGGGAGTCCAATGAGATCAGAAGCATGAATGTTGTGTAAACCAAGGTATAATCCAACCATTTTAGACAAGGGGGGTCTCTTATCTGGGCTCAGCTCTTTCCACGTTCTAACCTCATCCCCAATTTCTGAGGATCCCTGTGTATCAGACTGTTTCCGAGGAAGTTCTTAGAAGCCACTCTAGGCACTGAGGCCCTGACACTTCCCCTCATTGGCTTTGTCAATTATGCCAGATGAGACCTTGACAGATGAAGCCTTGGGGGTGCAAACTGAAAAAGAAGAGGGGTCTGAACTAGAATAGGGCAGAGAGTCCTATCTGGGGACACATGGCCTGGTGGGGGGAGGGAAGCTGGGGTACAGGATCCTTGAGTGCGACTTAACTTCGTTAATCACCTCATATCATTGGTGTAGAGTCAGAAATGACTCGTGGTTGACCCTCCAGCAGGTTTTCAGAGGCTCGACATTGCACAGGAGGAAAATGCCTATTTTTATCCCTCAGCAGTTTGTGGATTTGAACTGCCTGCCTTTGGGTTGGCAGCGCAACTCCTTACCACTAAACAACCAGAGAGCTCCCTAACTTTGTTAGCAGCCTGAGTCTTTCAGTAAATATATTTGACTTGAGCAAGATAAGGTAGTTTTCTGTTCCTCACAGCCAAATATGCCCCACTCAGACATTCCCTCCTGGAGTGAGGCAGGCTGGAAACCTGAGTACTGGCTGCCACACCCGCCTACTCACAAGGCAGGGGTGCCCCATGGTTACCATCCCTTCTCTTGATGTCTCCCCTGCATGTGCTGGGCCAGCATCCTTCCGGGTCAGTGTTTCCTGGGTAGGGAGGCACTGTTGTTGTTGTTGTTGTTGTATACCATACAGTCAGGCCTGACCCACAGATAACCCTCTGGTGGGTTTTCAGAGGCAGTTAATCGCACAGGAGGAGACTGCCCATCTTTCTCCCGCGCAGCAGCTGGTGGCCTTGAACCACATGTCTGCGGGATTGCAGCACAGCTTCTGTAAGGAGGAACTAGGGTCTCATAACTCAGTGAGGGTCTTACCTCTGCCCCCTGCAGGCTGTGTGACGCAAGACAAGTTGCTGACCTCTCTGAGCCCCTGTGAATGTGAGCTCCCCCAGGTGGTCACAGAAGGCATTGCAGCCCTCAGTGTGCGTGGGGAGCCAGGAGCCAGGTTTGTCCGAGTCTCTCTCCACCCAGTGCCCCTGTCCCTGCCCAACCACTGCCTGTGTGTGACCTTGGAAGGGGTTCACTCTCCCTTTGAGTACCAATTTCCTTATCTGTAAAGCAGAGAACCCTTCACAGGGCAGTGCAAGAAAAGTCATCTAACAACATGGCCTCACGACCCCACTGCCATTCTCGCTCCCTGAGGTCCCGGAGAACAAGGACCGACCCTCCTCTCCTCCTTTCTCATGCAGGGACTAGGTTTCCGTTCTCTCTCCACGGCCCTGCACTCAACATGAGGTGCCAGGACGCTGCAGCATATGCGCAATCAACACTTTAATCATTTCAGAGGCGGGCACTGCGCAGCCGGAGCTGAAACCATGATGCTCCCGAGCAAGGTGGGAGCACCAGTCAGAGAGACCCCCTGCAGGACCTCTACCCATAGTGGGTGGTATCCACGGCACCAGCTCCCGGCCGGTGACATCTCCCGCCAGAGGGGACTGAAACTCTTCACACCCTTCAGTGGTGACCTTCCCAGGATGCTTTAGGGGCCCAGACTCCGCCTCAGAGACTTCCAGGAGAAGGTTCTTGGTTTTCTGCTCCAGGGTCTTGACTTAGGACCCTGGGCATGGGCAGTTGCTTGGTTGATCCAGGGGACATCGCTCCAAGTGCACAGGAAGTGGCAGGGGGTCAGGGAGTGCCTGTTTCAGGGACGTGTGGAGGAAGGGCAGAGACCCAGGGGTGCATGTGGCTGCCGAGGCAAGTGAGCCCTGGGTCTACCAGGTGACCAGCCTCAACTCGATGGTTTCGCCATCTTTTGGTATGTAGTCAGCAATACCTGCAGAGACAGAATGGGCCCAGCATGAGGGTGTTAACAGGTTCCCAACCTCATCTTCTGGAGCCCCCAACCCTGATGTCAATGTTAAGTATCAGGGTGGTGAGAAGCTGGGTGCTGTCCAGAACCTGACTGGGGACCCAACTCAGTTATGTCCTCCAGGGGCACCAAGCCTTTGTGCTGACTTGACAGTGGGTGAAGGCCAGACAATGGAGAAACTGGACAAGATGGAAAACAAACACAAGAGGAATCTGGGGCCTGGACAACATGTGGCAAGCAGGGTTACTGTCCTCATTGCTTCTGAAAGGCCGTCAAGAAGAGAGAATTGAAAACATTACAACCAGGGAGCTCTGGTGGCCTAGTGGCAAGAAGCTGTACTGCAATCCCAGATGTGCCTGGTTCGAATCCACCAGATGCTCTGCTGGAGAAGGAGGGACAATCTCCTCCTGTACCAGTCAAATCTGATTTGACGACACAGTGCACAAAAAGTAATACAATTTTTAAAAATAATAAAAAAAAGAAGAAGAGAGAATTGCTCAGTGTGATCCAGAGGGACAACAGGTCAGCTCTCCTGCGTGTCAGCTTTCATTCAGCTTGCTAGAGACAGCCCAGGCCCAGCGTCCACTCACCAGAGATGTGGCTTGGGGCGGGTTGTTGAACCCTGGGAGTCCCAGTTTTCTCATGTACAGAATGTTGTTGTGTAGCAACGAGTTGGAACTAACTCCTCGCTGACCTCAGCAGATTTTCAAAGGCAGTAAATTGCACAGAAAGAAACTGCCCATCTTTCTCCTGCAAAGCAGTTGGTGGTTTCGAGCAGTATGCCTTTGGGCTGGCAGCACAACTCCTTACCACTAAGCCATCAGAGGACAGTAGTATTATACAACTTATAATGTTGTTGTTGTTGGTAAGTGCTGTCAAGTCGTAGGTGACTCTTAGTGACCCTATGAACAAAAGTCCTCGACACTTGGGTGCATGACTTTCCCGAGGCAAGCTATTTGCCACTCCTGATATTCCAACTTATAATACTGTATATTAATTGTTGTTGTTATGTGCCATTGAGTTGCCTGCGACTCTTAATGACTTCTGTGTACAACAGCCCTAAACCCTGCTCTATCCTATGCTAATCTCCTTGTCTCCGACACACCTGCCCTCACTCCCCCAGTCACTGAATCAATATATCTCATCGAGGGTCTTCTTCTCCTGAACTGTCACTCCACCCTCCCAAGCAATGGTGTCCCTCTCCAAGCACTGGTCCCTCCTTACAACATGTCCAAAGTATGTCAAACAAAGCTTCAGAATCCTTGCTTCCAAGGAGTAGCCTGGTTTCACCCTTTCCAGGATGAACCTGTTTGTTCTCTTAGGAGTCCATGGTATATTCAATACTCTTCTCCAGCACCACAGCTCAAAGGCATCAATTCTCCTTCTATCATCCTTAGCCACTGTATTATCAGTACAGTATATTAATCTGGGAGGGGAGGGAAGGGATGGTTACTGAAACCCATGTGCTTGGAATGTGTATTTCCAATGACAGGAACTTTATTAACTCCCAGCTGTTCCCCAGCTCAGATACAGTAGAAGGGTGGCTTCTGTGGCCGGTTCATTTGGGATGAATAAACCAGGCATGTGTAATGCAGACCATTCCTTCTTCCTCTTGGGAGTGGGCTTTCTGCTAGGCTGAGGGGGCAGAGGTGACGGGAGAGGACAAAACTCATGGCCTGGGTGCAGCTGGCTCTCACCCTAAGGTCCACCCTGCAGTCTAACCTTTTTCAATCACTACCTGGAATCCCTTTGTTTCCTTTCTCAATCTGTTCAGACTTAAGCAAGGAAGAAGGATGCTTTTGACTGGCTCCCTCAGGAATTCCCAGCTTCTAGAGAGAGCACTTAGCATAATTCCTGGCATTTGGTGAACTGCCCAGTAAAATTTCCAGGAAGATCACTGTAAAAGGATCTTAAGTAACAAGAATGGGGTGATGGACTTTTAAGAGTCTCATAGCTGGGCTGCTTGACAGGGTGATCATCACAGCTTGAGGCATAGACTTCAAACCTGTGACACCATAGAGGCCCATCAGGAGCTGACCCAGTTGTGGCCCAGGCATCTCACGCCATTCTCCATGGTACAGCAGCCCTTATCAATCTAAACCAAGGGTAATAATCCCATCCCACCAGGCACTGTTAGGTTCCAGCCCTGGGTAATCTCCCAGTGGCTTGAATGAGCCCAGAAATGAGCACGAGGTCCTTGAGAGGTGGTAAACTTGCTGGAGGATTTAGAGATAAGGTGCTTCCATCATGAAAGGGAGAAAACAAAAGTCTCTGAAGGAAGGAATCAACAAGGAGAGGACACAGATAAAGGAATCCCAGGGAAATAGAGTCAGAAGCCGTGGTATGTTAACTCTGAAGTCCTCTCTACCACTGCATTTCCAGTCACATTAAACCAATGAACGTCCTTATGTTGAAACTCATTTGCATTGTAGTTCCTGTTACTTGCAGCCCAGTTCACCCTAATGGACGGCAAGTTCATGGCCATTACAAAGAAAAGGGAGCTCTGTCTGCGTGCTCTCGAGGGACTTACACTGTTAATTCAAGGGCAATTTGAATCCTCCAGAAAGGCTCCTCAGGAGAAGAATGGGCAGTCTCCTCTCATGAGACTTCTAGCTTTCTAAACCCAGTGGAGGGGCAGCTCTGAGTTGGTTCAGACTTGACAGAAATGAGTTGGGAATAGCTACATATGCCAACATTGAAAGATGTCTGCAATGCATTAAGAGGGTTGTTTGGGTTTTGTTGTTTGTTGTTTTTTTTTTTTTTTAAAAAAGAAGCTGCAAAATCATATATGGAGTTGTATTGTCCCTTACTACATATGGCTATTAGCAGGTGAAATCTTAGAAGAAACAAAAATATCATCACACATTTTCTATTGATTATAAGCTAAAACAATAGTATTTGGGATATGATGTTTTTGTTGTTGTGTATCATCGAGTTGGATCAACTCCTAGCTGACCCTCCTGCAGGTTTCCAGAGGCTTTTAATCGCATGGGAAGAGACTGCCCAGCCTTCTCCCGCAGAGCAGCTGGTATACTGGAACCATATACCTCTGGGCTGGCAGCACAACTTATCACCAATCCACCACAGCTGGGTTAAATAAGAAGTACTGAGGATATACTGGACTAATGTAAGAGATCTATGAATATTGATTTCAGCTTGCCTTTTTTGTGCCTACTTAGAAAATCCAAAATTATAGAAGTAACTTACATACTTGTCCTTTTTGAGTTAAAGTTTACAAATCATATTGGGGTTTTTTTTCATCACCAATATGCATTTTCTGTTAAAACAGTAATTACAATTGAAGTTTGTTGTTGTCGTTATGTGCTGTCGAGTCGCCTGTGACTCACAGCGACCCTGTGTACAACAGCCCTAAATCCTGCTCTATCCTCTACCAATCGCACTGCCTCTGACACACCTATGCTCATTACCCCAGTCACTGAATCAATCCATCTCATCAATTGATGTGACACACCTATTTCTATTGGATAGCACTGACAGAGCGTATAATTCCATTTTATGGAAAAACAAGCTTTCATAATTAACGTATTATATGGAAGAATGCAAAGAAGTTAAAGCTCAGTTATTTCTGAATAATGAATTAAGGGCAATTTAATTTTGTTTACTGTTATTTAGCTTTGTGGTAAAGACCTGAGCCATCAATCCGAAGGCATGAGGTCCGAATCCACCAGAGAAAGATGGGCAGTCTCCACCTGTATGAGTTTCAGTCTCAGAAAACCCAGCGGAGAGTCATCCAGAGTCAACTCCAATTCCAAGGTGCACAACAATAACAACCACCTTATTTCCCAGCATTTCCAGGATGACATGCAGGGAGATTCTAAGAGCACAGTTTGGAAAAATTGCACCTAGTTTTGTGCATTGATGATTTTAGGAACCTGAGATCCAGGAAGGTTCAGGGAAAGCTGGGGTGAGTTGTGCAAAACTTGGGTTCTAGAACAGGATTCATGGTGGTTAACATTGTGTTAACCATGACCACGATCCTCGGTACAAAGTAACCATTCCGTGTGTTGTAAATGTTGATTAATCAAATCCTGCTAAGATAGGATTACAACCAGATCTGGAAAGACATGACTGGTCTTATCCGATTCAGGGTAGGGTCTCCTCAGGAGTGTGCCCTGCATGGTATTCAAGTTAGAACTCTGACTGGAGAGAGTTCAGATCTCTTTCTAATCATCTGTCTCATGGTCTCTACGCTTGAAATGCCAGATTTGCTGACTTTGAATCTGTCTGGCTCCCCAGACACGTCTCTGTCTTGAGGTCTGACTTACAGACATGACACTTGCCTCTACAAATGTATGAACCATTTCCTTAAATAAATGTCTCCCTCTGCTGCATCGATGTTGGTCCTCTAGAGAACCCAGCCTCTAACAGACTCTGATCAGGGGCACACGCCCAGGGTGGCAAACTGCCACACTTACCTTGCAGCAGGGGGGTGTCATTTTCTTGGAGGAGTTGCCAGAACTCCCTTTCTCCAGCCTCTTTCCCCATCACAGAGGTCAGGTAGGGGCCAGACAAGGAAGCCTGGGTTCCAAACCTACCAAAGGAAAAGATGAAAAGGAAGAAGTGATTGTTGGTCCCATCAACCCACAGAGAGAAGTGAAATGCGCCCACATCGACAAAGACTCTCAGAGTTACCCTGGAGGTCAGCACTAGCCCAGCCCTTCCCCGGCCACCTCTCGTGGGTCTTACTCCCTGCTCTCCACCTCAACTGACACTACTCACTTGGGCTTGTTCTCAAGCTGACCCTCGCCATGACCTCCAGGTAGGGACATTTGTTACCTTTGTGACAATATCAACTCAGCAGTTGTTCCCTTCTGGGCTGAGGCAGTAAGAAGTAAATATCAGAAACTACTGGCATCACCCGGGTGCTCCTCAGAGGCAAGGGTGGTGAAACTTAGTCTCACATACGTAGGAAATGTTGTCAGGAGGGACCAGTTCTTGGGAAAAGACATCATGTTGGGAAAGGTGGAGGGTCAGGGGAAGAGGAAGGACCCTCAGCAAGATAAGTTGGATATAAGGACAGTAGAGGACAGGGCAAGGTTCAGATCTGTTGTTAATAGGGTTCATATGAGCCATCGTTGACCTGATGGCCCTTAACAACAATTGGCATCACACAGATGCATCGTACACCATACATCACAGGACAAGACGAAGCCAGCATGCAGAGAGAAGCTGGAGCATAGACACAGAGGCAGCCACCTGAAAGCAGCACTGGATTACTGGTTCTGGAATTTTCTATGGATCCTTTCATAGTTAGGTTGCTCAGTCCTCGCCTCTGCAAATCCCTTGCTTCCAGTGACAGAGAAAATGTGAAGCTGTATTTCTGGCCTTTTCAGCCAAGGACTGTGTGAATTTCTGTGCATCACATATGGCCTTCCTGCCTGGCCTGCCCACCACCTCCACTAATGAGAGATTTCTTTCTCAAGCTGGGAACCACAGCCACAGAAGTCTTCTAAGAGGTGCTTGAACTCTGAATGAAAAAGTGAAACTCTGAGTTTTGTTGTTTGGCTTTTCTTTCTTGGGTTTTTAAAAAAAATGCTGTTAGATGTGTCATTGAGTTGAGCATGACTCATAGGGACCCTCTGAACAACAGACCTGAATCCTGTCCTATCCTGTGCCATCCTCATCATGTCTGACACATTAAAATCCATTGCTGCAGTCACTGGGTCAGTCCATCTCATTGGGGGTCTTCCTCTCCTTCGCTGAGCCTCCATCTTTCCAAGCTTAACGTTCCTTTCCAAGGAAGAGCCTCTCATAACAACACGTGAGACAAACCTTTGTCATCTTTACCGCCACAAGGAACATTATGTTTGCACTTTCTCCAAGACATATCTGTTTGGGTTTTTGGCAATCCACTGGACGTTCACTACCATTCTCCAACACCAGAGATCAAAGGCTTCAATTGTTCTGCTGTCACCCTTAGTCATTGTCCAGTTCTCAAATGCACAGCAAGTAATTGAAAAGATCACAGCCTGAATCAGGCACACCTTAGTCTTCAAACTGGCGTCAAGTGACCCTCAGTGATTGGAAGAGCATTTTTTTTAATATGATGCTAATATCTACAAGAGATGGAGATTGTTAACAGCTTCCGTTTGCTTGGCTCCACAATCAAAACTCTTGGTACCAGAAGCCAGGAAATTAAAAGATTAATTGCACTGGGAAAGTCTGCTGTCAGAGACCTCTCCAAAGTACCAAAGAGCAAGATGTCAATCTGGAGACTAAGGTGCACCTGATCCAGCCAATAGTCTTTACAATTACTTGCTATGCGTCAGAAAGCTGGACAATAACAAGAATAGAAGACGAACTGATGCTTTTGAGCTGTGGTGCTAGAGAAGAGTATTAAATATACCATGAACTGCTAGGAGAACAAACAGGTTCATCCTAGAGAGGGTGAGGCCAGGCTGCTCCTTGGAGGCAAGGATTCTGAAGCTCCATCTGACATGCTTTGAACATGTTGCACAGAGGGACCAGTCCTTGGAGAGGGATGTCATGCTTGAGAGAATGGAGGTACAGAGCAAGAGAGGAAGACCCTTGATGAGATGGATTGATTCAATGACTAGGGTAATGAGGGTGGGTGTGTCAGAGACAATAAGGTTGGCACAGGACAGAGCAGGGTTTTGGGCTGTTGGTCACTAGGAGTCACAGGTGACTTGACAGCACATAACAACAACAACATCTACAAGTGCATATCATCAGGTCTGGGTAAGCTTGTTGCCTGTTGTCCTGCAGAGGTTCCCCGTGGGTGTTGCTATCTGTGACTGTGCTGGTGGCCAACACCAGAGGCTAAGGAAATGGAGGTGGCTTATCCTCAACACATAGAAAAGGCACATGCATTACCTCCTGGATTCTTAATTGTTGTTGTTGACTGCCTTCGAGTCGAGCACGACTCATAGCGACCCTATGAACAAAAGGCCTGAAGCCCCTCTACAACTATTGACATTTATCATAGTTCATAGAGTTTCCGGAGGCATGTCATTTAGGAAGTGGATGCCACTCCTGCTCAAATTAATTCATATTCATATCCATAATAATTATTATTTATTATAAGTAAATAATCCTCAGGAGAGCCTGACTCACAGCAACCCTAACGGACAGAGTACAACTGCCCCCATAGGGTCTCCAAGGCTGTAAGTCTTTATGGAAATAGACTGTCACCCTTTCTCTCACAGAGGAGTTGTTAGGTTCGAACCATTGACCTCTCCATTAGAAGACAAATCCTTCCCCACTGTGTTACAAGAGCTCTTTCTCAGCATCATTCAAAAACTCCAAACCCAAACCAAACTCATTGTCACTCAAGTCAACTCAACTCCTGATGACTCTCCCTTGCCTTATGGGTCTGTATATCTTTTGGGGAGCAGACTGCCTCATCTTTCTGGACCAGCTAGTGGGTTCCAACTGTCAGCCGTTGGGTTAGTAGCCCAGCACATAACCTACCCCACTGCTGACCGCTGGAGAGTGGCCACACACATGAGGTGCACTGGTCAGTAACGAACCCAGGTCCCCTATATGGCAGACAGGAGTTCTACCCCTCAACCACCACCACCCTGAACTCGTGTCTTTTTTTTTTTTCACAAATAATAATTTTTATTTGTAATTATTAAAAGGCTGAATTTTAAACAGATTCTTGAACTGGTGGCTCATAACCATCAGCCCGTTCAACTTTTGCACCTGTCTCATCTCCAGTAGCTTTTCCAGAGCTACCACCTTCACCATGAAGCTCCATGAGTTTGCCCAATTCAAACTTGGGCTTCTTCAGCATTTTTCTAGCAAATACATCATGGAGAGGATAAATAGACTGGCAAGCCTTTTCTATGTCTTTTCCAATGCTGTCTGGAATCAATTTACTGACCCCCCTCTTTCAAGCCATTTGCCTGCACCTCTCGGGTCATGATTTCCATCATTTTCTTCCGGATTTGGCGGACCTGTTGGTGCTGAGCATAAGATGTCTTCCGAATCTGATTGTTGTGTTTATTTGTAAAATAGACACAAAATAGACGGAGCAAATAACCATCGGTGGTTTTGACATCAATATGAGCTTCAATCACTGTCTGCCATTTTTTGACCATGGAGCACATTTTGTCCCGGGTAAGATCCATGCCATGGAAGTTGGTGAGGCAGTTTTTGCCTTGAACATCCTCAGTAATTAGCTTGAATTTTCTAAACGCAACTTCGTCATTTTTCAAATCAGCAAGGCTCACTTCAAAAACACGACCCTTTAGTCCATCAGACGCAATTTTGGTTCCTTGAGTCCTTGTGACTAATGTCTTCCCAATATTTCTTATATTGAACATTGCTGGCGCCTTTACATCATACCAATCTTTCTTAGAAAATGGATCAACCACTTTCTTCTTGGCTCCTTTTTTGCCACCTTTTGCCAACCGCCATGGTGGTGCCGAAGGAACAAAAGAAAAGGAACTCTTGTCTTTTCAAGGGGCGACTTGGCATCTCTCTAGTTTGAGATACCTTGGTCCACATGACCCCTAGGGGCCAGCTGTGAGTCCTCCCTGACTGCAGAAAGCCACTCTCCAGAAACTCAGGTTGAGGACAGAAATCAGGGACCTCTTAGGCTGAGTCACATCATTCAAGGGGGAAACACTAGAATCTGGGGAAAGGTACACAACTTTTCCAGGCTAGAGTCCCCATTCATAACCCAAGATTCAACACGCATCTTATTTCTGTATAGCCGAACATAGGTATGATACGCATGGCTGTGCGTGTGTGTAGAGCTGTGTGTATGTAAGGATGTGTGGTGTTTTACGGGGGTGTGTATACAGTCGTGTGCACATGTAGGGATGTGTAGTTTATTAGGGATGCACGTATGCAGGGGTGTGTGTACGTAAGTATGGAGGGATGTTTGGAATATTAGAGATGTGAGTTTAAAACCCACACCCCTCAGATGTGTGTATGTAGGGGATGTATGAATGGATATGTATGGACAGGCCATGTTTGAGAACAATACTGCAGAACTACTCATCAAATCCCAAGGTCAAGGTAAAGTTTAAGGGCATTGTTCATCTTCCCTCTTTTACAGAAGACTTCTCCAGGCAGGGATTGGACAAGGCTTAGTCAGTAATGAAAATCTTATTGTAGCGAATTAGAAAAGCTAACCTGTGCTGGATGCTTGCTCTGTGTCATCCTCAACACATAGAAAGGGCACGTGCATTAACTCCTGGCCTCTCAATTGTTGTTGTTGTTGACTGCCTTCGAGTCGAGCACGACTCATAGCGACCCTATGAACAAAAGGCCTGAAGCCCCTCTACAACTATCGACATTTATCATAGTTCATAGAGTTTCCGGAGGCATGTCATTTAGGAAGTGGATGCCGCTGCTGCTCAAATTAATTCATATTCATATTCATATCCATATGTTCACGTACATGGAGTTCTGCTGGCTTGGTAATAAGGATGACGCTGTCAGCGCGAAGCCACGGGGTCTGAACTCACCAGCTGCTCCATGAAAGAAAGGTGCACAACCTCCTCCCATGTCATCTACAGGTGCTGAAAACATGCAAGTCGATGGCCTATAACACCACCACATACATGTATATCCACACACGTGCACATAAATGCACAGACAAGCAAATCTCAGAGACACTGTAGGTTCGGACCAGACACCACAATAAAGCGAATACCACAGTAATGCAAGGCACAGGGGTATTTTTTCCTCTCATAGTGCATATGAAAGTTATGTTTATACTATTAGGGGATCTATTAATTGTGCAATGATAGGATGAAAAAGTTTTAAATACTGTGAGAATTACCAAAAACAGGACTCTGATGATCTCTGTGACTTGTGTCTGAGAAGGAGATGTCATGAAGTGGAAAGTGGTGCTGATAAGACTCTCTCTAGGGAGCTCTTGGTGACCTAGTGGTAAGAAGCTGTGCTGCCAACCCAAAGTCACCTGGCTCGAATCCACCAGCTGCTCCAGAGAAGAAAGATGGGCAATTTCCTCCTAAATGATTTACTATGTCTGAAAACCCACTGGAGGGTCAGCGACGATTCAGCTCTGACTTGATGGCATATAGCAACAACAACAAAGACTTGCTATAGACTTGCAGGGTCACCACAAACTTTCCATTTCTAAAGCATGAAATAAAGCAAAGTGCAGTAAAATGAAATGTCCCAATGCACACCCATGTTTATTGCAGCTTTGTTCACAATAGCAAGGAGTTGAAAACAACCTAAGTGCTCATCAACAAACGAATGGCTAGAGAAGCTGTGGTATATTCACACAATGGAATACTATGCTGCATTAAAAAACAAGGAACTCATGCAATATTATTCAAAGTGGGTGAACCTGGAGGACATTATGCTGAGTGAAATATACCAGTCACAAAAGGACAAATATTACATGGTGCCACTGTTGTAGAATGGGACTGTCCTTGGGGTTGGGGAGAGACTGAGTAAGATGGGTTCAATAATGTATACTGCACTGAAACAGAGGAGGGAGAAAACTGTTTAAAAGAGATATATAACTAGGTATTTCTGTCATCACAGGAGATTAGAGCGAGGGCTACATGGTGGAGGGGACCTGGGGGAGGGTTTGTAAAACAATGAAAGAATCTTTTCTTTTACTTTTCCATAATTTTTGGACTCATGTACTTATAACTTGTTAGTCAAATTTGTGTCTTCTAGGTTGCAACACCCCCATGATACATCTTCAAGGATATGAACATGTACGGCCAAGCACAATCAATAAGAGTGCATCTAAATTCCAAAATCAATCTCCATAATAGTCTATGTGTTTCCTATTGCCAAAGGGGCCCTTTAGAGTAGTGAGAGAAGATCTTCACCCTGAAACCCACAGCGTCCCTTTTCAGCAGGAAGGAGCTAAGAGAATACACCATCCCCTTTTCCTTATGAATCAGGGTGAAGTCTCTCTCAGGGAGGAGTGATAGGGAATGGCAAAGGACACACCGACAAAGAAGATTAATCAAAACTGACTTTGACAAGCACTGTGGCAATTGGACAATTAAAACAGACATTCGGATCGCAGGGAAGAACAACAAACTGGGGAGGAGGGTGGAGAGAATGGTGCGGCAATGAAGGAGTGAAAGCCCAGAATCCCTGTGAATGTTCATTGAAACTAATAAAATTTAATAATAATAATTAAAAAAAGGACAAAAAAAAGAAATGTCCCTGTATGTGCATCCACACGTCTGCACATAACCATACAAATCGGTATCCCGCAGATAGATGACCTTTGATACAGTCTTTCTCACTAGAGTTTGTCACTTCCACCAAGTGACCGGGTAGGACTACATAAATGAGGTACTATAGCCCTTTGATGGGATTAGACAACGTTAATAATGTAAATATATAAAAAGAAGTAATGTAAGTATGCTGTCAAGTAGATGACCCTCCAGCAGGTTTTCAGAGGCAGTGAATCGCACAGAAGGAAAATGCTCATCCTTCTCCCATGGAGCAGTATGCAAATAAAATGTTTCAAATTCAAAAAGGAGATGGGTCCATTTTACCCTACCAATAGGCTTAACATAAGCCATCTCAGACGCAGACAGAGGAGACCCTTACAACCATCAAGAACGAAGTGCCAGGAGTGGAGCATATTTTTTTGACCTAGAGTCCCTGTGCTGAGAGCATTCTTGAATTAGGAGAGAGAGAGAGATCGCTCAAGTAAGAGTGGGAGCTCACAAGAGACAGTGCTGTAATACCAGACAGGGAGAAATGGCCACAGAAACCGGAGACCAGCAGGGGGGCAGTGCAGTAGGAGTGTTAACTCACAGAGCAAGAGAACCAGAGGCCTTTGGGCAGCAGGAGATGTGCTGGTGGAAAGGAGTACCTCTGAGTACTTAGTGGTGAAGCTACAGAGCTTTGTAATCCTGTGTTCCAAGCAAGGCCAAGGCTAGGCCAAGAAGTCAAGAGCCACACTTGCCTAGAGCCAGAGGGAACATGGCCAAGAAGAGGCTGGCCTAACTAGAGAGCTGTATCCTGAGTGTTCCTGATGCTGAATTATAATGTGTGACTTTTCTAATAAATCTCACAACTGTTAAGTATGATCTGTGAGTCCTGTGTGGCCACTGCAAAAAGATTGTCATATCCAGCAGAGAAGTAGAGAAGGCTGTGGAAGAGGTGGTTGATCAGAATTGATTATACGATTGAAGAGAGGAGCCTTGTCTGACCTCTCCCTACTTAATAGGAATCAGCCTGGGCTGTTGATCTTGAGTCTCTGCCTTGTGCCATTTTCACACTTACTAATCTGTGGTGAAAGTTTCATGTGGGTTTCACCAGGCCTCTGTGATGTGGTGGAACTCATGTGAATGTCATTGTCATTGTCATTGTTCATGACAAAGCAGTAAGTGGACACAGATAAGCCAGTGTTTTACCTTGTAGCATAGGGGCATGTCAGGACTGGAGGACCTGGCCCCATGCCTCTCCCAAGGGAAGCCTCACCTTAATCCTTTGTCCCTCCTCATAAAGCTGTTTCAGAGATGTAGGGTTGGGTGGTGGGAGGGGTGGGGGGGTCTTACGTGAATCCTTGGCCCTGGGCCTCCTTCAGGACATCCTCCAAGGAGGCTCCAGCAGTGACTGGGACAGAGTACTTGTATGGTGGAGAGAAACTGGAGACCTTCAGTCCGACCAGGATGGCCTCTGAGACGTGGGGCTGCGGAGGAGTCTCAGTAGCTGGTTCCAATATGGCTGTGCCAGGGGGAGACAAAAGGGCAGCTGGTGTCAAGTGGGACATTGAAGATTAGTCTTCCTCTCTGCTTTCAAAGGTGCAGTGCTCGACGTGGACCTTCTCTTTCCTTATACCCCCATCTCAGTCACCATCACCTGTTGTTGCTAAGTGCCATTGAGTTGTTGGCTCTGCTGCATAGTGTACAGCTAAGCAAAACCCTGCCCTATCCTGAGTCCGCTGTGCTTTAAGCCCGTTGTTTTGATCACTGTATAAATCCATCTCCTCTAGGGTCTTCCTCTTCTTCCATGATCCTCTACTTTGTCAAGCATGATGCCTTTCTCCAAGGACTGGTGTCTCCTTACAGCACACACTAAGTATGAGACAAAGACTCACTATCCTTGCTTTTAAGGAGCATCTCTGGCTGCATTTCCTCCAAGACAGATATTTTTATTGTTCTGTGGCAGTCTCCCACATCCACAGCATGAAACTGGCTGTCCTCCCAGCCTCTTCTGTCCCTCAGCCTCCATCCCACCACGCCAAGTTCCTACCTCTCACTGGTTTCTCTGCCTTTCGCATCCCCCTACCACCTATCGGCCACACAGCCCTAAGAGGGGCTCTTTGCAAATGATGCATTTTTTGTTATTACCCCCGTTACCTCTGAGGGTCCCCCTTCTTTTCATTTTACTGCTGGCCACCCACTTACTCTCCCAGATACCTTTCTATAGCAAGATCCTTCTTCCCCAGCACTCCAGTCTTGTACACCTCTTTGTCTTTGTTCTTGCTGCTTCTTCTATGCTCTGCCTTTCCTTCTCATGTCTCCACTGTAAACTCCTACTCGCCTCTTCAAATCCCCCTTCCCGATGAAGTCTGGTTCCTGCTGCAGACTGGGGCTCATCATGCTCATCAAATGTACCTCACCCTGTTATGGGTTGAATTGGGTCCCTTGAACTAGACGCGTGGAAGTCCTAGCCCTTCTATTGGTAAATAAGGCCATATTTGGAAATAGAGATAATCTTTCTTATGTTAATGAGGTCATTCAAGAGCAGGGTGGATTCTAAACCAGATCACTCTTATAAAAAGAGCAGAACAGATATAGAGACACAGAGTGGAAGACAAATGCCAAGAAACACTCAGGTGCTTCTGGAACTGTGATGGCTTAGTGGTAAGGGGCTGTGCTGACAACCAGAAGGCACAAAGTTCTAATCCATCAATTGCTTTGTGGGGGAAAGAGAGGAAATCTCTTCTCGTGTGATTTGCTGCCTCTGAAAACCCACTGGAGGGTCATCTATGGGTTGGTTGGTTCAGACTTCATGGAACGTATCAACAATAAACCATCACCAATAATAAGGAAGGGCCTAGAGCTAGTGTTTTGAATTGAACTTTAGTCCCCAAAAATGATACCAAAAAATTCCTGTTCACTAAAGCCTCCCAGTTGTGATATGTGTATTCCAGCAGCACTAGAGAACTAAGATATTTCTCTTTCCTTTGTTCACTCAAACAATCCTGTATTGTACCATACACGAAGCTGAAACTCCTGGTTTGATCCAGCTCAGAGCTGCTTCCCTTCTCGCACCATGAGTTTCTAGAGGCTTCTAGCTGCATGTTAGCTGCCAGTGCATGTAAGTCCACACACAGGACACTGTTGACCCAGCAGGTCAGCAACCTCCCCTCCCAGGAATGGCCAACTCTAATGGCTGCTTTGCAGGTGGAGGAAGAGCTGGGCTTCCATCAAAGACTCCTCTACCTCTTGGTGCCAGGCAGTCTGGGAAGATGAGATCCACATAGCTCTTGTGGTTCAGGACAGGCAACAGCTGGGAAAGCATGAGAACATTCTGGAAGCCTCTGCCTTGGAGACTGGTCAGCAGGGCATCCCTTGCCTTGTGGCACACCAGACTCAGTCTCACGTTGGGCATGGAGGAAGTCATCAGCATCTGTGACAAAGTGGGGAAGAGAAGAAGGGTGCGGGTCAGCCTGCATGCGAAAGGGGGTTCTTCCCGCCCATGACTAGTCTATCCTTGCATAACTCCCAGGATACAGTGGGTCTCCGGGACCTCTTTCCCACCTGCAGGGCCAGTGGGGTGCTGTAGATATTCCCAAAATAACCCTCAGGTGTCTGGGCATTCAAGATCTTCTCCTTTACTGTCGTGATGGCCAAGGTGAGCCGTTCTCTCTGCTCAGGGTTGAGGTCAGTGCGTTTCAGACAGGTGAAGGCCAGGCCTGCGATCGCTGCTGTATCTGCAGGGACAGGAGCATGAGAGTGGCCAAGAAGAGAAGTGAGGTCTTTAGGATAACGGAGGATTTGAAGAATGTGGAGATGAGTGCTTTAGAAATCGTCTATCAACTTGGGCAGCCATGTGAGCCCAGTTCATTCACAAGTTCCTGGTTTGGGGCATTGAACGCCTTGCGTCCTGGGAACATATACCCTCAATTTTGGGAAAGCCAGGATGGTGGTCACCTTACCACAGCCCAGGGGTTGGAGGTTCGGGAGGAGACTGCAGGAGGGAAGCTCAAGAGGACTTTACCCCAGGGCTTCAAATTGTTTTGAACTGGCTCAGTTTTGGCCAACACAGCAAAAATTGGAGCAGACCCTACATTTTATAACTTGGGTGGAGGGAGCAGAGCAATGATGTAAATGGGAAAAGTTACGAGTCAAAATTGTGTAATGGGAGACTCAGAAAAGGCACAGGGAGCCCTTTCAAAAGCCTGATGAGAGACCGGATTATTGTTAGAACCACCGAGAGCAACCCACATTCAAAACTGTGTGGTCAAGCCTCTATTTTTGAGTCCGATACCATTGCTTCCAACTCTGCTGATCTAGAGACTTAGTCTCTATGTAACACACACTCTGTTCTTGTTTTCTAAGAGGCTGAATAAGTTTCCAGCAGAACATTGGCCTATAACTTCCGTTATGGAGACCCCCTATTGACAGATGGGTTGAGCTATTATTCTAGTTCACCTGTTGTTGTTGGTTGTGTTGATTACCACCGAGTCCAGCATGACTCATAGAGACCCTATGAATGAAAGACCTTAAGCCTTTCTATAACTACTGTCTTCCTCAAAGTTCATAGAGTTTCCAAAGGCATGTTGTTTAGGAAGTGGATGCCACTCCTGCTTCCAACTAGTTCACCAACCTTTTACAAATTTAGATTTGTTCCTATGAATGGCCATAACTGAACGGGGTAGAGTTGG
Source organism: Elephantulus edwardii (assembly GCF_000299155.1). Lineage (NCBI taxonomy): Eukaryota > Metazoa > Chordata > Mammalia > Macroscelidea > Macroscelididae > Elephantulus > Elephantulus edwardii. The sequence continues at coordinate 1,353,789 of NW_006399901.1, read as the reverse complement.
TTCGAAGTCCTACTTTGACCTACATCACTAATTCTCAAATCTGGTAGCACATTGGAATCACCTAGAGAGTTTCACAACTTACTGATGCCTGGCACCACTCCAGATGGTCTGGCTGAATTGGCACAGGGTGCTGACCGGGCACTGTGGTTTTTACAGCTTTCCAGGGATTTTGAATGTGCCCACAGTGGTTTTTACACACGTCTCTGATGAAGAACAAGCTTTCTGACGGCAAGCATCTTCTTACTTTTTCCTGTGGGCATCTATCTGCCCTCAAACTACTACTATTCTCCTCCCATTCTAGGAGGGCCACATGTACTCGAGAAAGTCAGGCCTAGGACACATCTTTAACTACAATGACAAGGGGAGAAAAAAAATGAAGGCCCAAGTCAGACTATTAGGAAGCAGATGCAAAATCCAGGCCACAGCTTTTCCAGCTAACATAATGAAGACTCACTGTTATGTAACCAGGACTTCCTCCATGCCAGACACTACTCCTAAGCCTCTTACTTACGTTACTGCTGTTGTTAGTGGCCACCAAATTGGCCCTGACTGACAGCAAACCCATGCAGGACACAGGAAAAGTTGCCCAGTCCTGTGGCCTTCTGTGATTGGCTGGGGACAGATCATTGTGATACATTGGGTTTTCATCGGCTGGTCTTCAGAACAAAACCACCTGGCCTTTCTTCCTAGTTAATCAGGAAGGCCTGTTGAATCCTGTTCAACATCATAACAACACACTAACGCTTATACTGACAAACAGGTCAGGCTGTACCCGAGGCACACTGGCCAAGAATTGAACCCATGTGCTTCCCGTGGAAGGCGAGAGGTCTATCACTGAGCCTCTGATGCCTCACCCTCGCCCTTTCTCGAGGGAAATGGGAGTCAGAAAGGCCTCTGACTTGCTCTGAGCCCTGCAGTGAGTGTAGGATAATCTAGTCGGATCTTAGCCTGGTTCCCAAGTTGGCACTTCCCCACTGCATCGCACCCCAGTCTGTGATGGGTCTTTTTAGCTATCTGGTCTCAAGGAAGGGTGTTCCAAGGAAAGGTAGGAGGTGAGGCGGGCAGGTATGAGGACGTAAGGTTAAGGTTGGGATTGGGGAGGGTCTGTCACTCACCCACAGAGAGGTGTCCCCGGTGCACAGGCTGGTCGTGTTCCACAGCGTACAGGAGCTTGCCCACCACTCTGTCATGGACCCGCTTCTGATGGACACACAGCGCCAGGATGGCCAGGCCGTACTGGTAATAGCTCGTGTGAGGTTGACCCTTGTGAGTATGCCCTGGGAGAGAGTCAGTCACAAGGTGGCTGCCACCCTGGATCTGTGGGGTTCCCTCTCTGTCCCCCACCTCCCAGCACCCAGGCCCTCACTGCCTAGACTTCTCAACATGCTCCCGTGGGGTGTGGGACCTCAGTGTCTTCCTGCCTCAGCCCACTTTCATGGGGCCCCTGTGAGTCAGGGCTGGGCCAGCAAGTGCAGGACAGGCACTGTGCACAAGGGGTCCCTGGCAGGTAGAGCAGAATCCTAACACAATGACATAACAAAGGTATGTGACCAGCTGGGGAGTCATGGCAGGATTTCCTAGGGCGGTGACACCCGGGAGAGGAGCAGAGAGGAAAGATGGAGCAGGAGGGGGAAGGGAAGGAAAACCACTGCAGGTGGAGGGGGAACATGGCCGATGGCCTGGGAGGAAGGAGCCTGGCTTGCAGTGGTGGGGAGGCTCCTGGAATGGAGAGGAGCTCCTGGAGGGGTGGGAGAGGGCGAGCTGGGCCTAGAGGGGAGGCAAAGGCTTGCAGGCTGTGGGAAAAGCCATAAGGTTCTTGTGAGGGGCTGATGCGCCAGTTAACTGGAACAGATTTACATTTAACATGCTCTTTCTTCAAGGGCTGCGGTGCAGGGAGCCCTTGAAGGAAGCAGAAGGGTGTATTTGTTACAGAAGTCCAGTAGAGGCAAGTCTTTGGTGATGTCTGTTCCCCTGGAGCACATTTAGGGAATGCAGGAAAGGATGGATCAAGGCTACTGGGTGCATAGTGAGATGGGTCTAAAGTAAGTGGAAAAGAAACCCCTAGTTTGTGTTAAACCCCTAGTTTGAGACGCCTGCAGGGTCTCCATGAGGAGCTGACCTTAGGGTGCCGCTCATGTGAATGTAGCTATCAGTGGCAGAGGCTGTGTGTGTGACCCTGGATGAGCCCTCCTTGCTGGGCTATTGCCCCGTAAAATGCCTCACCAATGGCGTTTTTCTCCTCCTCCAAGAACCCTTTGAGCTGTGAGACCAGCCTGTCCCCCTTGTGGCCACCAATGAACTCGCAGTTGGCTCTGAGAGCAAGCAGGTAGAGGGCCAGCTGACCCATGGTTGGCTTGACCTGGACGTCACCAATATCCTCTCCGTCGCTAGTGGCAGACCTAAGATGAGGCCAGTGTAAAAGCACTAAATAGCACGAGGCAGAGCTACCCCATAAATCAATGCCTCCAGGGAGAAAGCGTTAAAGCCAGAGACTTCAAATCTATCTAAGCTCTGGTGGCCTAGTGGTAAGGAGCTGCACTGCCAGCCTCAAGGTGCGTGGTTTGAGTCCACCAGTCCCTTCCTATTGGATTTACAGTCTCTGAAAACCCACTGGAAGGTCAGCTATGAGTCAGTTCTGACTTGATTAAACATAAGAACAACACTCTGTTCCCAAAACAAACAAAGGCAGACATTAGAGACATCAAATGTAGATGCAGTCACATTTAAAACCAGGAATTAATGAAATATTGCACAACATAGATGAATCTAGAACAAATTATGCTCTGTAACATAAGCAAACATAGTATGAGACTGAAGTTATGGAAAAGTCTGCACACAGAATTATTCTTGGAGGGATAATAGGAATGAGAAGGGAGGGAGGGAAGAGTAAACATTAATAGACAGCTAAGCTAAGTGAAGGGACAGGCGATACGCAATAGAGTTGTTGATTAGACGTTGTTGTTATGTGCCATTGAGTTGTTTGGATTAGACATATAATTAATTGATTATAATTATCAATGAAAAATCATCATATTTGTAAATCTTCACTCAAGAAGAAATAAATGTTTTTTAAAAATAGATGCAATCATCCAACCACAAAACTCAAGGGCAAACATGGAAGGCTACCCAATGACTTGAGCCGGCCCTGCTTGTCATGCTTCACCCACATAACAGAGCCCTGGTGGCACTGGAGGCTAATCATTGGGCTGTTAACCAAAAGATTGACAGTTCAAGCCTGACAGCCACTCCATGGAAGGAAGATGGGCAATCTCCTCCTATTAAGATTTAGAGCCTCAAATTCAACTCATTGCTGTCAAGTTGGAATGGAATTATAGCTGACCTTCTGCAGAGTTTGCAGAGGAAGTAAATTGCATGGGAGATTACCTGTCTGGTAGATTTGAACTGCCCACCTTTGAGTTGCAGTTGCTGTGAAACTATATATACTAGACCACCAGAGCTTATGACTTGTCAACTAGAATCAACTAGAAGGCAGTAACTGAGAAAAAGATGTGGTACCTGTTTCTGCAAAGATTTACAGCCTAACCAAAAAAAAAATGCAAAAAGAAAATATTTACAGCCTATGAAACGCTATGTGACAGTTTTACTGTCCCATAGGGTCATTGTGTGTTGGAATAGACTCAATGGTAGTTGATTTGGTCCCCTACATATTCTCATTTTTCTCTTCCCCAGGTACTGCCTCAAAGCAAGAGGTGCCCTCACATTGTTTCTTCACCTCATTCAAACTCCTTCCTGCGAGGCTCAGAGCAAAGCCTTCCCTCACCACTTCCTAGGGATGGAGTCCAGGAAACACAGAGTCAACCAATACTACTGAGCTCAGTTTGGTCATGGATTAGTGATGTCTGCCCAGGCACAGAATCACATTCTAGAAGCACATGGGCTTTGGACTGGCATCTCTGGTCTAGTCCGTTCCTAAGCAGAGAAAGACTCAGAGAGGACAAAATGCTTGAGGTCTCTCAACAGAAGAGAAACGGGCGTAGACCAGAGATGTCCTTTCCCTTACGATGCAAAGTGAGACATGATGGAAAATAAAGAAAGAACATGGCAGTATATATACCCCAGGAGGCTCTGCTGGTAGTGGACCTTGAGGCTGTGCAGGTACAGGGCCTCCTTGGCCTCAGCCTGCAGGCTGGAAAGGCGCAGGCCCACGTAGATGCTGGGGTTCAGCTCCTCCAGGGAGAGCCGGTCCATCCAGGGCAAGAGGCGCTGGCCCAGCATCTCCACCAGCTTGCTGTTCACCTGTGGCATTTCTTAGGAGAGAGAACAGGACAAGTGAGGCATCAAGGCCAGGCCACCAGCAAGGAAATGCTTTGAACACTGCAGGGCCTCCCCAGGGTATGAATACCCTACCCCTACCTCCACTTAGAACCCCACTCAACACATACACACACTTTGGTGGGGGGGGGCGCGGGGATTGAGTCTCCTGGCCCTTCTGAAAAGGTTGTAGGAGAGGGGTAGCATGAGAGGTATCCCAAAAGAGCAGAACAGGGAGAATTAGTGCTGCCTTTCAGGGGCCTGTTGCTAGGAAGATTGCCAGACCTTTCTTCTGAGGTGCTGCTGAATGGGTTCAAATCACCAGATTTTAGGTTTGTAAATGAGGGTGTCAGAAGTGATTTGTTGGCAACAAGGTGGGCCCAGATCAGAGAGTATGGCTGTTTCCTCACTACATATTGAAAGAAAATGGGGTGGTTTTGCTTCTCCCTTTTACTCAAGGCCTCTGCTTATCTCCATCTTTGTACATATTTCTCTCTCTCATCCCTCTGGCTTTGTCTCCCTCTCAGCCTGTCCTTCTGTATACCTTTTCCTCCTCTCCCTCACTGGGTGGCACAAACAGTTAAGTGCTTGGCTGGTAACCAAAAGGCTGGTGGTTTGAGTCCACCCTGAGGTACCTCAGGAGAAAGGCGTGGTAATCTAACTCCCCTTAATCAGCCACTAAACACCCC
>NW_006399901.1:1345111-1348728 GCF_000299155.1 Elephantulus edwardii | reverse complement strand
CCCCCGCCCCCTCAGTGAACACTTCTGCTTGGACATGCATGGGGTCACCATGAGTGAAATCAACTGGGCGGCAATGGATTTAATTTGAGTACTGAGTTTGTTTGGATTTTGCTTTTGTTTAAAACTGGTGAGGGAGCCTGACCCCACTCAGCTCTGACCTCCTCCGCCAGGTGAGTCAGGACCAGCTTTAGAAGTGATAAGATAAGATACTGCTGATAAGAGCAATTCAGCTTGGGTCAAGAAAGCAAAAGATCTCTCGCACTGGGGAAATCTGCGCTCAAGGTCTCGAGCAATGATGTCAGTTTAAAGACTACAGTGCTTTCTCATATGAAAACCGGTTCCAAAACAATACACAAAAATAAAAATATGTATTAAATACACACACCCCTGATTTAAACCATGATTGTTTCAACTACTTGCTATGCATCTGAATTTTGGACAATGTAAAGCTGACAGAAGAATCGATGCTTTTGAGTTGTGGTGTTGGAGAAGAGTACTGAATATCTTGTGGACTGCTAAAAGAACAAACAAATCTGTCTTGAAGTGAAACCAGATTGCCCCTAAGAGGCAAGGATGATGTAACTTTGTCTCACATATTTAGGACATGCTGTCAGGAGGGACGAGGCCTTGGAAAAAATGACATTATTCTGGGGGACGGGAGGGTCAGCGAAAGAGAGGAAGACCCTCAATAAGATGGATTGACACATGACTGTAACAAGGGGTTCACATACATCAGCGATGTTGAAGATGGTACAGGATAGGGCAAAGTGCAGATCACAGGGTCGATATGAGTCGTATTTGACTGGACGTCACCTAACAACAACAACCATAAGAGCGAAGTGGCAGATTGTAGCAACTTCTGCTTAAAACAACCGGATAGGGCAGAATGGTGCTCTGGTGATGTAGCCTGTTGTGTTTCTATCCAAAAGGCCACATGCATCTCTGACAGGTAAATGCACCAGCATTCAGAGGAAGAAAGACGGGTAGTCTCCTCCCATTGCGAGTCACAGCCTTGGAAACCCAACGGAGGGTTTCTGAATTGACTCAATGACAGTGAATTTTTATAGGGCTTCCAAGGCTGAAATCTTTATGGAGGGATCAGCTTGGTGGCACAGTAAGTTAATGCTGGATTGTCAACTGAAAGATCAGCAGTTCAAACCCACCAGCCACTCCACAGGAGAGAAAGATAGGCAATCTCCTCTCCTTCAGATTTACATGGTACAGCCACTCTGGAAGGCACCTTGGCGTTTCCTCAAAAAGCTGAATATAGAAATTCCATATGACCACTCACTGCTAGGAATATACCCTGAGGAAATTAGAACTGAAACAAAGGGAAATTTGTACACCAACATTCATAACAGTGTTATTCACCATCGCAAGAACATGGAAACAGCCTAAATGTCCAACCACAATTGAATGGACTGAGAAACTGTGGTACAGTCACATGATGCTATGCAGCTCTCAGAAGCGATTTTGAAAATTACTGCATAACTTGAGAGGGACTGGAGAGCATTATGCTGAGTGAACTAACTCAGTCTTATAAGGACAAATACTGCAGAAGACCATTATTATAGAAATGGAAAGACAACTAGTGAAACATGTATGAGGATCAAGGAGAGGAGCAGAGGGGAGAGGATGGTCAAGTGGGAAATCATAGGGTGGTGTAATTGGTGGGTCGAGGGAGGGATTGAGTAATGGAAATGGGAAAGATCAGGTGGGGATCTGGAAAGAGGGCATAGTTCAATGATGATTAATTGTATAAAACATATTGATTTTATAAAACACAATGTGAATGAAGAATAGTGTAAAACATAATGTATACAAACTTTTTAAGCAAACAATATAAAATACAAATTTTAAAAGAAAAACTTGAAAAAAACTCACAGCCTCAGAAGCCTCGTTGGGGAACTGTCATGAGTTAGAATCAATTCAGTGGTGACCCTGGATTTAGTTTGGGTTTTAATCCTTATGGAAGCAGACTACCACATTGGTCTCCCACAGAGTAGGCTAGAACTGTTGACCTTTTGGTTAAGAGCTAAGCACTTAACCACTGTGTTATCATGGCTCTTTGAGCAGATTTATGAAGTGATAAAAGCTTCCTTAAGGGAGTGAGCTTCCCCAGGGAGGGAGCTGACAAGCACTGGATTAAAAAACACAAGGCGTAAAACACTAACACAAGTGCACTGACCACAGTCCATTGCAACAGTGCAGGGCTTCAAGTGGTTGTGGAGTGAGGGTGCCCCATACCAAGAGGAAAGGCCAGGAAGAAGGAAATGAGCCTGATACTGTCAGTCGGCTCACAGCTGTGATTGTGTGCTATTGAGTCAGAACTGACCCATAGCTGACCTTCCAGTGGGTTTTCACTCTGCCCAGCACACTGTTGTTCCCTCTCCTGTCCTTGCTGGCTGCTGCAGCTCAGCTCCCTTGACTGCTGGCTCTCAGGACTCCTGGCCTGACCTCTCTAAACTCCCTTCTGAGCCAGGCCGGCTGCGTGTGCAGCGCTCCCCACAGCCTCTCAACACACATTGTTCCTCCGCCTTTTCTGTTTATCCCCACAGGAACTCTGAGTTGATTCCTACATGAAGGCACATAACCACCACCACTGGGATGCAGGGTAGAAGAGGCTGGACTCGACTCGTTCTTTAATCTTTCCCCAAAGCCTTTCACACGCTTGCTACACAGAATTTGAGTGAATCCATGAATGGATGTCTAGATCGATGGAGGAGAGCTTGCCTGGTGGAGGAGTCAGATTCACCATTCATCTCACTTCAGGATGGTGACCACTCAAGTCCAGCAATGGCCAAACTACTTTGGAAGTCCTGAGAGGCCCCTTTGTGCCACCTCTAGCCTCAGTTTGCCCAGACACGTGGAGTTGGACCAGATAGTCCTCCCTCCCAAGGACCCAGGAGAAAAGGGCCATGGTAGACCCGTTACTCACCACAGCGCTCCGCCAGGGCCCCGAGGGCCCCCAGCAGGAAGAGAAGGACGCTGAGGTGGCCCATGGCAGGAGCAGGTGGCCAGCAGCAGACAGACTTCTGAGCTGGCCTTGAGGAGCCTGTGCTGACCGCAGCGGGTCACTGCTCCAAGTGAGACAGCTTCCTGTCACTGATTAATCTTGCACGCCCGCTGGCCTGGCTGCTAAGTCAGCAGGGTGCAAGGCGAAAAGGTTTGCGGTCAGGGGAAAGGCAGGACAAAGAACAGAGGGAGCAAGGATGGGCAGGGCTGCCTCTCTCTGTGAGGGGCATCCGCTGGGGAGAGGACAGGCAGGGCTGGGAAGATACCTTGTGGCCAGTTAAGTTCTGACCTGAGCCGTGCACAGAGGGCCAGGTGGCTGATCTTCCCCAGCTTCTGGGGAAACAGAAACTTCTGACAAACTCTGGCTCGTGTGGCAGATGTTCCAGAGGTGGGTGGGTGGGAGGGGCTGAAGTTTCTACCTTGTGCTTGTCATGGAAAGGGCCCCGGCGGGGAACCGGGAGCTGGGAGGTCACGTGAGCACCCAAGTCAGCTGTTCTCCGAGCGCCGCCTGCCCGCAAGGGAGGTCTGCGGGCCACGGACCAGACAGGCTACTTTCTTCAACCTCCAGGAAACGAAAAAGCAAAACAAAAAAAAAAAAAAAA
>NW_006399901.1:1335486-1345011 GCF_000299155.1 Elephantulus edwardii | reverse complement strand
AAAAAAAAAAAAAAAAGAAAGAAAAAGAAAAACAAGTTAAGGAGCGCATTTAATCACGTGGGGCACCAAACCACGAGATGTGGGCCTATTTGTCAAGACTAAGAAAGTAGCTGTACAAATCTCTGCTAGGGAGAGAGATGTCCTCAAGCCCCAGGAGGCAGCTCGGGTGGCTTGGTGGTAAGGAGTTAAGCTGGCAATCCAAAGGTGCGCGTTCAAATCCACTTGTTGCTGGTCCAATGGTCAGCTGTTGGCTCTGACTCCACGGTATGTAACAACAGCCTGCAGGAGAGTTAAAGCAGCTGAGTTAGCTCTGGCAGCTGCGTGGTCTCTGCCGGGTGGATTAACCTCCCTGAGTTCTTCTGCTCTGTGACATGAAGAGGGTTAGAAAAGATCATTCCAACAAGGCTCCTCCCGATTCTCAACTTGTGAAGCTGTTGTTTTTGTATTGTTAGGTGCCGTCGAGTTGAGCGACCCTATGAACAAAAGATCTGAACACTTTCATCCACACACGTCCTGACACACAAGAGCCCACTGCAGCAGTCACCATGTCAGGCCACCTGGTTGAGAGTCTTCCTCTCCTTCACAGGTCCTCCACCTTTCCAAGCATCCTGTCCTTCTCCAAGGAATAGCCGCTCCTAGTAACATGTCCAAGTGAGGTGAAGTCTCATCATTCTTGCCTCCAAAGAGCACTCTGGCTGCACCCTCTCCAAGTCATAGCTGTTTGTTCTCTTGGCCGTCCATGGGATGTTCAGTGCTCTTCTCCAACAACAGCTCAAAGGTGTCAATTCTTTTTCTCGTCTTTACACATCTCTAAACATTTCTAAATAAGATTTGTACCTCAATTATTTGATGGCAAATTGTCATGGTTCGTTCTTCAGGCTAATCTGTATTTGCACCTATCACTCTTTAATATTTTTTTTATTGTTATGTAATGTTGAATTGGATTCGACTGGCACAGGAGGAGATTGCCCCTCCTCCAGCAGAGCATCCGGTGGATTTGAACCACGCATCTTTGGGGTTTCAGCACAGCTTCTTGTCACTAGGCCACCAGAGAGCCCTTAACGTATCACTCTTGACCTAGATAAATACAGAGATGGCCATCTGTTTTATGGAAGCACTGGAAGGATTTCAAGTAAGATTGCCCAGTGCTGGAAGGCTGGGGTGGGAGGAAGAAGGATGTGCCCCCAGAAGGCTTCCTAGAGGGGATCGAGGTTCAATCTCTTTGAAATGCCATGTCCAGACCTTCAGGGCAGCTATGGTAAGTGTGTTTGATGGGGTCACCTCTCCATCCTAGCCCACCCACCTTGCAGTGAGTGGCAAAGATTCTGGGTTAAACCACCCCAGGAGGGCAACTTGGAGGAGGAGGTTATTGTTGAGGGTTCCCACCACCTCCCGGCCTCTGGGAATGGCAGCTTTGTCCCAGAGGATCACCTCTGATCTGAGAGTGTCAGAGTTCCCTGATGAAAGAGGCGAGCTCTTGTCCAAATGGACTCATCACTTAGCAGGGGTGGACAGCATACAAACACTTACCAATAGTAATAAAAATGAGCCGGGTGATTAGATGGGATAAGGAAAAATGCAAAGAAAATTATTAAATCATTTGGTTCAGGATGTCTGCTGATGGTGGTGGGTGGAGGTGCTATTAGCTGAAAGAGTAAAAGTTAACTTATAAGGAGAAAGTGTCAGTTTATCTGGCCGCATAGCCTGCTGGCACACAGGGTAAAGCTTAGTCCGTAGAGAGCTGCACTGCCAACCCAAAGATGGTGCCTCGCTGGAACTTTGAACCAACAGCTGCTCCTCAGAAGAGAGACAGGCAGTCTCCTCCCTTGTGATTTACAGCCTCTGAAAACTCCCTGGAAAGTCGAGTACGAGTCTGTTCTGACTCAACAACAATGAGAGTGCAATGTTGGCTGGCGAGGCATTGGTACCGGGGTAGAATTCTCCTCTATCGATGTGGTTTTCCAGTCCCTGTCAGTGCATTCTGTGTACAGACACCCACAATTATGTAAAAAGGAGGGTAGGCAACCTGAGGATGGCCGAGTCTGACTTTTACCAACTCCACAAATGGGAACTGTCCCCTTCAACAATATCAATAGTACAAAACTAATTCCTAGAAGGTCATAAATGGTCTCTCATGCTCGTGCATCTACTTCTGCTAATCCCAACACCACGCTTACTGCACTGCTAGGTCTGAAATCCATTGTAATGACTACTCAGACTTCACAAAAACATATTCATGATTGTGGGGTTTCTTAAGGAAATTAATAGCAGTTCTCTAGCAAGCTTGAGTGAAGGCCTCTGGCTCAGGTTTTGTGGGGCAGCCGTCCCAAGTCAGCTGTGTCCCAGGTCGGTCTCTGGTTCTCTGCTGAGGTTGCTGCTGCTCTTGTGCAGATCCTGGCCAGGCTGGCGAAGGAATCGCTGGCCCCAAAGGACACATGCTGCTTCCTTGTCTTTGTTGTTATTGAGGTTCCCAATTTCTGCTATTGAAGCTGCTTGATTTAAACTTGGTAGAATGGTGAGACTAGACAATCCATCCCCTTGTGGCTAGATTAACAATCTATTTGTATGATGCAACCTATTCATATGGCAAAGTCAAAGTCAATGGCTAGCAAAACCATTTTGAACAAAAACACCATGACCCATCTGTCAGTGGTGGATTGCATAGTGCTACAATGCTGAATGAATTTCAGCAGTGCTTCTAGACTAGGGTCGACTGAACCCTGCCCTGTTCTGTGCCATCCTTATCAACTCTGACACACTAGAGCCATTAGAGTCACTACGCCAATTCATCACATGGAGGATCTTCCCCTTCTTCCCTGGACCTCCATCTTTCCAAGCACATTTCCAAGTTCTTTTCCAAGGACTGTTGTTGTTGTGTGCTGTCGAGCTGCCTGTAACTCATAACGACCCTATGTACAACAGCTCTGATGCCTGTCCTGTCCTGACCAGTCTCACTGACTCTGACACACCTACCCTCATTGCCCTAGTTCCTGTATCAGTTCGTCTCATCCGGGGTCTTACTCTCCTGCACTGACTTTCCACCCTTCCAAGCATGATGTCCTTCTCCAAGGATTGGTCCCTCCGGATCACATGCCCAAAGTATGTGAGATGGAGCTTCAAAATCCTAGCATCCAAGGAGAAACTTGCTTTCACCATCTCTAAGACAGACTTATTTGTTTGTTTGGCAGTCCATGATATGTTCAAGACTCTACTCCAGCACCACAACTCAAAGGCATCAATTCTTCTGTCATGCCTAGTCAATGTGCAGCTCTCTGATGCACAGCAATTAATTGCAAAGACCATGGCCTGGATTAGGCACATCTTAGTTTCTAGACTGACATAGTTATTTCTCAGTACTCTGGAGAGGTCCTTGACAAGAGATTACCCAATGCAATTCGTCTTTTTATTTTCCTGACTGCTGGTGCCAAGAGTGTTGATTGAATCATTGGAATTTCAATATCAGCAGAGAAAACTAGGCCAGGTGCTGATTGTGGAACAGATCATCAGCTACTCATATGCAAGTTCAAATTAAAGCTAAAGAAGGTAAAATCAAATCCACATGAATAAAAATTTGACCTTGAGTCTGTCCCACCTGAACTTAAAAAACAACTCAGGAACAGGTTTGAGGTCTTGAACACTTATGAACAGAGACCAGACAAGCTGTAGGAGGATATCAAGAATATTATTCACAAAGAATGAAAAGATCGTTAGAAAGACAGAAGAAGAAAAGGCCAAAATGAATGTCAGAAGAGACTCTGAATATTGAAGTAGAGCCCTGAGAAGCCAAAGAAAAGGGAAGAAATCAAGAAGTTAAAGAGCTGAATAGAAGATTTCAAAGGGTAGCATGGGAAGATAAAGTATTAAAATGAAATGTGCAAAGAACTGGAGTTTGAAAAGCAAAAGGGCCTAACTTGCTTGGCATTTCTTAAGCTGAAGGAACTAAAGAACAAATTCAAACCTCCAGTTGCAATACTTAAGGATGTTATGGACAGAATATTGAATTATCTAGGAAGCATTAAAAGAACATGGGAGGAATATACAGTCACTGTACCAAAAAAAGAATTGGCTGACACAGAAGAATTTAAAAAACAACATATGATCAAGAGTTTTAATGGTGATGAAGGAGGACGTTCAGGCTGCTCTCTGAAGGACTTGGCAAAAAAAGAAAGCCTCAGGTATTGATGGAATACCAATTGACATTCCAAGGACTGGCCCCTCCTAAAATGCCCAAAGTATGTCAGATGAAGCTCCACTGTCCTGTCTCCAAGGAACACTCTGGATCCACCTTTTCCAAGACATACATGTTTGTCCTTTTGGCAGCCCATGGGATATTTGGCATGCTTCTCCAGCACCACAACTCAAACATTGATTCTTCTTCAGTCATTCTTACTCATCGTCCAACTTTCAGATATATAGCAAGTGATGGAAAAAGACCGTGGCTTGAATCAGGTGCATCTTAATCTTCAAATTGACATCTCTGCTTTTCAGCACTTTGGAAAGGTCCCTGAAAGCAGACATTCCCAGTGCAGTAGGTCTTTTGTTTTCCTGGCTGCTGCTGGAAAGGATATTGACCAAAAGCTTGATAGGATGGCAAAACTGGCCAATCCCCAGGTTAGCATTCTATACATCTTATTTGTATGATTTCACACAAAAGATGTCATTTATCTTATTTAAATTATTAGCAGGTTATCCCATCCCCTTGGTTGGGCATAAGCACTTCACATTTGCATAGCTCTGCCCTTTCATGTGATGAGAGTTATGAAGACTATGGCTAGAAAGCCATGTCACTAATTCTCTGCACCATACATGGACACAGGACAAGGAAATGAAAAATATCAAAGCTAATGAAGTCAGGAAAAGACACATTATCTACAAAGAGACAATTTGCACAGATAATTTCTCAAGAGTAATGATGGAAGTCAGACACATAAGAATGATACCTTCATTGCGTTAAGAACAAATTGCAGTAGAGTCAGAGTGGACTCATAGCTAATCCTCCTTTGAGTTCCAAGGTGTAGATCACAGGAAAGGAGCTTGCCCATCTTTCTCCTGAGGACCTGATGGATTTGAACCACCATAGACATGGTCTTTGAGATAGAAGATACCTGGGATTCTATACTTCTTGAAATTATTACTCAACAATAAGAAATAAGAATAAAATAAAGATATCTTTAGATAACCAAATACTGAATATTTACTTCCAACAGAAACTTACTAACATATTTCATAAAGAAGGAAAATGATCCCAGAAAGGATGTCTGAGATGTAAGAAAGAATGAGAAGCAAGCAAAACAGCCAGGGAAGAGATAAAGGAATATTGACTACATAAAATAATACAAACTATGTCTAATGAAGAAAGTTTCAAATCAAGAGCAAAAGGAAACAACTGCATGTATGTCAAGAGAGAGAAGAGTGAAGTTAAACTTTTCTAAGATCCTGTACATAAAGATAATGATTAACTTTAGAACTGATGTCAGGGCCGACGGGTTGGGGGAACAAGAGAAACAGAGTACACTTTACAGACTTGCAGAGTGGAAAAAATTGAATTGGTGTGGGAAGAATTTAATCCACAAGAAGACAAAAAGGAAAAGAGAGGGGATTAATAAACAGAGCAAAAATATATTAGTAACCATAAATCCAAGTATTTCAACCACCATAACTTATAAAATTGGTTACACTTTCCAGGTAAAGGGCAAAGATTATCAGACTGGTTTAAAAAATAATCAAGCTATATGATATTTTTTAAAAGACACACCTGTAAGATAAGGCTACAGAAAGATTAAGAAGAAAAGATCATACTAGATAAACAGCAACCCATTGGAACTGGGTTTAGTTATATTAACAACGCATCAAATCATCTTAATGCAGACACTGGAGATAAAGAATGTCAGATTAGATTTTCCAAAGGTGACTGTAACAATATTTCCTGGACCACATGACTTTTCTTAATCATTTGCTATTCAGCCACAGATGACCTTTAATTCCTTTCTCCTTGAATGTAGACAGGTTTGGGACTTAAATATAAGTAACAGAATGCAGCAATGGTGCATGTGATTTCCAAGGCTAAGAACACAACTACAACTTTCAATTGTTCACTGTTTTTGTTAGGTTCTGTTGAGTCATGACTCACAGTGACCCCATGAACCCTATCCTGTACCATGCTTATCATCCCCACCACATTTGAGCCCACTGAATCTCACTAAGGGTCTTCCTCTCCTTCATTGACCTTCCAGCTTACCAAGCATGATGTCCCTCTCCAAGGAATAGCCTCTCATAACATGTCCAAAGTATGAGATGAAGCTTTGTCTTCCTTGTCTTCAAGGAACATTCTACCTGCACGTTCTCCAAGACATGTTTGTTTGTTTGGCAGACCATGGGATATTCAGCACTCAAAGGCATTGATTCTTCTTCTGTCCTCCCTATTCATTGTCCAGCTCCCAGGTGCATAGCAGGTGACTGGGAAAACCATGGCTTGAATCAGGTCAGGTGCACTTTAGTCTTTAAACTTACATCATTGCTCTTCAGGACTTTGGAGAGGTCTCCGATAGCAGACTTTCTCAGTGCTATACATCTGATCTCCTGACTGCTGGTACCAAGGGTGCTTTGTGGATTCAATTGTTAAATCACTGACAATTTCAATCTTTTTCCTATCTATCATGATTTTGCCTATTGGAACAATGGTAGAACAGTCCTATACTGTGAGGAAACACAAAGTGGCCCAGAAAACCAACCCATGAGGAGAAGCTCTGACATTACCTAAAAAATAAAAAATAAATGTACAGCCAACTCCCAGATGCTCTGGTCCCTCAGCTATTTCCACCTTTATGACCAAACCACATGTTGCCGTTGAGTCGCAGGCGACTCATAGCGACTCTATGAAGGAGAGTCCTCGACGATTGGGTGCCTTTCATCCTCTCTCCAGGTTCATAGGGTTTCTGGAGGCAAGCTATTATGGAAGTGGATGCCACTCCTCCTTCCAAGCCAAACCACATAGATGACCCGATACCAGAACTGCTCATCTGAATTTTCTCAAATTCCTCCTTGACAAAAAACATGAGAAAATAAAATACTGCTTGACGCCACTAAGTCTTGAGATGATACCGTGATAGTGACTGGAATTGGACTAGCTCTGTTGGGCTAGTACTAAGAAACTGCACTGCAATCTCAAAGGCACGGGGTTCGAATCCACCAGCTGCTCCATGGGAGAAAGATGGGCAATCTCCTCCCAAGCTATTAACTGCCACTGAAAACCTGCTGAAGGGTCAGCTATGAGTCGATTCTGACTCAATGGCACATAACAACAACAAAGTGGTTTAAATGTTCTAAATTTAATATATCTATAAAAGGCGTTAAGTTGATAAAACTGTTGTTGTTATTGTTATGTGCTGTCGAGTCGTTTCCGACTCATAGCGACCCTATGCACAACAGCCCTAAACCCTGCTCTATCCTGCACCAACTGCACCACCTCTGACACACCCATCCCGATTACCCCAGTCACCATATCAATCCATCTCATAGAGGGTCTTCCCCTCCTGCACTGTCCCTCCACCCTCCCAAGCATGATGTCCCTCTCCAAGGATCCGTCCCTCCTGGCAACATGTCCAAAGTATGTCAGATGAAGCCCCAGAATCCCTGCCTCCAAGGAGTAGCTTGGTTTAATCCCCTCCAAGATGAATCTGTTTTTTTCCTGGCAGTCCATGGTACATTCAGTACCCTTCTCCAGCACCACAGCTCAAAAGCATCCACTCTCCTTCTGTCCTCCCTAGTCATTGTCCAACTCTCTGATGCATAACAAGTGACTGCAAATACCATGGCCTGTATCAGGCGCACCTTAGTCTCCAGAGAGACACTGTTGCTCCTGAGTACCTTTGAGAGGTCCCTAACAGCAGACTTTCCCATCGCGATATGCTTTTTGATTTCCTGACTGCTGGTGCCAAGAGTGTTGACTGTGGAGCCGAGCAAACTGAAGCTGTGAACAATCTCAATCTCTTCACCATCCATCCTGACGCTGCCAATTGGTCCAGTGGCGAGAATCTTTGTCTTCTTGACATTGAGCCTCAGTCCATACTGAAGGCTGCAGTCCTTGACCCTTTGCAGCAAGTGCATGAGGTCCTCCTCAGTTTCAGCAAGCAGGGTTGTGTCATCTGCATAACGCAGATTGTTAATAGATCTTCCACCAATCCTGATGCCACAATTCTCCTCATAGAGCCCAGCCTCTCGGATAATCTGCTTTGCATACATGTTGAAAAGGTATGATAAAACTACAAAGAAATAAAAAATGGGTTATTTTCAACTCATTTTTTAAGCAGCAGATAGATCAGACAAGTAAATCAGTAACACGCACACCGTTATTCACTCAACAACACTATTCATAACAAGCAAAATTTAGAAATTGTCCAAATTTCTCTCAACGGAAAAAAATTTCTATTTCTTGCGGTATTTGTATGGTATATGAAAAAGTAAGGTATTTCCTGTACAATGTCAAGAATGAATAATATGGGTAAATATCGTAAATGTTATATAAAGCAACATCATGGAATCTGCTTAAGTAAAAGCTGACATTTATGGAGGTGTAGACAGTCCAGACAGGGAAAAGTACATTGTCACAGAATGAAAATGGCTGTTTAGCTTGACAACAAAAAGATACATTCTTGTACCTTTGGACTTGGAAGTGAAGGTTACAAGTTCATAATGGACTGAAAGACCACCTGAGGAGTAAAGGAAGGATATCTTAAATCAAGAGATAGATATTTGTTCCCTTTCAAGAGAAGGATGACCCGACAGAGTGTGGAAATTATCAAACAATACCATTCATTAATATCACATGCAAGAAGATTCTGCTGAAAATTATCCAAAACCGACTGGAGCAACACGTCAATAGAGAACTGCCAGATGTGCAGGCTGGGTTTAGAAGAGGCCATGATACTAGGGATATTATATATAGCTAATGTTAGATGGATCTTGGCAGAAAGCAGAGTATCAGAGGAATGTCTATCTCTGTTTCATTGAATGTGTGGATCACAACAAACTGTGGTTGACTCTGAGAAGAATGGGAATCTCAGAACATTTGATTGCTTATGCGAAACCTATACTTGAACCAAGAGGCAGTCATTAGAACAGGGCAAGAAGACACTGCATAGTTCAAAATCAGGAAGGGTGTTCGCCAGGGATGTATTCTGTCTCCATACCTTTTCAATCTGTATGCAGAACAGATCACCCGGGATGCTGGGCTGTATGAGGAGGAATGTGGCATCAGGATTGATGGAAAATTCATCAACAGCCTGCATTATGCAGATGACACAACCTTGCTAGCTCAAACTGAGGAGGACCTGAAGTGCATGCTGCAGAAGGTCAAGGACTACAGGCTTCAATACAGATTGAAGCCCAACATCAAAAAAACAAAGATTCTCACCACTGGACCAATTGGCAACATCATTATGGATGGTGAAGAGATTGAGATTGTTAACAGTTTTAGTTTGTTTGGTTCCACAATCAGCACTCTTGATACCAGCAGCCAGGAAATCA
>NW_006399901.1:1327068-1334931 GCF_000299155.1 Elephantulus edwardii | reverse complement strand
ATGACAACAACAGGTGCATAACACATAAGTGGGACTATTGGTTAAAGGCACATCTACTCAGTTTATTACAGGATAAATTTAACAGTATTGTAACAATGTCATTTGGCAGTTATGTAATGATGTAGTAATCTCCCATTTGTGATTTGATGTAGTCATCCTTCATTTTGTAATCTGTTGTTGTCATTTTTTTTCTTATTTTTTTTATAACAGCCTGGTCTTTGGAACCTAAATATGTTGAAAAATGAAGAGAAGATATATGTATTTATTGAGATTATGCTTGAAAAGATAGGCCAGCACAAGAGAGGAAGATCCTGAATGAGAAAGATTGATACAGTGACTGTGACAATGGGAGCAGGTGTATCAGAGACAGTGAAATTGGCTCCGGATAGGGCAAGCTTTCAGAGACATGGCTTGTAGGGTCATTATAAGTCATAGTCTGCTTGACAGCACAAAACCACAACAAAGATATATATAGACACAGATATAGATATATATATATATGAAATAGATATAGACACATAGGTATCTCTATGTGTGAGTGTTTATATTCATTATATATATAATCTCTTAGTTCTGTAGAAGGCTATGGTGGCCTAGTGGTAAGAATTTGTACTGGCAACCCAAAGGCACTCATTTTGGATCCACCAGCTGTTCAGTGGGCGATAGATGGACAATCTCTCCTCCTGTGCAGTTTACTGCCTCTGAAAACCCTCTGGAGGGTCAGCTATGAGTCAGTTCTGGCTCAATGGCAACCAACAACAGCAGTAGCAACTAGTCCTGTTTCTCTAGAGAACCCCAAAGCATGTGCTGTGAGATATAATTTTATATAAAGTTCAAAAACAGGCAAAATAATATATGAGATGAAAAGTCAAGTTAGTGATTCTCTGAGAAGGTAAACGGGAAGGAAATATAGTTAAAAGGAAGTTTCAGAGATGCTAGTTACTTGTGTGTGTTAACTTTGCAAACAATCTCTGAGTCAAAAATCTGTGTTAGTCCAGGTTCTCTAAGGAGCAATACCAGGATGAGGTTACATGAGCAAAAGCTTCCCTCTCACATACTATGGGCATGTGGCTAGGAGGGACCAGTCCTTGGAGAAGGACATCATGCTCAGAAGGGTGGAGGGACAGCACAGGAGAGGAAGACCCCAGGTAAGATGGATTGATACAGTAACCAGGATAATGGGAATAGGTGTGTCTGAGAATGGTTCAGGATAGTGCAGGCTCAGAGTCACATGCAACTTGATGGCAAATAACAACAAACAGTCCACCCCACTGGACCACATGTATCTACTTGCAAATTCAGCAAACAATGTCAAATGTTGGTCTTCCTAAGCAGAACCTTAAAAACATTCTTAAATACATATCTAATTTCCCCCATATTGGTCTCTTCTCTTTCATGCAAAATGGACAGTCACTTGCCGTTCTACCCACTAGGAAGCTTTTCAACTTCCAGTGTTCTTTACGATCACTCTGGATATGACTGTAACATAGCTATGTAGGAGTTTCATCTATGTAATGAGTTGACCCATTCATACCCAAATTCATGGTTCTTCCTTCAGTTAGTTATATACATATCTCCATACAGCCTTAGGGAAGCTGGTGCAACTACTGAGGATTGACATGGGGGTCTGATACCACGGATAACATGTTTTTGATACCACTAGGGCTAGATCTCTAGTGGTATCAAAGAAAAAATGGGGCTCTGGTGGCCTTGCGGTAAGAAGCTGACCTGCAGTCCCAAAGACACGCACTTTGAATCCACCAGCTGCTCTGTGGGAGAAGGATCAGCAGTCTTCTCCTGTGCAACTAACTGCCTCAGAAAAGCTGCAGGAGGGTCAGATCTGGGTCAGTTATGACTTGATGGTACACAACGACAACAGGATTAAATCTCAGATATACCATTTTATACTTACAATTAAATGTTGTTGGGTCTATATATAATTTTTTTACTTGATGAGACCAGAAGAATTCAACCAATAACTGACATTTCCAAATTTCAACTTTTGGTATTGTCACTACAGGGACGAATTAACAAGACAGGAGGAGCTATTTCTCAAACGGTATATGCAGTGTAATCTCAGAAGTCTCTACCATGGATCTACCACTGAAAAGAAAGTTACAACTTGGAGAGAAGTTGGGGTTGAACAAGGAAAAGATATGATCATTTTAAATAGTAGACTTGTATTGCAAGCTATTTGCTGGGAGCTGATGCATTGACAGTTATAGGTATTTTTAGAGCGTCTATATATACGCCACCTCCATGCTCAAACCCACTGTTGCGGTTACTGTGCTGATCCAAGCATAATATCATTCCCCAAGGAATTCCTGCTATTTTACTGTGGTCTGACTATTCTCTTGACTCTTCCTTCTTGCCAGTCCATCTCCTTTTGTACTTGAAGACCTTCCTGAAATACTGTCATCTGCTGCACTTGACCTTGCCTTCTTCAGACCTCTTTGCCAAAGTCTTAGTTCAATTCTCTCTTGCTTTTATTTTACCCCTTTGTTGGTGGAATTGCAGGATTTTTCTTTTGGCTTTATTTAAAATTACTGTTGTTAGGTGCTATGGAGTATGACTCATAGCGACTCTATGAACTGATCTGAACCGTGTCCCATCCTGTGCAATCCTTATTATCTCTGATATAGTTGATCTCATTGCTGCAGTCACTGTGTCAATCCATCTCGTTGAAGGTCTTCCTCTTTCTCGCTGACCCTTCATCTTTCCAAGCATGATGTTTCTTTCTAAGGAATAGTCTCTCCAAGCAACATGCCCAAAGTATGTGAGACAGAGCTTTGCCATCCTTGCCTCCAAGGAGCACTCTGGCTGCACTTTTCCCAAGACATATGTTTGTTCTTTTGGCAGTCTATAAGCTATTCAGAACAATATAACTCAAGGGTATCGATTCTTCCGCTGTCATCCTCATTTATTGTCCAGCTTTCGGACACATAATAAATTACTGCAAAGACCATGGCCTGAATCACGTGCACTGAAGTCTTCAAATTGACAACATTACTCCTCGGTAATTTAAAGGGATCTCTGACAGTGGACTTTCCCTATGCAACACATCTCCTAATCTCCTGGCTGCTAGTACCAATAGTGCTAATTGTGGATCCAAGTAAGATGAAATAGCTGACGATTTCAATCTTGTTTCCATTTATTAGAATGTTGCTTATTAGTCCAGTTGTGAGAATTTTTGACTTCTCGATGTTGAGATAAATCTATAATAAAGACTCAAGTCTTTGATCAAACTATACACTACCAGGCAGTGGTATAATTTGAGATTTACCAGTTTACCAGTATCAGATTATCCAATAAGCAAGGGAAACACAAGCTTACTTGTGTCTACTTCTCTGTAGTGAAGAAGTTCAGTTTTTTCCATTCTATCAAAGATTCTATTTGTAGGTATAATTGATATCTGTTCGTCTCTCTCTCTCTCTCTCAAATCCATGTCACACTCCTACGCAGTCTCTTTTCAAATTTATAATTCTTGACAGAGACGGGGAGCTCTGGTAGCATAGTCTGTAAGGAGTTGCCCTGCTAACCTCAAAGGCTGAGCCCCTCTGACAGTGTGAATCCATCAGTGGCTTTGTGGGAGAAAGATGACCAATCTCAGCTGTGAGCTATTGAGTTGGCAATGCGTTTGACAAGATTATCTGATAAGCAGGGTATGTAAAGCTGACTTATGCTTATTTACTAGTCTGTAACAGTTTCACAAGTGCACTTGTTGTTAGGTTCTGTTGGTGACCCCTACACACAACAGATCTGAACCTCATCCTATCCGGTGCCATTTCACACTTCTTGACACATCAGAGCCCACTACAGCAGTCACAGTGTTAATCCACCTGGTCAAGGGTTTTCATCTCCTTCACCGATCCTACAGCCTTCCCAGCATCATGTTCCTCTCCAAGGAATAGCCCCTCCTAGCAACATGCCCAAAGTATGTGAGGTCAAGCCTCATCGTCTTTGCCTCCAGAATGCACGCTGGCTACTCCCTCTCCAAGACGTATTTGTTTGTTCTTTTGGTTGTCCATGGGATGTTCAGTGCTCTTCTCCAACACCACAGCTCAAAGGTATCCATTCTTCTTCTGTCATCCCCATTCATTCATTGTCCAGCTCTCAGATGCATGGAAAGTGACTGGAAAGACTGTGGCCTGAATCAGATGCACCTTATTCCTCAAACTGACATCATACTCCTCAGTAATTTGGAGAGTTCGAACTGCAGACTTTCCCAGTACACTACAAATACACAAGTGCACTACAAATCAATAAGTAAAACTCGTGTTTGTGGTGAAATCCACCTAAAATTTGTTCACTATAGATTAATAAGTAAACACAAGTCAGTGTGTGTTTACACCTTTATTGGTTAATCCACTCCTCAGGAACATAATACGCATGCACAAACAACTCACATAGAGTGTGTTAAAATGTACAATTAAAGTTAAGCCCGATCTCTAACTCAAGCTTGGTCGTCACTCATCTTTTTTCAGTTCCTGCTAAGACTCAGAAAAGGTGAGCATCCTTTCGGATCTTCTCCACTTTGCGAGAGAAGATTTGCTTTTTGCTTCGTCTCGTCTCCATAGAAGCAAACGAAAGAATGAAAAGAGAGGAAGCCGGCAGTGATGGGAAATGTGGCCTCACCTCGCACCGAACAGCTGGCAGCCATTTCTTAGACAAATGCGACCGATTCGGGGGATGCTTAGCAACAGTTACCAAGACAACACAACTTAGCTCAAGGCAATCGGCTCACGGATCAACTCTGTATCCCAGAAGGCGCTGCGCCGCCTCCCAGTTTCCGCCCCCTTCTATCCCAGCATACAACGGGGCCAAATCAACCAGCAATCTTCAGGGTGTTCATAGAAATGCCTAAAGAGCCACCGTCTTTTAAACTTTTAAATTGTTTCAACTAGGCTCAAAGGTAAGAAACTTCTACAAATAGTAACATAAGTGTTTTTAAGAGCTCTTAATTATAAATATGAAGATCAAAGTCCTATTTTCCTGTTGATTTTTTGCAGGCATTGAATTGGACAGCCCGCAGAGCCTCGGGGCGTGAGGGGTCCTTGGATACTCAGAACCGGGTACGTGAGGTTGGAAGTGGTGTTACTCGCGTGGTGCTGTAGGCCCATCAACGTGGAACCATGGGAGGCCTGGAGAAGAGGAAAGTGAGTAGAAGAAACTATAAGGGCTCCCGAGGGGTAGGAGGTAGAACGGAGGGGCTTGAAAATAGCCCCTTTACTTGATGTCGGTCCCTGGTGGTGAGAAAATCGCCCCAGATCACGGCTGGCAGCCTTGAGCTGGTGGGGAGTCGGAGGATAGATGGGAATCGCAGGGCTAATCTGCTGAGATACCGCGAAGAACTTTTGGAGTGAGGTTGTAAGAGAGCGAATAAAAGGAAACCAAGCAGAGGGGTAACTAATTTGAGAAATATCGCTTGGATAGCTTCACACTTGAGGCTTGTTATTACATAAGGTTGACGTGAAACGGAGCTGACATCACTGTTAAAACTTTCTATGTGTCTTGTTCGTAACTTTTGAATCGGACACCTCAGTTCGGAGTTGCATCTGACTTAATGGCACATAACAGCATCATTTCTTGAACACTCGTATAAGTGCTAGTTATTGGAGCTGTGGCGATCAGTAAAACCAGCTGTTGAGGAGGAGGTACAAATGCATAAGCAAACCATTTCCACTTAAAACTTGATTTTGCAGCCATTTTGACTCTTGTACCAGGCGATTCTTTGTGTGGGTGGGTGGGGAAGCTGTCTTTTACATTTAAAAATGTTTGGCACCATTCTTGGCTACTCGAGACCAGTAGCACTTAACAACCATACCGTTGTACCTTGTCAAGCGCACCATTTCCCCGAGAAACAAAGTCAGCTTGATGAAGAACCTCTTATCCCTTTAGTTTGTAAAAGGATAAATCTGATGGCACGTGCACATGGCTTAGAGCAATGACCCACTGCTGTCAAGAGAGTTCTGACTCACAGCAGCCAGCCATCGATTCTGAGGCTGTAAGTCTTTATAAGACTGCCCATCTTTCTCCTGTTGTATAGTTAGGGGGGATTAAAATCTCTGAGCTTTTGGTGAGTAGTGCAATACATAATACACTACACCACTAGAACTCTTTATAAGGCAGTGAAGACCCCTTTAGTGAAGAAGTTCTATCCTGAGACAATCTGAAACCCATCCTTATATCCCCAGGACTTGGCATGAACCTGTTTTGCAATTTAAAAACCCCCAAAACTGCCATCAAGTTGATTCTGACTCATAATGACCCATCAGGTTTCCAAGACTATAAACCTTTATGAGTGGAAACTGCCCATCTTTCTCCTCCTTTGGTATACTGATAGATTTGAACTGCTAGCCTTTTGGTTAGGAGAAACCTGACACATTATACATTAACGCCACTGAGACTCCTTTTGGTATGACAGTAATGTTGTTAAGTGCTGTCGAGTCATAGACGACTCATACCAACCCTATGAATGAAAGACCTGAATACTTGTATAACTTTGGTCATTTCTCCATATTCAAAGAGTTTCCAAAGGCAAACCATTTCCCAAGTGGATGCCACTCCTCCTTCCAAGCTTGTTTTAATTAGGAAGCTCTATCCAACACTGTCCAAAGTCCAAAGTTTGGACATGTTGTGAGGAGAGACCGGTCCTTGGAGAAGGACATCATGTTTGGGAGGGTGGGGGGACAGTGCAGGAGGGGAAGGCCCTCTGTGAGGTGAATTGATTCAGTGACTGGGATAATCGGGATGGGAGTGTCAGAGACAGTGTAATTGGCACAGGACAGAGCAGAGTTTAGGGCTGTTGTACGTAGGGTCGCTATGAGTCGCAAGCGCCTCGGCGGCACTTAACAACAACATCCAACACTGTCCACCATAGGTAACCATTATCGCATTTGGCACATCAGTGTCACAGTGTTTAGCATCACAGCAACCGCAAGTTACCTCTGTACAGCAATGTACATACCAGTTCTATACCACTTAGAAGAATGAGAATAATTGACAGTAAATAAAAGAGTGAGTGAAGGGCCCGTTTCAAGACTAGAGCCTTCAGGGAATATATTTATGAAAAACTCTAGTCTTTAGAACTTGTGGCCCTCAGCATCTGTGCTGTCTTGATCCAGTGGGAGAGCTTGTCTGGAAAGACACTGGTACTCTGTCAGGAAGACAGAGGTGTGACTGAGACAAAATCATAGAACCACAGACATCCAGATAGTTGCACAAAACAAACGTTATACACCTGGGGCAGGTAGAGACTAGGCCTTTCACCGTAACTGCCCTCATAGCATCTAGCTTAACATTTTCATCGTAACTGAGATCCACCTCTTCTCTGTCGATTAAATGAATGAGCAGAGGGAAGAGCTTTGTGGTCTACAGCATACGTTCTCAAGCCACATAATACCACCCTTGTTGTTATACCACCGCTGCTGTTGTTGTTAATGATGATGAATACCAGTCGATTGTGTCAGAACTGACCCACAGGTGACCCTTCAGCAGATTTTCAGAGGCATTCAATTGCACAGGAGATTGCCCATCTTTTTCTGGTGGAGCAGCTGGCGGGTTCGAACTGCATGCATTCGGGATTATATAGCCTTAAGGGAACAAAAATTGCTTTGAGGGAGAGAGAATTTTCAAGACTGAAGGCCTTCCATAAACACATACATAGTAAATCTGTGCTATTAAAATTATATGAGTCTGTGAGGCTAGGAAGTAGATAATGAAAAGGAAGATTGCAGAATGCTGGTGTAATGCCTAGAAGCTCAAGCTGGTTTGAATCCCAGCTTCAGTACTTAAAAAATCTACCAAGACAGATATGACGATCAGTTTCTATGTGACTTACAGCTTTTAGAAATCCAATGAAGG
>NW_006399901.1:1306975-1326711 GCF_000299155.1 Elephantulus edwardii | reverse complement strand
CCCCATTGGTACACAGTCCCCCCCCGCACCTCCCCCAACCCCAAATATAATCCACTTTGCAACCTTCATTGTGTACTCCTACGATAAACATAATGCCCTAAAATATAATACTTTTAAACTATTCTCTTGATTTTTTAAAATCTTTTTTAGTGTTAGAATAAGAAAGTAGTCTCTTTAAAGAGCCATGGTAGCACAATGGTTAAAGTATTTGACTACTAATGAATGGTTGGTGGTTCAAACCCACTTCTGCGAGAGAAAGACCTAACAGTCTGCTCTGGAAACCCTGTGGGGCTGTTCTTCTGTGTCCTCTGTTTCTCTGAGTCAGAACGGAGTCAGTGGCAATGAATTTGAGTTTGGTTTTAGAAGCCTGTTTTCTTGCATGTGAATAGAAAGAGGCAGGTGAGTTTTAATGTCATCCATCTGACAGGGCTGTGGAGATTGAATGAAATACGCATGGAAATGTTGTTACATGCCATTGTATCAGAACCAACAGATAGTTGATTCTCTGGTGGGTTTTTAGAGGCAGTAAATCATTCAGTAGAAGATTGCCCATCTTTACAGCTGGTTGGATCCATAATACCTGCCTTTGGGTTGGCAGAGTAACTTCTAGGTCACCAGATAGCTCATTGTAATAGTCAAAGCTTAGAACTAGTACGACGTGCTGGACACCATAGGTGGCAGCCTCATGGTCTCCAGCATCATGCTTTGTGGATGCATGTAAACCATGCTGACAGCTATAGGGTCGGTGCAACGTTGTCCTTATTTCCTGTCCCGAAGCACAGTGATTGCTTCTCTCGAGTGGTCTTTGCCTCTGGAGCAAAGCTTGCTCAGAGTTGTATGTCAGTCACTGAAGTCATTGGAAATGATGATTTGTTCTCTTCTTCCTCAAGTATGAACGAGGTTCTGCCACCAACTACATCACCCGAAACAAAGCCCGGAAGAAGCTGCAGCTGAGCTTGGCCGACTTCAGGTGAGGTTAAGACTACAGAGGGGTTCTCAGGGTCCCCCTCCTACTGAACTGCCCAAACACCAGGCGTCCTGGTGGTCTTTCTCTGTCTCACCCAGCCAGCTTTCAGTAAGCTTTGTACTTTGCCGAATGGGGGTGACGCAGCCCTGAGGTCATCAGAACGGGAGCCTGGACTGGATATTCTGTCCTCTTCTGCCACTTGTGCCCACTCCTCAGAGACTCAAATCAGTCAGACTCTTTTTGTAGCCTGTGAGCGCTGCATCTGGCTGGCTCTGATCCCCACAGCCACTTGGTCTACTGTTAGTCCTTTAAACACACTCAGCCCTGCCAGCTTTGTGGCCTTTTTCCTTTTTCTTAGGATGCTCTACCTCCTCTTTTGTGTTGGGAGAGCACATCTAAGAAGATTTCAGTGCCCCACAGTTCTGGATGCTGGAAGTTTAAATCAGGATCTCTGCCATGTTGGGTTGTTCTTAGAGGTCTTGGGGAGAATCAGTTCAGGGCCTCTTCCCTAGCTTTTGGAACCTTCCAGCCATCTCACATGTTCCTTGGCTACTGGTCTCTGCCTGTCTTTACAGATCTGTAGTTCTGTTTCTCTGCGCCTGTGTGTCTTCTGTTTTACAAGATACCTTTTTAGGACTGTCCTATTCTAGTAACAGCTCTGGTGGCCTAGTGGGTAAGGAGTTCTGCTGCCAACCCAAAGGCAAGCACTTTGAATCCATTAACTGCTGGGCCAGAAAAGAATGGGCAGTCTCCTCTCATGTGATTGTCAGCGTCTGAAAACCCGCTAAAGGGTCAGCTGTGCATCGGTTCCGACTCGATGGCACATAACGGCAACAACAGTCCAGTAAGCAATTATACTAATTGAACTGCTAACATCTTGAAATATCCTATTTAAGCAAAAAAAAAAAAAAAAGGTCACACTGGCAGATACAGATGACAGGAGCCCAACATATCTCTTTGGGAGAACACTTTAGACCACAGTCACCAAGGGTAAAGGGGTGACTGATTCAAGAAGGTTGGCAGTGTGTCAACAAGGCCTTTCCTGGCTCTCCTGGTAAAGCCTCTCTCAGTGTTCTGTGCTTCCTTCCTGGTGCTGTGACAGTCCACATTCTGTCTGGGCACTGGTCCCCCTGCTGCCTTAGAAGTTGAATCCTCTCAGGACAAGGACCTCATGCCCCATGTCCTGCCCCAGCCAGTGACCAACCACATGTTTACTGATGGCACAAATACGTGACTTCTGTCTTCCAGGCGGTTGTGCATCCTAAAAGGCATCTACCCCCATGAGCCCAAACACAAGAAGAAGGTTAACAAGGGTTCCACAGCAGCCCGGACCTTCTATCTCCTCAAGGACATCAAATTCCTCCTCCATGAACCCATCGTCAACAAGTTCCGGGAGTACAAGGTGAGAGGCCTGGGCCCTAGGCTTGGGCTGGTCCCCACCAAGGTCTGGGCCCCTAACTGAGGCCTCAGCAGGTTATATAACCTCCCTAAGGGAACCTGTATGTGGGACATCATCTGCCTCAGAGGACTGTCCAGAGGCTCAGCTGACTTTGTGTGGAGGTGATTGGCAAAGGCCTGGGCAAATGAGTGCATTCTCTCTGTGGTAACTTTTTCTTGAATCTTTCTGGAAAAAGTTTGGGGCTTGTTTTTGGTTCTGCAGCAGATGTGGTACAATCGCCGTAACAATGCACTCCGCCAAAAGAAACAGCTCCTCTTGTGAACCTTACTGAAATTGCTGACAAGAGTGGCCAACCTTTTCATTCCACAAATAGAAGTCATTAAGTTCTTGAATACCACAGGGAAAGCAGAAACCTACTTAAGCCAAATGCAAATCATTGAAAGGAGCCACATGCTGCCAAAGCCCTGGGTGGGGAGCCAGCCAGGTCCTGGCTGGAAGGGTGGAGTGCCACCTGCTGGCGATAGGCTGGCCAGCCGCTGCTGCCTAGATCCCTGCTGGCCCAGCTTACTGAGATTTGGTCCCATTTTGCAACTACGTGAACTTAACGAGTAGAAAGTGCATTGTCTGTGGGATATTGCAGTTCTGCTGCTTGAAGTGCTCGGAGGGAAGACGTTGGTTTAGGGATTGTCTTGTCCAACGACTGGCCTTGGCTCTACATGTTTGTGTGACCCAACCCCACACAAATTAAAGCCTGTTAGCAGCCATGCAGGCTGGCACTGGGGTGAGGGCCAGACCCCTGCCCCTTTTCCACCTTACTGAAAGGCACGTAACCTCCCTTCTCAGATGCGAAGTGGGGCTGCTGGGCCCTGCCTTTCTCACGCGTGAATGTGTAAGCTCTGACCCTGTGGAGGCCTAGTGAGTGCGTCTGCCAGTAGGTCTGGTGCTCAGTCACCCAGCAGGCTGTGCTGGTCTAACTGCTCTTTAGACAAGCTCAGTTCTGCTATTGCTACCAGGAGCTGGACGTCATTGAAATCCTGGGCAGTGGATGCTAGCCAGCTTCAGGAAGCTCCTAGGGTCCTCCTACCCATGTCCCCATCCTCCGTGGTAGGAGTTGAGGAAGCCCACAGCCCTGTTCATCAGCCCACCTTCCTGTCTTCTAGGTGTTTGTCCGGAAGCTCCGGAAGGCCTATGGAAAGAGTGAGTGGGGCACTGTGGAACGTCTGAAGGACAACAAGCCTGTCTACAAGCTCGACCACATCATCAAGGAGCGGTGAGCTGGGCACCAGCAGAAACCACCTTATGTCTGTTCACTTCTGGGCTCTGTCCCAGTCCCGAGTGGGGGTTTGGTGGGGCGTAATGTGACAACTCTGGTGGCCTAATAGTAAGAGGCTGAGCTGTAATCCACCAGCTGCTCTGCAGGGGAAGGATGGGCCGTCTCCTCCCATACAATTAACTGCGTCTGAAAACCACTGAAGGATCAGCTATGAGTCGGTTCTGACTTCAGTGGCACACAACAAGAACGATACAGGGATAAGGCCAAGAATGGACGTGGGGAGCTGGAACCCTTTTAGAGGTGGCATTCCATGAGATTAGGAGATGCTCTGGTAATTGGAAAACGGAATGAGTGCCTTGAGGAGTGCAGCCACACGAAGGGACCAGGGGGTAGGTGAGCGGCAGACACATCACAGGAGGTCTCTACAGGAAGATGTGTGAGCCAGGCCCCAGGAGCAGCACACTCTCAGGCTTGGCCTCTTCCTCACTCAGGACCTCTTTTTTACTACCTGGTTCTTCTTGGTTCACAAACTGGATGGAGCCTGGTGATGGGAGACAGAAAAGACATGAGAGAGGAAAGACCCCCACCTCCATGTGGGCGATTTTTCTGTTGTGTGTCTTAGACAGCCAGGGAGGAGAGGTTCCGCCTTAAAACAGTAGAATCTCCGAGTCAGTCTCCCCACTTCCATCACAGAGATAGTGGGGCTCGAGATTAGGTGCTCAGTGGGCAGCAGGGCTCATCACAGTCTGGTTAGTGGCTCTCTCTGGGTCCCCAGACCCCTCTGAACATTGCCCAACCTGATCAGATGACAGTGGCAGAGCCTGGCTTGGGGAATGGTGCCCCTTGGGGTGGCTGCTGGTAGGTGGCCGAGCCAGTGAGCACTGTCCCCACTGCACAGGTACCCCACCTTCATCGATGCCCTGCGGGACTTGGATGACGCCCTCTCCATGTGCTTCCTGTTCTCCACCTTCCCCCGCACCGGCAAGTGCCACGTGCAGACCATCCAGCTGTGCCGGAGGCTCAGTGTGGAGTTCCTGCACTATGTCATCGCCGCTCGCGCCCTGCGCAAGGTGAGCCCATGGCAGCAACGAGGGCCCCCCGCCTCCAGCCTGCTCCGCTGCCTCCATCTTCACCTGGCTTCCATTCCCTCAGGTCTTCCTGTCCATCAAAGGCATTTACTACCAGGCCGAGGTGCTAGGGCAGCCCATCGTCTGGATCACACCCTACGCCTTCTCCCACAACGTGAGTATGCACTGGGGAAAGGACTGTGCCAGTCGGCCATCTTGTCCTCTCCCCTGGCTCCTAGCTAGGCATGGTGGGGGTGGGAGGTGCTTTTCTGTGAAGTCCAGTGTGTGCTGGGTCCAGCTGAGGGTCAGAGGGTGGAGTATTATGCAGCACTGTCATTAGGTTTGTGGGTACCGCTCAACTCTGTACCTAACACAGACATTAAGAGCTCAGTTGCTAACTTAAGGTTGGTGGTTCAAACCCACCTAGCAGCTTTTCAGAAGAAAGACCTCATATTAAGGTTATATCAAGATTAGAGCCTAGAAAACTCAGCAGATTATTTTGCTTTGTCACATGTAATCATTGTGATGGGAAATTGATTGAGTTCAATCTTCGGAGGAAGGCTTCAGTGAGGAATTAAGATGAGGTTTCCTTTAAAAGTGTTCAGTGCCTGGTCCGGTGGGTGCTGAACAGACCCTGAGTTCTGTCTGCATGGCCAGTGTCATGCCCTGGACGGGGACAGGTGCCAGCGTACAAGCCCTGGTCCCTGCTCCGTGAGGCTGGCATTGAGCCCTGGAGCGTGCCCACCCTGCCCCAAGGCAGGCTGGTGAGCTGTGGCTCTAGAGGGAGGCGCACAGAAAAACACCTGGCCGAAGGTGTTGCTTATCAGTCATCTTTTTATTTTCTTGGTTAATACTGCTTTATCTACAAAGTTCATATAAATTGTTTTTCACACTGGATCTTCCCCATTTCCTTCACTCCCCCTCCACTCATCAAATTGAGTGACCCTAAGATTAACCCCCTACTCTCCGCCCATCCTCACCCCTCTGTTCCTCCCCTCCCCCTGCTTGGATCTTCATGCTTGTTCTAAAATAATGGTCTTACACAGTATTTGTCCTTATGGGACTGAGTTAGTTCACTTAGCGTAATGCTCCAGTCTGCCCAAGTTAAGTAGTGATCATCATTGCTCCTGTCTGCTGCGTAGCATTCCATCATGTGAATGTACTATAATTTCTCAATCCATTTGATTGTGGTTGGACATTTGGGCTGTTTTCCATGTAAAATGTGGAATGCTTCACAGATTTTCCTGTCATCCTTGTGCGGGGGCCATGCTAATCTCTGTATCGTTTCGATTTTTATGTGCTGCTGAAACGAGCAATTGGTCATCTTTTTTAAAAACACTGGGTGTTATTAACCAGGCTCCATTGAAAGAAATCCCACTCTTGCCTCTGGCCTATAGGCGACTTTGCCGCCTGGCTTCTCACCCTTCCTCTGGGGCTGCATTTTGCCCACCCTCCTCCTTGCTCTGTGAGTGAGAATTGGTGCTGTTAGTGGAGAGCAGGCCCTACAGGCCCGGTGGACAGTGTATTTGCCAGCCAGTGTACCAGGTGCTCCAGGACCCCGTGGCTCTTCTCACTACCAAGACTGGTGGTGGGAGAGTGAGGGTCAGGCCCCCTTGGGGATCTGGTGGGGAGATTGTGGTTCATCTGCGAAGAAGAGGCGAGCGTAATTCCTGCTCTGGGGGCGGATGTGGGTCCTCTACCCCCCTTCATCCTCCTTCCTCCTCGCCTTCCTCTCCGGCCCTCCTCCTTCCTCTCTTGGCTCCCTCACCCCCATGCTGCTTAGAATCGTCTTTGTGTGTGTGCGCAGGGTGTTGGGGTGGCAGGCCTCCATGCAGCTGGTCTTGGCCTTGGTGGGGGAAGGGTGCTTCCCTGCCCGGCTCCCTGCTGCCACTTCGGTTCAGCAGGAAGATGCAGAACAGGGAGTGGGGAGTGGCAGAGTCCCCGGTGTGCCCCCACCTTCTCCGGGAGGCTGTGGTCACTTGAGAACCCAAACGGACGTTACAGCGGTGTCATACTGTGGAGGTCTTCAAGGGCAGAGACTTGTGTAGGACAGGTGCAGTCGGGAATGTGGGCATCTTGTGGCCCCAAAGTGGAGACACAGCTCCCAGGCCCAGTGTGGCTGGCGCGGACAGGCGACTGATCACTACCGCTCTTCCCGTCCGGGTCCCAAGGCCTGCGGCGCTGGCTCAGCCTCCTTGATGTAGGTGGCAGTGCTGTGTGGTCTGGTCTCAGGGCCAAGATGAGCATTTCGATCTTTGCTGCTGGCCTGGAGCCCTGGAGGCTCCACAGGGTTCAGGCCACCAGCCTTTCCTGGGTTCTCGTTGCTGGCTCGGGCCCAGGGTGCTCACCCCATAGTTCCTGCCAGGTCATGGAGTGTGAGGTCCGCCCACTGCTCCCCTGGGTGGAGGGAGTCCAGGGATAGTTCTCGGCTCTGGACAGCTGCTTTCTTTGCGTGTTCTGGCCCTGGAGGCACATGGCCAGCTACAGAGAACAAGGGAAAGAAAGGAGAAGGCCTGATTCCACCTCTTCACTGACAAGACTCGGGATGGGGCAGAACTGGCTTGGGTGGGCAGCCAGTTACCGGATCACCAGGTCCAAGCTTCCTCCCCTCATAGCTCCCTTTCATGCCTTGAGGTCGGGAGCGCCCTTCAGGACAATGATCAGAAGATCATTGGGACCTCGTGTCTAGGGTCTCGCTTGTGCCTGAATGCCCCTAGGTGGGGACATGCTGTTTCACCCCCTCCCAGGGTGCTGACCTTTGAAAGCAAAGCTGCTCTTGAGCCCTGGTCCTCTCATCAGCCAGCCCACCCTCAGTGGTGTGTCTGTTCCTCCTTTGGCATCACACCTGGAGCCTCACTGCTGATGCCCTCCTGTCTCCTGCAGCACCCGACAGATGTGGACTACAGGGTCATGGCCACCTTCACCGAGTTCTACACTACCCTTCTGGGCTTTGTCAACTTCCGCCTCTACCAGTCCCTCAACCTCCACTACCCCCCCAAGGTAGGCCCTGTCCAGCATCTTCCCCCTGGGATCCAGGGATGTAGGAGTGAGGGACTGTGGGCACCCTCTTCCTGCTCTGACTCACCTCTTCTCCTAGCTCGAGGGACAGACACATGCCGAGTTGAAGGCCAGCGAGGGGTCCTATGCACTGGACTCTGAGAGCTCTATGGAGGTGAGTGAGAGAGGCTTCAGGTGTACCAGCCCAGCCTCCCTACCAAGATGAGTACATCTAGGGGCTGACCTTGGACTTGAGTAACAGCTGTGGCCACTCGGCTGGTTTCTGAGCTTGTTATAGGAGCCCATTCCACCAGTGGTCCAGTATTACATGTCCCAGTCCCCTGCCGGTAGATAGTCACCATGTTTCTTTTTGGTAGAAACTTGCTGCCCTGAGCGCCAGCCTGGCACGTGTGGTGGTGCCCACTGAAGAGGAGGAGGCTGAGATGGATGAGTTTCCCGCTGATGGGGTGAGCGCTGGAGGGCATCGGGCCGCCCCCCTAGGCCTGAGGGTCCGGGAAGGGAGCTGGGAGGGGCTCCCCTCCACCCTTGCCCTCCAGCGGGCTGTGGTGGGCCTGGTGGTACAAGGCCTGGCCTCTCATGTGGCAGGAGATGGCGACACAGGAGGAGGACCGCAGGAAGGAGCTGGAGGCCCAGGAGAAGCACAAGAAACTCTTCGAGGGCCTGAAGTTCTTCCTGAACCGCGAGGTGCCCCGCGAGGCCCTGGCCTTCATCATCAGGTGGGAGGCCGGGGGCACTGGGGCTGGGGGGACAGCACCGGATGCTCATTGGTACAGGAGAGTCACCACTTCATGAGGCTGTTGTGAGGACAGCAGCCAGCACGTCCGTTTAACCAGTGGCAAGATTTGGGGTGTTAGTTCAGACAGGAGCGTGCTGGGTGATGGGAGGTCATAGGCTGGTGGCCTGGGGACTCAGCATCTCATGCCAGCACCCTGGGGTGTTTTCACTGCCTGTAGGAGTTTTGGGGGGGACGTGTCCTGGGACAAGTCTCTGTGCATCGGGGCCACCTATGACGTCACAGACCGGTGCATCACCCACCAGATTGTGGACCGGCCAGGGCAGAAGACCCCTGTCATCGGCAGGTAGGCCTCCCAGGCCCTCTGCTTGGTCCCCCGTGCATGTTCCTGGGCGTAGAGGCCTGGTGCTGGTGTAGCCCATGCCTGACACTGGTCCTCACACACTGTGCCACAGGTACTACGTGCAGCCTCAGTGGCTCTTTGACTCCGTGAACGCCCGGCTCCTCCTCCCTGTAGAAGACTACTTCCCTGGGGTGCCACTGCCCCCACACCTCTCACCGTTTGTGACCGAGAAGGAGGGTGACTACGTGCCACCCGAGAAGCTGAGGCTGCTGGCCCTGCAAAGGGGAGAGAAGCCAGGTAAGCAGGCAGCTGGGGGACGTCTCCTGAGAGACGAGGAGACTCCTCGGAGCTGAGCAGGGACCCGGGGACTCAGAGGGCTCGTCGTTCTGGCTCCAGAGGTGGCATGTTCCAGGGAGCAGGACAGCAAGGCCACAAGTTTTGACTGGACTTCTGACCTCCGTGGAGTAAAGTTTAGGGAAAATGCACATTCCCTGTTAGGATTTTGAAGCTCACATACTTTGGGTACATGGCCGGGAGGGACAGGTTCTTGAAGAAGGACTTCATGGTCGGAAGGGTGGAGGGATAGCTAGGAGAGGAAGACCCTGGATGAGATGGATTGATAAAGTGACTAGGGCAGTGGGGGTACATGTGTCGGAGTCAGTGAGACTGGCTCAGGACAGGGCAGGCTTCAGAGCTGTTGTACACAGGGTCACTGTGGGTTGCAGGCAATTCAGTGGCACATAACAACTCAAGACACGTGGGAGGAGATTACCCATTTTTCTCTGGCACAGCAGCTGATGGATTCAAACTGCACGCTTTTGGGTTGGCAGTGCAACGCTTTAGCACTAAACCACCAGAAGGTCCCATTTTTACCCTACAAATGTCAGATCAACGTTAATTCGATTCCACGTAACTGAGCAGAAAAGTGAGCTAGAATTGTCCTTGGGTTTGACTCAGGTGTCACAAACTTGGAATTAGGATGGCGGTGAGGGGTGTACTTCGGGGAGGGCCCACTGGGACAGCCCTGCTCTGCCTTTGGGATGCCTGCTGGTGATGGGCCCTAAGAGGGCAGGACTGGGCTCACTTCTCACCACCCTATTGTTGACAGGAAACTTGAATGAATCCGAAGAGGAGGAGGTGGAGGACAATGAAGGTGAAGAGGAGGGAGAGGAGGAGGGAGAAGATGAAGAGGAGGAGGAAGAAGAGGAGGCTGACTCAGAACAGGAGGAGGAGACCCGGCTGGCAGCCCTGGAGGAGCAGAGGATGGAGGGGAAGGTACTGGGGCACTGGACCAGACAGCCTCAACCCAGGGAGCAGCCCCGCCGGCCTTCATGGTGTCAGCCCAGGGGGCAGGTGGGAATGAGGTGCCCTTGTACCCACGGTGTCCACTCTGTCTCCAGAAGCCCAGGGTGACGGAAGGCACTGTGAAACTGGAGGACAAGCAGCGGCTGGCCCAGGAGGAGGAGAACGAGGCCAAGCGGCTGGCCATCATGATGATGAAGAAGAGAGAGAAGTACCTCTACCAGAAGATCATGTTTGGCAAGAGGCGCAAAGTGAGAGAGGTAGGTTCACGCGCCAGGCACAGCTGCCCTCGTGGAGTCGGGGGACTGCCACCCTGGTCAGTCCTTCAGCCCTTCCCTTCATCTCCCATCTCCAGCTTTCCCTGAAGCTGACAGGTTCGTGGGGAGAATCCGAGCCCACTTTCCCAAAGACCCACTTAACCCAAGTTCAGCGAGTAGAAGAGCTGGGGAGGCATTCCTTAAACTGCTCTGTGTTGCGGTTTATCCTTCTTCACTAAGCCAGACACGCTGATAGTAAAACAGACAGGAAAAAGACCAACAAAGGCGTGCACCTCAAAACACTTAGCAGATGGCCCGGGTGTAGTCTCTGCTCCCCTTGCGCCCTGTAATTACAGCCCTGGGTTAGTTTTGGGGGTGTGTGCACACACGTATACATGCAATAACTAGGTGTGATTTTATGGACGTCATACTGCAGGCAGGTTGCTTTTATTTAACCACAGCCTGTCTTCCTGATGTCCTGTGTATTCAGCCTGCCCCCTCCTGATTAGATTAAGCTGTGTTCTTCCACTCTTCCCAGCATCCTTGAGACTGTCCCTGCAGGTGAGGTTTCTAGGCGTAGGATTAATGCTAGAAGGCGTTTCCTAGCATAGGCAGTCAAGTGAGGAACAGTTAGGTACGGTCTGTATCCAATGTCAGCTAATCACACATTTGACTGAGAGTCATTTTCTAGGAATAAAAACATGAAACACTTCCAGGTACGCTAAGACGCCTGTAACGTAATACTACCCAGTAAGAATAACAGTCCTGTTTACACGTGTTTTGGAAAGTAGTGCTCTGTCATACATCACTGTATGACGCTCGGGTTTTTAATGTAACAAGCTTCACTCGGGTGGGTTTGCCACTAAGACTAGGTTCTTAAGGCGTTTGGAACCAAAGGTTGCCTGGAGCCTATGCTAGATGGCCCTGGGCTGAGGGGTATCCCAGGTTGTAGCCCTGTCAGTTACCTGCTAGGTTCTGAAGATGTCCCAGCTTCTACCCCTGCTGGGAACCAGGTGGGCACAAGTTCCCAGGCGTCTCTGGACCTTCTTAACGCAAAATGTTGGGCCCATCATATAATAAAAAGCTGGCAGGCAGGCAGCCTGATGTTGTTCACATTTTTTTTTTTCTTCCCGGAGTGATTTGCCTGTCACATACACACGCCCCACGGGCTAATCCCTCTTCCTCCTTCCTCTTCACAGGCCAACAAGCTGGCGGCAAAGCGCAAAGCCCACGATGAAGCGGTGAGGCGTGAGAAGAAAGCAAAGAAGGCAAGGCTGATGTGAGAGCCAGCGGCTCAACGTGATAAAGATGGACCAGAGGCCCAGGCGCCTTCTGTTCTCTTCATCCCTCGTGCCCCTGCTCTCCTGGCCCCCCAGGGTGTGTCTGTCAGCCAGTGGTCACTGCTAGAGGAAGGCCTGGCAGAAAAGAGTCCCCTGTGGCCAGCTCGGTTTGGTGGTCCCAGGAAAGGAGGCACCAGCCATTTATTCACACTGACTTTTCCTGTCTCTCATCTCACAGTTGGACACCTGATTTTCAGGGTGCTGCAGTGGGGTGAGGAAGGGGGAGCATTTATTAAACGGCTGTGGTTTTGCAGCCAATTAGATTCTGTGTGTCTGAACTTTGCTTGGTTAGGGACAAGTCAAGGAGCACCAGGTAGCAGGTTGGGCCAGTTCCCCAGAGGACTTTGCCAGTGCTCTGAGGTCCCTGGGACCCCTCCAAGCCTGCCAAGAGTGGGGGCAGAGTTTCTGAGCTTGGGCTTTTTCTGCCCTCAGTTTGCATCCCGTTCCAGGTACTGTCTGTCAGGAAGCAGATCTTTCCTCTGTGAAACATGCCTAGTAATTCTGGAATCTTTCTCACCAGGACACAGATGTGGGAGTTCAGAGGTGGCACACGGGTGGGTGACACGCTGACACACAGTGCTTGGTTGGAGGTGACTGATCCACATCGCTTCCTTCTGAGTCCTGGAGGCAAAAGCCAGCTGGGTTGAGGACACCGTCCCCCCCCCCCCCGCTGTCCCTTGGGGTCAGGACTGTTGAGTAAGTCCCAGCGTGTCCCCTAAGGTGTCCCCATTGTGATGGCAGCTGGCCAGGGCTCACTTTGTTCCAACTCCTCCTGGTTGAGCGGGGAGCTTGTGAGCAGGGTGTATAATGCCCTTGAGAGCAGGGTTTTAGCTGGGATTGGCTTGCCTGCATCGAATCCCTAGGCCCCAACCTGTCCGTGCCCTTGGGCTTAGGGAGGTGCGGTGTTGTAGTTGAGAGACCTTGAGCTCAACACTCAGTTCCCAGCTCCAGCCAGGCCTCACTGCGGTTGTGGGTGAAAGGCTCTGTCCCGTGTCTACACCCTACGTGCCTGTGGAATGAGAGGGACTTCCCAGGGCTGGGGCAGGATCAGGACTTCTGGAATAAGAATTTGTCCTCCTTTGGGGCAACTGTGCACCCCAGTTCCCAGGCAGGCCCATCAGATACGGAAAAAGCCGTGGCAGCTGTGCTGATGTGGAATTTTCCCCATTCCAGAGTCGCCCAGTGATGGCGGGGGCAGCAGGCTCCGACGTGGCCCCGGCCCCCCCATGGGTGGCCAACTGGTTCTGCACTGCCCACAGCTGAGGCAGCACTGAGCCAGGGATGTCAGGCCTTAATCCCCACCTTGAACCAGGAGGGAGTCCTGGATGTTTATCTACATCCTGAACATCTTTGCTTGGCCTGAAAGAAGTGAGGCAGGTGCGACCCCCAAGGTGTGTAGCCCAGGGCAGTTCTGAGCACCCCTCGGCATCCTGGCATCCTTCCCTCATAAATGTCAAAACTGCATTCTCTCACTTTGGAGCAGAGGGCACTTTGATGGAATCATCAGAGGGTTCTCCACACCCCTCAACAAGTTAAGTGGGCTGCCTACTCTTCCCAGCGTCCCACTGTCTCCCCATCCCATTTCCCAGGCTTGAGCTCCCTCCTGGGCTGGGGGCTTGGCAGGGGGACAATGGTCCCCTTGGCACGCCTGGAGACAAACGCTCGTTGTTGGCCTGGCAGCGGGGGCGCAGCGTTGCGCCCCAGCGCTCTGAATGCAGCTTCTGTGCGTCCAGGCGGGCTCAGAGGGCCCCAGGGCTCGGGGCTTCCATTGGCCACAGCGCCGGGGGCAGGGCCAGGCCAGCGGCCGTACCTGGCTGGGAGGGAGCGGGCGGGGGCGGGGGCAGGGCCCTGGGCTGGCGGACGGGGGGCCTGGCGGGTGCGCCCGCCGCCCAGTTAGCGCGCCCGGGCGGCGCGGCCCGGGCCCAGCAAGCCACGCTAAGCCCGAGAAGGACGGGGACCAAGGTAAGTTGGGGCAGGCACACTACCTCAGCCCTCAAAAAAAAAAAGGGGCCCTGTGGTCAAAATCCAGGTTCATGCGGAAGTTGGAAGGATGGGTGAAGGAGCAGGTGCCACAGCACTGGGCGCTCCTCCAACGTTGCAGGAAGGGTGTGGGGGTTGCTGTGACTTCAGATGACTTAGGTCGTTGCCCCGTTACCCTAGGTTTCTTCCTACAGACCCCTTTTCCGGGGTTGTCCAGACTCTGATGCTATGGTGGGTGGGGTTCGAGAAACCTGCGCTGAGCCAGAATCTGTTAATGATTAATCTGCTTAGAAGCCGTGGCCTGAACCCTGGAGGGGGAGGGCTGGCTGCTTCCAAGCTCTCCACAGACGGGGCAGGGGTCTGAGCACAGAACTGGAGTAAGGAATGGGTCCCCTTTGCTTGCTGGCGGCTGTGCCCTCTACCCTAGAAAGACGAAGTCACCAGAGAGGCTTAGAGAGGTGAGGGTGATAACAGCTTTAATGCCCAGGAAATCCAACTCCCTGTGCCAGCACCCAAGAAAGGGCCCCATTGGCTGTGCACCCCCACCCCAGTGCCAGGCCGGCACTTGATAACAGCTAAGTGCAGAGTCCTGTGGTCCTGTCCAGTGGGGACCCCTTCCCCAGATGTCCAGTGCAGAATTGGAGCACATCTGGCTGCTGTCAGTCACCCACGTCATCAGAGGGAGGGAGGCAGGGGGAAGAGACCTGACATCTGATCCCAGGTTGCTGTGGTAACAGGTGCTACAGGAATCTGCAGGAGGAGAGGACCATGTGGAGGATGATCCAGTGGGGAGAATCCAGCCACCTCTCATACCAGGCCCAGAGAGGGCAAGCCAGGGCCACACAGGAGGTGAATGAAGACTGGGGAGCCCCCACCTGGGGCTGTACCTCCTAACTACATAGTCTGCTCCCACTAGCAGTACTGGAAAGGAAGTATCCCATTCTCTAGATGGGGAAACTGAGGCCCAGAGAGACTTGCCCAAGCTTACATAGTTTACGGGTGGCTGATTTGACCTCAAGTGGTCCTGTCTCAAATCAGTTCTGCTCAGCTCCTGTCTGTCCCCCCTGGGATCCTCTTCTTTTAGATCTGCCGAGGATACCCCAGACTCCAGCTAGGGAACCCTCCCCCTCGCCTCCCTGGCTCCCAGCTCTGCCTGACACTCAGGGGGTGGGCATGATCCGAGACAACAGAGCCCTGTTCCCAGCTGCCACCTCGGCCGCCTCTACGGGCCGCTGGCTCGGGCCACGCGTGCCTGAAGGAAGCTCCCTGTGGAGGAAGAAGCCAGCTGCTTCTCGCCTGTCCCTTTTTCTCCTAGTGGGTCTGATGGCCTCTTGTCACTCATCAAAAGAGGAGTGTGGGCCTGTGGACCCTCCCCTTGGGCCCTGACGGACTGAGGTACCACTTCAGGGAAGAGTTAGCTAGTGACATGCAAATGGTTGCGTTTCAGGCAGGGCAGCTGACTTGGCAAGGGCTGAGTAAGGGGCCCCTGCCTGCCGTGTCTCCTGACAAGAGAAGGCAGACAAGAGAAGTTTGAAACAGGGCTGCTCATAGGGGTGGTCGGAGGGGTGCAAGTTGGGAGGAAGCAGGTGGCCAAGGACATGTGCTTTCCTGTTAGTTCCAGAGCAGAAGTAGGATGAGAGGTGAGGGGCATCTCTGAGATCTGGCTGGACATCACAGACTTGGTCCTGGCTGCTCCCCGATTGGCTGCGGGGCCCTAGGTTACTCCTGCCTTCTTTGTTTCTCAGCCTCCTTACTTGTGATAATGGGAAATTTGGGGCAACTGAAGTTTGGAGCGTTGGACATAGAGGCCCTTAGAGAGGGATTGTGGGCTTTCAAAACCCGGCACCCCAGGCTCCTCCTTCCCTGCAGGGAGGCCTACGAGAGTAATGGGAATTCTGCTGAGCTCTGGTGGTGTAGTCTGTGGAGGGGTGCAGTGCTAATCCAGAGTCAGCACCCCTGGTGGTTCAAATCTACCATTTGTTGCCAATGCAGAGGCACAATTTAAATTCATCAGCTACTCCATGGGAGAAAGGTGGGCGTCTCCTCCTGTGTGATTTACAGCCTCTGAAAACCCACTGGAGAATCAGCTGTAAGTTGGTCAGGAATCAACAGTAATGAGTTTGAGTTTGTTGGTTATTAAACATTATAAAACATGACTGAAAGTCCTTTTGCAGGGGTTGGGGAGCTGTGTGCAAATGGATTTTGTTTAACTTCTAATTGAGGTTGGTGATTCATACCTCATTGGTGGTGCCACAGATGAAAAGGCCTGGTGAGCTGTTCCCATAAAGTTTACAGCCAGAAAAAAAAGCTCAGTGGAGCCGTTGGGCTTACCAAGTGAACTCATTGTCCGTAACAATGGCTTGGTTTGGTTAACAAGACAGAGTGCATACCAAGTGCTGGACAAAGGCCTGGCATGTCTGGGTCCACTGGCTCTTCATAGCAGCCCTGGGCGGGGGGGCTTGTAGTACCACTTATACAGTTGAGGAAACGTGTAGGGACGTCACTTGCCCAGCTAGGGAGGAGGAGGAGAAGCATTCACATCCGGGGCGTCTTCAATCCTGTGGATCCAAAGGTAAAGAGGTAGTCAAGCACATCGAGGGTACCAAGCCAAGCAGGTGCTTAAGGACTGAGTTTCAAAACGGCATATGATTAAATACTTTAATAGAGAAAAGCACACGACTTCCTGCTCCAGACAGTCCCAAAGCGAGGGAGCTCCTTGTCTCTGCAAGTCCCTGCCTTGCCATTCCTGAAGGGAGGACTGGCTTCATTCTTTTGTACCTTCGACTGTGCAGCCCACCCGTCCAGTTCCTTCTCTGTCCCAGGCTTCTCCTCTCCCAGCCCCCTTCCCCACTCGGGATGATGTGGCTCAGAGAGGGTAGCATGCCTGCCATCATCACACAGCGGGCTGCGTCACTCACACCAGCCACTTGGCCTATTCCTCTGGCCAGAATTCTGTTTTTCTAAAATGGAAATACTTTTATTAAAAAAAGAAAGAATATAGGCTTTTTCATAAATATTAAGTATTGTTGAGTTGGAACTGATGCCTAGCTGACCCTCCACTGGGTTTTTAGAGGCAGTAAATCACACAGGAAAGAGATTATCTGTCTTCCTCCCGTGGGGCAACTTGTGGATTAGAACTATATGCCTTTGTGTTGGCAGTGAATTATTTTTTTTAAATTTTTTAAATTTTTTTATTTTGTGTGTGTGTGTGTGTACCGTCAAATCGGATCTGACAGGTACAGGAGGAGATTGTCCCTCCTTCTCCGGCAGAGCATCTGGTGGATTCGAACTGTGTACCTCTGGGATTGCAGTGCAGCTTCTTGCCACGGCAGTGAATTCTTTATCACCAGAGCCAATTCTAAGCTACAGAGCTCCCTATGTGTGTGTGTATTTATATATGTATGTATGATTATATATATAAGTTCGTCTTGGAGAGGGTGAAGCCAGGCTGCTCCTTGGAGGCAAGGATTCTGAAGTATGCCGAACATACTTTGGACATGTTGCAAGGAGGGACAGGTCCTTGGAAAGGGACATCATGCTTGGGAGGGTGAAGGGACAGCACAAAAGAGGAAGACCCTGAATTAAATGTATTGGTTCAGTGACTAGGTAATGGGGGTAGATGTGTCAGAGAAATAAGGTTGGCACAGGATAGAGCAGGATGTAGGGCTGCTGTACATAGGGTCACTATGAGTTGCAGGCAACTCAATGGCACATAACAACAGCAACAACAACACACACATACACACACACACACACATTTGAAAGCAAGAGTGACATCCACTTCTTAAAACAACATGCCTCTGGAAACTCTATGAACTTTGATAAATGAAGATAGTTAGAGAAAGGTCTTTTGTTCATAGGGTTGCTTTGAGTCGTGCACAACTCAACAACAATCAACAGCAATCAACAACAACAACAACATACATATATATAATTTATGCATCATTGTTTTGGGGTCAAAGCTGACTTCTAACTAATTGACCCTTCAGTGGGTTTTTGGAGGCTATAATTGCATGGAAGGTGATTTCCCATCTTTGTCTTATAGAGTTGCTGGTGGATCTGAACTGGCTGCTGTGCAACTCCCTATGAACTAGGCCACCAGAATTTCATGAGAGAGAGAGAGAGAGAAACAGAGACAGAGCTCTAATGGCCTAGTGGTAAGAAGCTGTACACAGTTCTGATTCACCAGCTGCTCTGTAGAGAAGGATGGGCAATCTCCTCCCTTGCAATTTACTGCCTCTGAAAACTCATTATAGGGTCAACTATGAGTCAGCTCCAACTCAGTGTCACATAACAGCAACATATTTTTATGTCTATTTAGATGCCATTGACGCTGAGTCCTCCAACAGGTTTTCAGAGGCTGCTCGGGAAGACAAAGTATTATAATGAAATGTGCAAGG
Organism: Elephantulus edwardii; assembly: GCF_000299155.1. Taxonomy (NCBI): domain Eukaryota; kingdom Metazoa; phylum Chordata; class Mammalia; order Macroscelidea; family Macroscelididae; genus Elephantulus; species Elephantulus edwardii. Next base: position 1,308,632 of record NW_006399901.1, on the reverse strand, counting down.
AGCTAGAGTTGGAAAATCAAAAAAGGCCAAACTCACTTGGCATTTCTTAAGCTAAAGGAACTAAAGAACAAATTCAAGCTGCTAGATGCAATAAATATTTAAGGATACTATGGCCAGAATATTGAATGATCCACTCAGTAACCATGAAAAGAAGATGGAAGGAGTATACAGAGTCAGTGTACCAAAAAGGATTTGTTGACACAAAAGAATTTCATGAAACAACATATGACCAAGAGGCAATGGAGATGAAGGAGGAAGTTCAGACTGCTCTGAAGGACTTGGCAAAAAATAAGGCCCCAGGAATTGATACAACACCAATTGATATGTTTTAACAGATGGTGCCTTGGACATGCTCACCAAGTTTTACCAGGAAATCTGGAGGACAATTACCTGGCAAACTGACTGGAAGAGACCCATATTTATTCCCATTCAAAAAAAAAAAAGGTGACCCAACAGAGTGTGGAAATTATTGAACAGTATCACTAACAGCACAAGCAAGCAAAATCCTGCTGAAGATTATCCAAATATGACTGGAAGAGTACATTGACAGAGAACTGCCAGAAATATAGTCTGTGTTTAGAAGAGACTGTGGCACCGGAGACATTATCACCAATGTCAAATGTCTTGGCAGAAATCAGAGAGTACCAGGGAATGTCTAAATGTGTTTCATTGACTATGTAAAGGCATTTTATTGTGTGGATCACAACAAATTGTGGCTGACCTTGAGAAGAATGGGAATCCTAGAACACTTAATTGTGCTCATGTGATTCCAACCAGAAAGTGGTCTTCAGAACAGAGCAAGGAAACACTGTATGGTTCAAAATCAGTAAAGGAGTGTGTCAGGGATACACCCTGTCTCCATACATTTTCAGTCTATGTGCAGAACAGAACATTCAGGAGGCTGGGCTTTATGAGGAGTAATGAGGCATCAGGATTGAAGGAAGATTCATAAACAACCTACTTTATGCAGATGACACATCCTTGCTTGCTGAAACAGAGGAGAACCTGAAGCGATTGCACAGTCAAGGACTGTAATTCAATATGAATTGAAACTCAGCATAAAGAGGGCAAAGATTTTCACCACTGGGCCGATTGGCAGCACCATGATAGATGGAGAAGAGATTGAAGTTGTTAACAATTACAGCTTGCTCAGCTCCACAATCAACACTCTTGGCACCAGAAGTCAGGAAATCAAAAGATGAATTGCACTGGGAAAATCTGCTCTCAGGGACCTCTCCAAAGTACTGAGAAGCAACGATGTCAATCTATATACTAAGGTGTACCATGGACAGCCAAGAGAACTGACAGGTCTGTCCTAGAGAGGGTGAAACCAAGTTTTTCCTTGGAGGCTAGGATTTTGTAGCTCCGTTTCACATACTATGGGCATGTGGCCAGGAGGGATCAGTCCTTGGAGAAGGACATCATCTTCAAAGGGTGGAGGGACAGCGCAGGAGAGTAAGACCTCAGATGAGATAGAGTGATAAAATAACCGGGATAATAAGGATAGACGTGTCAGAATCAGTGAGACTGGCTCAAGATAGGGCAGGCTTCAAAACTGCGATACATAAGGTCGCTGTGAGCCACAGGCGATTTGACAGCACATAACAGCAACAATATGCATATATATATATGTATATATATATACATATATATATAT